>NW_024412411.1:4355920-4431802 GCF_014898765.1 Herpailurus yagouaroundi
CCATGGGTTTCTATTAAGTTTCTCAGGATCCACATAAGAGTGAAACCATATGGTATCTGTCTTTCTCTGTATGGCTTATTTCACTTAGTATCACACTCTCCATTTCCATCCACGTTGCTACAAAGGGCCATATTTCGTTCTTTCTCATTGCCCTGTAGTACTCCATTGTGTATATAAACCACAAATTTCTTTATCCATTCATCAGTTGATGGACATTTAGGCTCTTGCCATAATTTGGCTATTGTTGAGTGCTGCTATAAACATTGGGGTACAAGTGCCCCTATGCATCAGTACTCCTGTATCCCTTGGGTAAATTCCTAGCAGTGCTATTGCTGGGTCATAGGGTAGGTTTATTTTTACTTTTCTGAGGAACCTCCACACTGTTTTCCAGAGTGGCTGCACCAATTTGCATTCCCACCAACAGTGCAAGAGGGTTCCCGTTTCTCCACATCCTCTCCAGCATCTATAGTCTCCTGATTTGTTCATTTTGGCCACTCTGACTGGCGTGAGGTGATATCTGAGTGTGGTTTTGATTTGTATTTCCCTGATAAGGAGCGACGCTGAACATCTTTTCATGTGCCTGTTGGCCATCCGGATGTCTTCTTTAGAGAAGTGTCTATTCATGTTTTCTGCCCATTTCTTCACTGGGTTATTTGCTTTTCGGGTGTGGAGTTTGGTGAGCTCTTTATAGATTTTGGATACTAGCCCTTTGTCCGATATGTCATTTGCAAATATCTTTTCCCATTCCGTTGGTTGCCTTTTAGTTTTGTTGGTTGTTTCCTTTGCTGTGCAGAAGCTTTTTATCTTCATAAGGTCCCAGTAATTCATTTTTGCTTTTAATTCCCTTGCCTTTGGGGATGTGTCGAGTAAGAGATTGCTACGGCTGAGGTCAGAGAGGTCTTTTCCTGCTTTCTCCTCTAGGGTTTTGATGGTTTCCTGTCTCACATTCAGGTCCTTTATCCATTTTGAGTTTATTTTTGTGAATGGTGTGAGAAAGTGGCCTAGTTTCAACCTTCTGCATGTTGCTGTCCAGTTCTCCCAGCACCATTTGTTAAAGAGACTGTCTTTTTTCCATTGGATGCTCTTTCCTGCTTTGTCGAAGATTAGTTGGCCATACGTTTGTGGGTCTAGTTCTGGGGTTTCTATTCTATTCCATTGGTCTATGTGTCTGTTTTTGTGCCAATACCATGCTGTCTTGATGATGACAGCTTTGTAGTAGAGGCTAAAGTCTGGGATTGTGATGCCTCCTGCTTTGGTCTTCTTCTTCAAAATTACTTTGGCTATTCGGGGCCTTTTGTGGTTCCAGTGACTACAACTTTAAATGTGAAGGCAGCAATGCAAAACTTCAAGGAACATGAAAAATCATGGAAATATGACACCATCAAAAGATCACAATAATTTTCCAGTAATGGATCCCAAAGACATGAAGATCTGTGATGTACCCAATAAAGAGTTCAAAATAGCTGTTTCAGAAAGCTTAATGAGCTACAACAAAACACAGAAAGACAATTCAACTAAATCAGGACAACAGTACAGTAAAAAAAGAAAAAGAAGTTTAATAAAGAGAAATAATAACACAACAAAAATTCTGGAGCTGAAGAAAATGTTGAATGAAAAGAAAAATGCATTGGAAAGCATTAATAGCAGGGTGGACTAAGCAGAAGAAAGAAGAATGGGAAACAGTGAAGAAAGCCAGTATGACCTGTGGGATACCATCAAAAAATAATAATAATAATTTTCAAACTATTGGAATTTCAGAAGGAGAAGGGTGGGAGAGGGAGAAGGGAGCAGAAAGGTTATTTAAAGAAGTAAGAGCTGAGAACTGTTCAAATCTGGGGAAAGGTTTGGATATCTAAATTTGGGAAGCTCATAGGTCACCAAACTCAACTTAAAGAGATCTCACCAAGACACATAATAAAGCTGTAAAAAATTGAAGACAGAGTGAGAATCTTAAAAGCAGTGAGAGAAAAGAGGATTGTAACTTATAAAGGAACCCCCATATGCCCTCAGCGGAATTCTCAGCAGAAACCTTACAGACCAGGGGAATGGGGTGATATATTCATGGGTTGAAAGAAAAAAACCTGCCAACCAAGAGTACTCTATCCAATAAAGCTGCCTTTCAGAAATGGAGAGGTAGACTTTCCCAGACAAATAAAAGCTGAGGGAGTTCATCACCACTAGATCAGCCTTACAAAAATGCTGAAAGGAACTATCCAGACTGAAACAAAATAATGCTAACTAGTAACATGAAAATATGAAAATACACAACATACTGGTAAAGGTAAATGTATAGTAATATTAGAATTCTCTAATACTGTAACATGGTGGTACATTAACCACTTAACTCTAGTATAAAGTTTAAGGGACAAGAGTATTAAAAATAACTATAAAACAATTTGTTAATGAATACATATGAAGTGTCTCGTGACATCAAAAAAGTAAAGGGGTAAATCTTTTGTATGTGATGGAAGTTAAAGTGTTACTGGTGTAAAATAGAGTGTTATATCTATAAAATATTTTATGTAAGCCTCATGGTAAAGCACAAAGCAAAAGCCAACAGTAGAGTCACGAAAAAAAAAAGGGAAAGGAAGCAAAGCAATAGTACTATGGAAAATCATTAATTCACAAAGGAATGCTGAAAGAGAGGGAGGAGGGATCAAGGGAAGTATGAAACAGCTACAAACAACAACTAAGATGGCACTAATCACTTCCTATCTATCAGTAATTACTCTAAATGTAAATGAGTTAAATTCTCCAATCAAAAGTCATATAGGGGCACCTGGATGGCTCAGTCAGTGAAGCATCCAACTCTTGATTTTGACTCAGGTCATAATCTCATGGTTTGAGATTGAGCCCTGTGTGTCAAGCTCTGCACTGGGCATGGAGCCTGCTTATGATTCTGTCCCTCCCTCTACCTTTGCCCCTCTCCTCAAAAAATAAAAATTTTTTTACTCATGCTCTCTCTCAAAAAATAAAAATTAAAAAAAAAAAAGGCATAGAGAGGCTAGATGGATACAAGACCCAGCTATATGCTGCATACAGGAGACACACTTCAGCTTTAAGGACATATAGGCCCAAATTGAAGGGATGGAAAAGATACTGCATGCAAATGAAAACCAAAAGACAGAGTAGTTATTCTTATGTCACACAAAGTAGACTTTAAGCCAAAATGGTAACAAGAGACAAAGAAGGTCATTATATGATGATAAAGGGTCAATTCATCAAGAGGATATAACAGTCATAAATGCACCCAACTTGGGAGCACCTAAATATATTAAGGAAATACAGATCTGAAGGGAGAAATAGACAACAATATAATAATAGTGTGGAGGACTCTAGTACCTACTTTCAACAGTGCCTAGATCATTCAGACAAGAAATTAATAAGGAAATGTTGGAGTTGAACTATACTTTAGACCAACATAAAACTAACAGGCACACACAGAACATTACATCCAACAGCCGCAAAATACATATTCTTCTCAAGTGCATATGGAACATTCTCCAGGATAGATAATATGGGTCACAAAACAAGCCTTAGAAAATTTAAGAAGATTGGAATCATTCCAGATGTCTTTCTGACCACAGTGGTATAAAATTAGAAATCAATAACAGGAGGAAAACTGAAAAATTCACAAATATGACAAAATTGAACAACATGCACCTGAACAACCAGTGGATCAAAGAAGAAGTGAAATCAAAAATATCTTTAAACAAGTGAAAATGGAAGCATGACATACCAAAACTTGTCCGATACAGCAAATCCATTCTAAAAGGGAGTATACAGCAATAAACACCTACATTATGAAAAAAGAAAGATCTCAAATAAACAACCTAACTTTACACCTCAAGGAACTAGAAGAAGCCCAAGTTTGCAGAAGGAAGGAAATAACAAAGATTAGAGCAGAAATAAATGGAGACCAGAAAAACAATAGAAAAGATCAATGAACCAAAAAGTTGGTGGGGTTTTTTTTTCTTAAAGATAAAATTGACAAACCTTTAGCTAGGCTAACTAAGAAAAAAAAGAAGTCTCAAAGAAAGAAATTGGAACTGCAAGAGGAGATACCACAACTAATATCACAGAAATACAAAGGATCGCAAGAGACTACTATGAACAATTATATGCCAACAAGTTGGATAACCTAGAAAAGAAATGGATAAATTCCTAGAAGGATACAACCCACCAAAACTGAATTATGAAGAAATAGAAAATCTGAACAGATCAATAACAAATAAGGAGATTCAATCAGTAATAAAATACCTCCCAACAAAGAAAAGCTCAGGACCAGATGGTTTGCCTGGTGAATTCTCCCAACGTTTAGAGAAGAATTAATGCTAATCCTTCTCAAACTTTTCCTAAAGATTGTAGAGGTGGAAACACTCCCAAAATCGTTTTATGAAGCCAGCTTTACCCTGATGCCAAAGCCAGACAAGGACACTACCAGGAAAGAAAATTACAGGTTTATATCCCAGATTGTGAATATCAATGCAAAAAATCTCACCAACACATTTGTGAACTGAATTCAGTAGCACATGGAAAGGCTCATAACCATGATTAAGTGGAATTTATCTCTGGGGTACAAGGATGGTTCAACATAGGCAAAGCAATAAATGTGATATACTACATTAATTGAAAGAAAGGTAAAAATCATATGATTATTTCAAAAGGTGCAGAAAAAGCATTTGACAAAATACAACATCCTTTTTTGATAAAAACTCTCAACAAATTTGGTACAGAAGGAATATACTTTAACATAATAGAGGCTATATAAGACAAGCCCACAGCTAACAACATACTCAATGGTGAAAAAGATTGAAGGATTTTCCTCTAAGGTCAGGAACAAGACAAGGGTGCCCACTCTCAGCACTCCTATTCAACATAGTACTTGGAGTCCTAGCCAGAGCAGTCAGGCAAAAAAAGAAGAAAACAAGGCATCTGAGTTGGAAAGCAAGAAGTATAATTGTCTTTGTTTGCAGACAATATGAACTTATATGTAGAAAATCCTAAAGACCACACACACACACACACACACACACACACACACACACACACAAACTATAGAGCTAATCAGTGAATTTAGTAATGTTGCTGGATACAAAATTAGCATACAGAAATCACTTGTGTTTCTACACACTAACAGTGGAATATCTGAAAAAGAAATAAAATAGCCTCATTCACCATAGCATCAAAAAATAAATAAATAAAATACTTAGGAATAAATTTAATCAAAGAGGTGAAAGATCTATATACTGAAAACATTAAGACGTTGATGAGAGACACTGAAGATACAAATAAGTGGAGAGTGTGGTACTGAAATAGAAGTAGATATGTCAATCGGTGGAACAGAACTGGGAGTCCAGAAATAAACCCATATATTTATGGTCAGTTGATTTTCAGTAAAGGTACCGAGGCTATTCTATGGGGAAAAAGAATAGTTTCTTCACGTATGGTGTTGGGACAACAATTAGATATCCATATACTAAAAAATGAAATTGGACCCCAATCTCACACCAAATAAATCAAATTGAATCAAATACCTAAATGTAAGGGCTATAGCTATAAACTCTAAAAAGGAAACAGAGATTAACTGTAGAATTACTGCTCTTATAGCACTTTTGTGATATGGTAGGGTGGACTTCAGTGACTGGATGCGCCTGTGGGCCAAGATTATCTTTCATCAATCTGTCTTTCATGCCTTGCACCGAGTTGGTACTCAGTAAAGTCAGAAGACTAAGGGAACGGAAGAGACAGACAGTGACAGTTTCAGCTATACTGAGGTTTACCAAAAAGGTTTTAGATAGTCAGAAACTACTTTGGGTGTCCTTGTTGTGCTTGAGTGCCGCAGGTATGGGTTTCCTCCCTGGGCCTTTTCTTTCACCAAAATGGAATTTAGGGGGCATATGAAGAGGTTCCCCCCAGCAATAGGTACCTGTCATTTGTAGATCTGATAATTTGGGCATGTAGCCAGTGTCTTTAAATTTGACTCTGCTACTGCTGACAGTATGGATTCATAGCATGTTTTTAAAAATTATATTAAACTAATTCTTAATTATGGAGTATTTGGACCCCTAAATATAGGTACAGCCTCAGTTTGAATACCAAGGCAGCTATTAACAAACTGCTGTATTGAAGGTTACAAAGTTCTTTCTTATGTTGAGCAGAACATCTTTTTCTCTAAGTGTCTACTGTTTCTCCAGTGGAATGATGCCAAACAAGTCATGTATTTGAAATAATAATGCCTTCTCTTTCAGCCCTATGTTCATTCCTCCTGACCCAAAGTATATGTTGTTCACCCCAGCATTTTAATCTGTCATCCATTTTACTTATGGGTGGCTTACACCACTGACAGTTTGTGTGAGTTCTGGGAATGCAAGTGAATTTCAATACGATGCCAGGCAAAATACAAAACACGCTGATTTCTAAGCAGCTGCCTTTATAGGGTGATGTCTAAGTTTCCTACCTGTTCCCAAATACATTTCCCACTAGAAGGTACAACTCTCACATTATTTGCTTAAGTTCAGTGTTGAATTTTCTTGGTAAAGTGCAGGCATGAGATGCAGGTTGGCCACCACTTTCTCCTATTAATACGGTAGCATAGATTAGTTCTGCAGACTGGAACCATATAGCAAGGTGATGTGGCCATGAGACATAGGATTAGAGGGGTTTGAATGGGAGGAATAGCACAGAAATGCTGGAATAGAGGCCACTGTGGGTAGGGGCGCTTAGGAGGTTCAGTCTGTTGAGCAGCCGACTCTCAATTTTGGCTCAGGTCATGATCTTGTGGTTTGTGGGGTCGAGCCTCACTTTGGACTGTGGACTGACAGTGTGGAGCCTGCTTAGGATTCTCTTTCTCCCTCTCTCTGCCCCTACCCAGCTTGCGCTCACTCACTCTCGCTCTCTCAAAAATAAATATTAAAAAAGAAGCCTTTGCTAGAGACATAGGGAGAGGAAAGGCACTGTGGGAATGCACCTTATTACTTCCTTTGTAAGTTTTCTGAGTTAATCCTGGCACAGTGAAACTTAAAAAGTAAATCTTTTGCTACAAAAGAGTAGCTGTGATGATGTATTTCATTCCAAAGCTAAATAGAATCATGCAAGGAAATAATTTGTTTGGGATCGTCTATATGGCTATGTATCCACCTTGACTTTGGCAAATTCTTATTTATCCTTCAGACTACATGTGCCATAGGGAGGCTTTCCACCCTGTCCTCACCCCATCCAGGTAATTAATAACTCCCTCGAGGCATACTTTTTTGGGTACCACTTCACTGTATTGTATGATTTATTTGCCTGCCCCACTGGACTCTGAGTCCTTGAAGACCCTAGACTGTGTCTCATTCTTCTCAGTATTCCCAGTGCCCACATGTGCTCCTCAGTCACTGGCATATAGTAAGTATGATAATTGTTTGTTGAATAGAGTTGTAGCACAGGGAAAATAACAGCTGCACATATTTGTAAAGGCATCATTCTCACCGGACATGTATGAGGCACAAATTGGAGATCAGGAAACATAGGTGAGTAATAAGATAATCAAAAACTCCTACTTATAGTTCCCCCTTGTCAGTGGGATAGGTGACAGTCACCTGCATATAATCCTTACACAATAAGATTCATGTTATAATACAGGTATTCTGGGTTTTGGATTGGGTTATAAAGTCATAATGTTGCATGCGTCAGACAAAAAAAATCACGTGTTCATGAAATCTCTCGAATAACTGATTTAGGCCTTTGGAAGCTCAAATGGAATAAATTAAGGAAGAGACTACATTTAATTTTGACTCCCCGCATAAAAATTTAGTGCAGTGCTATGTATTTTGTAAGTACTTAAATATTTGTTTCTTGGCTGACTTAGATTGCTTGAGGAGAGGGTTGGGCCTAATAAAAGGAAAAAATTTATTGTTCATAAAGGTGATTTTAATACTCTATCCACCCTATTAAGGAAGGCGAAGTATCCCTACATCTCTCTAAGCTCGAGCAGAACAGCCATTGATTGGTCTTTCATATTTAAGCAGGATCTAGTTTGGAAACAAAGGCTTACACTGAATGTCCTCTCTGGAGAGCTCTTTCTTTTTTGACAGGATTTGTTCCTAGAATGTGTTCTGTTAATAAATCAATTCATTTCCTATCTGTAGCTTGCCAAGGGAATTGTCTTTCTTGGTAGATGGCTTTGAGGGCACAGAAGAGATTGTTATTCTTTTTTCCTTAGTTAGCATATGGGCTACTTTTGACTATTTGTCTTTTATTTATTTATTTAGGAACCTAAATTCCAAGGTGGAAAGGAGTCAGAGCTGCAGTGACACAGCTCAGGACAGAGCGAAGAGCAGACTCAGAGCAGCCCCAACAAGCAAAACCAAGGTACATCTCAGACACAGGCTTCTGGAGCTCTCTACTCCCATCCTGTAGCTCCCTGCACATGGCCACGACAGAAACTATTGCGCACGCTATTTGTTTTGAGTAGGCTCCACATCCGATGTGGGGCTTGAATTCATGACCCTGAGATCAAGAGTCATGTGCTCTTGAGCCAGCCAGGTACCCCAGAAACTATTCCAGACAAGCAGAGGCAGAATGGGTCCTGGGTATACTAATTATGTTGGAGAAGTTTGCGAATAGATGGAAAGGAAGAGAGTTTGCATTGAATTAGTAGCCAGAAGGGTGGAATGAGGGCCAGTAGAAGAACTTTTTAAAAAGTTCTGGATGAGGTTTTTTTTTTCCCCTGTAGGTTTTCAATTTTATTAATTGTTTCAAGTGTGTAGGAATTTCTGCAAATGGTGCATATTCTAGGTTAGGGATTTTCCCCGTTTCTTAGGCTCACATCACCCTCCATCCCTTTTCTTACCCTTCCCCCACTGCCCTTCTACCATCATAAAAGAGTTATGAAGAAAAAAAATACATATGCATGTATGTATAATCTTTTTAACTTCTTTTAGGTCACAGCTATAACCCCAGCCTCCAACCCCATCATTGGTGTCCTCTTGTCCACTCAGAACAACCGCTGCCTCTCAGCCCCTGACTTAACCGTTGAGAAGCGTCTACCCTTCAGCTCCCTCTCATCCTTGACTTCCCTGCATAAGCCCGAGCGCTCCATCAGTCCTGAGAGCAATGACAGCATCTCCGAAGAACTAAACCATTTCAAGCCCATTGTCTGCTCACCATGTACTCCTCCCAAGAGACTCCCTGATGGCCGAGTGCTAAGTCCCCTCATCATCAAATCAACACCCCGCAACCTAAACAGAAGCCTGCAGAAGCAGACTTCTTATGAGGCTAGTCCAAGGATCCTCAAGAAGTGGGAACAGATCTTTCAGGAGCGGCAGATCAAAAAGACCCTTTCGAAAGCCACCCTCACCTCCCTGGCTCCAGAAACAGGGGAAGACTCACTGGTCTCTGAAGTTATCCATTCTAACAAGGAGAAGCCACCTCAGGCTTTAAATACAAGACTGGCCAGTGGGCAAGTACTCTCTGAGTGTGTAGGACCCACCCTCACTGACCTTGATTTTTTCCCATCCGTTAGCCAAACAAAAGTGGAACAGGGCAGCGATAGTAAAAGGAGCTCTGAGATCCCGTTGGAAACCTGCTGTTCCTCAGAACTTAGAGTGGGAGCCAGTGGTACTTTGGAGCCGGAGCAGAGTGAAGGGCCGGGGCCAACCCCAGATGCCAAGTTAGACAAAACCTGTATAAGCGCAACCATGAAAATCTCGGCAGCTCATTCAGCGCTACCCAAAAATAGTGTTCTGGGTGGGGTCCTCAAAACAAAGAAGCAGCTGAAGACAGCAAATCATTTTGATCTGCCTAATGGTGTGCTGGCAGACAGCCGAGGTGAGGAGCCGCTTCCTTCCTTGCGTCGGGGCCGGAAAAGACACTGTAAGACCAAGCACTTGGAACAAAATGGCTCCCTTAAGAAACTGCGACAGAGCGGTGGTGAGGTGGTCCTGGCCCCGGCAGAGCCGGTGCTGCGGGAGATGGAGCAGAAACTGCAGCAAGAGGAAGAGGACCGGCGGCTGGCTCTGCAGCTGCAGCGCATGTTTGACAACGAGAGGCGGACTGTGAGTCGGCGAAAAGGAACCGTGGATCAGTATCTCTTACGGTCCAGCAACGTGGCCGGGGCCAAGTAGCACCTAATGAACAGTGTTACCTATTTTTAAGAGGTCTTTGGGCTTGATCATTTATCCTGAAGAGCTGAGTGTTCTCACTTTGGGTTTCTTTCAATGGCAAAACACTGTCTGATACAGTTCTGGGAGGTTCTGGGGCCTTCGTAGTCCATGTCCAAGGGAACTGTGTCTCTGCCTCCCTGCGACCGAGGCCAGAAGCACTCCTCACCCCAAAGTGACCTGTCCCTGAGGGCTCCTGGGCCAAATCGGGCAGCACCCACTTGGAATGAGATTCAGGAGCACAGTGGCCAGAGTTACAAATGGTAGAGGAATGAGGGGGGATACCTTCTTAAACCGACAGACCTCTGACTTCTTTCAACAGGGTGTTATTTTAAATCAGCCTTGCAGATAAACATTACTTCCATCTGTGTCGTAGAAGTGGATCTGCGTTTTGGCAGATTCCAAAATGATTGTGTTCCCTTCTCCTTATCCATGCCACAAGTAAATGTACCTACTGAAATTGGTTGAGTTTTTCCCTTCTACAAAAGTTAATTTACCTTCCCTGTTTAAAAAGTAACGTTTGATTAATGCTATATAGTTGACAGACCACATTGAGTCACTGTTGGATTTGGTCTTCTCAGGAGTGCTAACGTGTAAGCGGCGTGAGCCCCATTTTAGATGATGGAGCTGCAGGGCACGTGTTCAGATTCTCTCATTTACTAGGTGGAACATCCCAGACTGACTGTTGGGTCTCCCGACAAGAATTCCCATAGATTTTCCACACTGACAGGTTGCTGTAATGGATTGTGACCCAAGGAGCCTAGGGAAGCTGGCTGGGCATGTGAATACTGATTGTGCAAAATCCATAGGCAGATCATTGAGATTGACGGGAAGTATAAACAAATATTATGCAGTTATCTTCCCTTCTCCCGGCACAGTTTACCCTTTTGTTTTCTTGGGGGTGGGGCGGAGGAGACAAAGTACACCCTGTGAGACAAAGTACAGTTGAGCTTCCTTACTACTCTCTACGTGTCCAAGAGTTATCTGCAATGTTGATCTAAAATCCAAAACAATTGCCCAGAAGTCAGGTAAGAGCAATGCTGAAACTCCATACTATGGAAACAAGGTATCTAGCTGGATGCAGCTGGTAAATTCAGTCCCATGGACCTTTGGGGTTTATTTTCCTTAGCAGCTGACACCATGTGTCTTTTGCATCCCTGGTGGTGCTTGGTGCTTCTGCCCATCTGGGCTCATTGAGAATAGGGATTAAGATATGATTTTAGGGAATCTCAGATGGGCTGGCGTTCCCTGTGCATGTATGAGCTGTTACTATAAAGTCATGTGACTGGCATTTTAACAAAGGCTTTAGAGCTTCTATATCCCAGTGTATGTTGTCTCCCTTGAGTGGCCCCAGCAAGATACCACATAGTTTTCTAATGATGTTGCCATTGGCAAAAACATTTCTGGAACTCTCCTCAAAGTCTAGAAACGTCTAGAAATATAGACTCCTAAAATGTTAGAATTGGAAGGGACCTTAAAGGTCATCTATTCCAACCTCCTCCTCTTACTGAGGCAGAAGCTAAGATTTGGAATGGTGACTCACTGATTACTAGGGATTTACTACATCACCTTCTTTTGATTCCTCCCGGGAGATTTGCCCCTTCTTCTCTGGACAAATCTTTAATCTTTTGTGGTTATAGAAGGGAGAATTTTAAGTTTGAAACTAGTCAGAGGCTATTTGAAGCCTCTGGAAGAGAAGGTAGGTCAAGAGGGTTTGGAGTCATAGATGAGGTACAGCCATAAAGCAGCTATTTTCTTCTGCTCCTAAACAGTTCCCAGAGAGACGTTCCAGAGATGTCTTAAGCATTCTGGTCATCATGGAGATATGTGGAGGCTCCTCAGTGACTACGTTGGTGGGAGTGTCACTCGAATGTATGTGTTCTGTGTGTCTGTGTGCGTGCACACATGCAAATGTATGTTTAAACATGCACCAATCTCATTACTTTATATTCACACCACTTCAGTTCTAGGCCCTGCCAGCAACATATGTCTCCAAAGGCTGCTGGAGGGTTGGTACCCAAGACAGAAGAGCTGGTGCTGGTGCTGGTCTGCGGAGTAAGAGGAGGGTGACTTAATGCCCTTAGAGAAATCATCAGTTCCTGCCATTTCACACAGTTCCCCTTGGTTCGGAGTACATAATATCGGAAGGCTAGTCTCGTTGGTAGTAGCAAAGACACTTATTTTTCCACTTGACACCTTTTTCTATATCTCCAGTAATTTGAAAAACATTTTGGTTGGAACTGATTTTTGTTTTTGGAAAAAAGATAAATATTTTTAATAGAAAAAGATATATATTTTAAATATTTCCCCCAAAGTACTACTTTCATTTTAAGAAATTGCATAGCAGTAGCAACAAATTTTAGTTTCAGGTGCAGAGTGAAAAGCTACTTCCTGTTAAGTGAACATTCCAGACGCTGGATCCAACTTACTGACTTTCCCCTTTGCACCTACTGTTGTGCCTGGAATGGTATCAACAATTGTTGTTTTCCAAACTTCCAGCTGAGCAGTAGCCCTTCACACAGAGGCAAAGTGGTTTAGGTTAAGGAGCGACAAGGCTTCACCTCTGATCTGCTCGGCTTTGGAAGAGGAAAAAACCACTAAGGTATTATCTGTATTTTAAAATGCTTCCCTTACTTAACTAAAACCTGAACACTTTTTGCTTCTGAAAGAATTGTGTCCTGTTGCTCGCTTGCTTGCTTGTGAAGTTTGTCACAAATGGAGTTGTCAATGTGAATTATTTGGAGACGGAGAAAGACAAGAAAAGGAAAATAGAGCGATGGGAGGGTTTGTGGGCTAGAATGAGAGAAATACCATTTCACAAAACAAACATTTCTCATGAATCATTGGAATCTGATTCACCCTACAAATTTCTCATGCCCTACTAACTCTGTTCTTTGTGTATATGCATTCTGTGTTTTTCATTAAAGGGGAAGTTCTGAGAGGTTGGAGGATCAAGGTCATTCTGATGGGAAGTCCAAGAAATGCGGTGCCCTGGGAAGGGGGAGCTCAGCCCTTTTCCATAGAGTGGGAGAGACACTTTGGGAACATGCTCATGACCCGTTGATTGTATCTGCTGGAAGAAGTCATCTGGGCCTGTTGGGTTGGTGTCAAATCAGGCGATTAAGCATCCAGCCCTTGGCCCCTTTCGTATAATTGCCTCTTTTTAAAAGGTTAATTCGCCTTGGCTGAAGCTTCCCAGGAAAACCCTTTGTAAGTGGCTTCATTTATTTTTTTAATTTAATTTTTAGACTTTTGTCTGGAGGAAGAACTGGTGATGAATGCCTTGTTTTGTTTTGTTTTTTTTTCTCATTTTTCCTAAAAGAAAAAAATGCCCTTAAGGATTAAAGCTGCTTAATTAATTGCTGTCTGATTACAAAGTGACAAACTAAGATGGGAAACTGCCACTGTGCTTGACTGGTGAAGCTGATGACCGAAGGCTGTGCCGTTCTTTCTGTTCCATTCAGACATTCCTGAGCTTCGTTCGAACTTGTGCCAACCCTGTGCTGGGTCATGGAGATACAAGGATGGAAAGGACAGTCCCTGCTCCTAAGAAGCTCAGCCTCTAATGGAATGTATTTGAAGGTATATGTGGCTGGAGAGTTTGTTCATGCTCGTGTGAAAGGCCACTTCTTCATAGTGATGATCTTGGATGGAGTCATTTGAGATACTGTCCAGCACCTGACAGGCTGCACTGAACATTTTAGACACCCCCATCAGTATTTCTCAATTTGATTGTAACACTGCTTTCCATTTCCTAATTTTATCAGAGGAGAATGAATTTTCTCCTCCAGTGATACAGGACAATAATTTCTCTTCAGGAGCTGCTTTTACATAAGCTCCAGGAAATGAGGCAGGGTGTGGATCATTGACATGGTCAGAGGAGGCCCACATCCCACCTTACTGATCTCCTAACCTCTCTCCCAACCAGACCTCTCACCAGAGCTGGCAGCAACTTTGGATTCCTTTCCTTTTTCCTGCCTGGCTTTTCATTGAGATGGAAAGCCAACAGGAGAGGAAGGAAAGAAAAACTGAAGGCTGGATTATAATCATAAAATGCTGTAGCTGGAAAGGGCATGGAAATAACTCAGATCAAACTCACCTACCTGCTTCCCCTTTTTTTTCCTAATAAGGAACTTGAGGTCCAGTGCTTTATGCCCCGTTGACACTGTAGTTTCCTAGGATCTAAATAGTCTTTTTAAGTTACACACACACACAATTTGCTAACTAGGAGGACACCCAAATGATATAGGAAGCTTTTTGTTTTAATAGCTTTTTTCTTCTAAAATTTTTCAGAATTAAAATATGCCTCTGTCCCCTGAATACATACCCAGATAGGGGAAACCCCATAATGTGACTAATGTGAATATGGAATCTTGGGAAGTGATATATTTTGATTGGAATAGTCATCATTTTAACCACCAAGGGTTAAAACTATGCCAGCCCTTCATTTTTCTTTGAAAAAATTAAGAACTCCTTAGGGACTTAAATCTTTCTCAGCCAGCCTTTTCCCCCATCAACCAAAAGAGTGGTATTCAGCCTGGTTTTTAGAAGTGAACATAGTTGCTTATAAATTCTTGTGAGTTAGTGACAAAGCAGGTATGTTTTTTTTGGGTCAGGGAGATTCTAGGGAAAGCTGCTGTTGAATAGATTTTGCTCCAAAGATGATATAGAAAATGCATCTTTATACGTGATTGTTACCCACTGTAGCTTTCTGAAGAAGATCGTTCTATAGGAAAAAGAGACATAAGCAGAGGTCACAACCAGTTTAGAGATCGGTTAAATTGGATGAAGAAAAAGTGCCAAGACTGAATGTGCACATTGTTCTATGTATTATCAGTATTTTTATTCTTCCTAAGAAAAATATTTACACACTTTGCTTTGTGAGTAAATGCTTCCTTAATGTCTTGTTAATAAGCATGGCAGGCTCCCTCTCTACCTTTTCTGGTGTCTTAAATCAACTGGTTGGACAGAGCTGAGCTAAGGCCAGGCTTATTCATCTTCCTTCCCTCTCATTTAATAAGAGGTAAAAACAGGCAATGCACTCCTCAAAGATTAAATTATTAGAGCTCAAGAGAAGCTTTTGGGCCCTGGGTCTGGCCCTTAGCCTGCAGCAGAACACTTCAGTTCCTAAAGAGAGAATGTATAACTGTGTGAGGGAAAAAAATTATCTTAAATGCCATCTAATGGTTTTATTGTTACTCTCAATTTGTACAGACACTGTTGTCCTTAGGGCCCTTCCCCTTCCCACCTACAAACAGAAAATGGGATGCATATTGGTTTTCTACCTGCTGTCTTCACTGGAATTGGAGAAGGGGCCTGGATCCTTGTGGACCGCCACTGCGGGCTGCCTCCTCTCCAGCTTATCGTAAAGAGCATTTTGACAAAGACTCAGAACGGGGCATGCCTGGTCAGGGATGCTTCTGACCACAAAGAAATGGCACAGAATCAAATGGGGTGATGTGCTGTTTATTTAAACAGTACCAGGGTACATTCTTCAGTGTGTGTTTGCCTGCTTAAGGAGAGGCCCAAGTTGAGAATACAGTAAAGCAAACTCATGAAAGTGAATGTTCTGTTTCTAAAGTTTTAACCTCTAGCGTGTAATCTCAGACAAATCTGGGCTAATAGACTATGTGTGTTTGACTTTTGGTGCTATCTTTGCTCTGGGAGATGCCCCACACTGGAATGTCTCACTTTGGCATTCAGACTGGGATGGGAGAAATTAGGAGGCGAGATGGGGTTTCCATGGCATGCTGCTGGAGCATGAGTTTGGAGTTATTTCCAATGTTTAACTGTCATTCTCCTATTCAACCATTCTTACTCCTACTGAAGGCACAAGAGTCTGAGTAAAGAACAGATGTACAGGATGACACTGTCCTTGCATACTGGGGCAGTACCCCAAACATCTGATTTTAAAATCAGCTTTGGAAGCAGAAATTCATCAAAATACCCTTGGTGCCAGTTTCTCATCAAACACAGAACAAACGTATCCCTGTTTCATCTAAACTTGTAAAGCCAACTTGAAGGACTGATGTAAGAAATGCCATACATGGTCAACCAGCACGTAAGGGTCCTTTGAAATCTGGCCCAGACTCTTCCAAAAGAGAGTATTTGAAATGATTTGCAAGAAACAAGGCAGCTGCTTGGAGGTAGAAGAATGGAATTTGTCCCTTGGCCTTTAACAGGAAATGTACTACATATCACGCTCATGGATTCCCTGATAGCCCGGTCTGGTGAAAGGATGGGAGACTCTGGCCCTAACATAGCCTGGAAGCTGGGTCTTCTGACTCCAAGGCCACTGATTATTCAGTCTTTTCCTGTTGCCCTGGCTTAATCAACTGAGGGTAGTGCCATCCTCCGCCACTGGTCTTGGCTAACCCTAGGGTTCCAGCTGCTTTCTGGGTTGGATCTTCTGGACTTGGGCCTGCCAGGGCCAAAGAAATCAGTCTTCCCTCTGCACCCACTGTAGGGGTGGGAGGTATCCTACAGTAGCAAGGATTGTGAGTCTGTATCTAAATCAGTTCGCTTTTCTGTGGCCACATCCAGCTCCAGGTAGTTCCTGGCCATCTTGGATAAGTGACGAGAACAGGCTGGGCCTACCTAGTTTTGGAGAATTAGTGGTAGGAGAAATTATTTCTTCTGGTTTGCTCTTGTTAGAAGTTTGGAGAAGGCTCAGAAGAGTGTGGCAGCCAGCTCCCATCTGCTTATGGCAAAGGAAGGGGGCTCTGGGTGAAAGCAGCCCAGGGAGTTGAATCATCTAGCAGCAGATCAGATGTGCCAGGGAGAGTGTGCTGGTAACAGGGAGGGTTGGTGCCACCCAAAAGGCTTCCTTGATTAGTTATGGATTCCTGTTCATTTGACAATTCTAGTCAGAGGCTTTACTCATTGAGACAACTAGTTCACATCTCTTCAAAAGAAGTCAAAACTCAGGAAACCAAGCAACTGAAGTCTGCTTACTTGGACACAACTGGTAGACGATTGTATGGCTTCCAGAGGTGCAGCAATTCACCTGCACAGGAGGCTGAGCAGACAGTGTGATACGCTGCCTCTCATACCTAAAACAGGCACTAGGAGAGGCAACTAATTTATTCAGATGGTATCCTATGTGGAAAAACAGTTCACGAGCGTTTGACCTGGATAGGTGAAGCCTCTTCAGGATGCTCTCACATTGGTGAAGGGCTCTGGCCTGGCTGGGCAGAGAGAGCAGATATATGCCTGGCTAAAAATTAGAGCTAGGAGCCCCGGGGGACTTCGGCACACAGCTTAGCTCAGTGGTTAGAACTGTCAGATAGCTTTCCCAACAAAGGAAGTGACAGCCTTTGGAGGGAGTGAGTTCCCCATCACTAGGGGTGCAGGAAGGAGCTGAACAATCTGTTAGGGGGCCCGCAAGATGCTTCCTGTCTTGAGGCTGGGTAGGACGTTCCTAGGAGCCTTTCAAGCCTGAGGGCCTGTGGTTTGATAGTGTTTCTGGCTGAAAGATGCAATCTGTTTCTCTAGAACTGGAACCTAGCAAGGCTTACAGTGTAAATGTTGGGGTAGAGTCTCCTTCCTAACATTAGGGGAAGGGGATTTGGGCCCCAGGAGACCTAAGGCAGCGAGTTAGCAACACACTCTGCAGGTGAGTGCCACCGTGGGTGACCCTGTATTACATGTATCTGTCCAGGTGCCTGTGTCAAGTGTGACGTAACACCCTCTGTAACTAGATACGTGTACGTGACCGTGTGACTTTCGTGAACGCGGATGTATGCATCTGGTGTGACCACAGCTAGGTGTAATTGTGTAACTGGCCACATGTGTGAGTGAGACTGTGTGGCCAAGTATGATAGTAAAGCTATTTCTGTGTCCTAACAGAGTCTCACAGTCACAATACAGCAGACAGTCCACCACGCGTCTGTCTTGGCGGCAAGACAAGATTAGATCTCAATAATCACCTTACCTGCAACTGAAGTTGTAGGAGTTTGTGCCTTGCTGAGGAGCCTTAATCCTCGTGCCACCAATTCCTGGACCCTGGGACCTACATGCCTGCTCCCCAGGTCTGAACTGTAGGTACCCTCAGGAGAGTAGCCTTAGCAGCGAAGGCTGCTCAGGAGACCAGTCACAGTCGGTGTCCATTCCCAAATGCACATCTCTGGAGTTCAGTGCCAGTGGCCTTCGCTAGATCCACCTGTGGAGCAGATGGTGACTCCTGGGCACTCAGAAGAATGGGGCAGCCCCACAGGCTGCTGTGGCCAGAACCAGTTTACTTACTGTGAGCCCAGGCTGACTTTGCAGGATCTGTTTTAGAGCCACGGTGTTTGCATATGGGACTTCAGCTTGTGTCCTGGATGAGAGGACCTTAGGAAATTCCATGTAAGTCCTGCCCTCAGCCTGTCCCAACTTTTTGGCCATGACCATCCAATAAGGGAATTCCCAACCCTCTTCCCCTTCCTCTCCATTTGCCCTCAAAATTGAAAAAAGCTGCCCCATAAAAAAAAGCGCCTTTTCTGGGGCCTGGAGGCCTCAGTTTTGCCCCCTACCCCAGCAACACACATACACTTTGTTGGCTGTGGATGGGTTAGTTAACTTCTCTGAGCCTCAGAGTCCGTGCTGCTGCTCTGTTCCATCAGCCCCCTTGTTTTTTCAGCCCAGTGCCGATCGCAGCTCTGTTGGAGATGTGCGACTCAGGCAGGTTTCCTAAAGGATGCGTGTGTCAGCTGGGTGCTCCTCCAGCGTGGCAGCCTGGCCATCTACAAGAAAGCACGTGGACTACCTTGCTCTGTGCACCCACTCTTTATTGCTGCTGGGCCAGGCGCTGGGTCCTGCCTGGCCCGGGGAGGGGAGGTCCTCACCAGTTAGTTCCCCACTCTCTGTGGCCAGCGAGCGAGGCCAAGTCAAGGTTTGAGGCCTGCACCCGGCGCACCCAGCCCCAAGGCGCGGTCCAGGGTGCGGAGCCCTCAGGGAGGGTATGGGGCACAGGCTGGGCACTGCCCCGTGCGCAGACCTTAGTCTTTTGAGTCACTGGCCGTGGGACCCTGGCAGAACTCATCCATGAACTTGAGGAAGCGGCCAAACCTAGGCTGGCCCTCGCTCAGTGCTGGGTGGCCTGGGGGTGGCGCTGTGGCCCTGAACACTGTCCGCAGTGAGCAGCGCACCAGCTGCCGGTAGCGTGCCCGAAACTCCTTCAGCAGCCTCTTGGCCTCCAGGTATTGCTTCTGGTTCACCAGTCTCTGCTCAGTCCGCTGGCGCAGGACAGCTCCTGCAGGGAGAGAAGCCAGAGGGACACCAAACTCGCTCTGGGTCCCAGCTAGCCCGAAGCAGTGGGGACTGCGTCCAGAGCCCCCCCACCCCAGAGAATGGGACGGTGTGAGAGGAGGATGCTACGGGGACTGAAAATGGCCTCCCCAGCTTGGGGCATTAGGCAGCCAGTGGCGTCTCCTCTGAATTCTACCTCAAGCCTTAGTTCTGGCCTGTAACGTGCTGTGTGACTCCAGGCCCCAGCTTCTCCATCTGCACATGGGGAAGGGCCAGGGCAGATGCTAAGGGCCCTTCCTGCTCTGACATGTCCATGCCGGCTGCCTCCCACCAGCAGATGAGTAAACTTCTGGCCACTGAGGATGGGGACCAGGTAGGCACAGCTATACCTAGTGGAGCCTCTGTAATATTCCGGGGATCCCGCATGCGAATGAGAATGTCATCCAACAGCTGGGCTCGAGTCTTCCGTGGGGGTGGAATGGGGATCCTCTGGGCCTAACATAAGGTAAGAGGAACGTGTCACCACAGTCCAGTGCTCCGCCTCTCCTGGCCTCATCCCCTCATGCAGATGCAGCAACAAGCAGGAGGGCACCTGGGGGCACTGGGAAAGCACAGCCCTCAGAATGTCCTGAGGTGACAGCCACGTCTCTAACTGGGGGTCCTGAGGAGCCACTGGCACACACAACAAGGTGGTGGTTACACATTTACCCGTTTCTCCTTGGGAACGTAGCGTTTCTGAAGAGTGTCAAGCCTGGGCTTGGAGGAGCGGAACAGCAGCGGGTGCTTCAGCACGTACTGCAGGGCCTGTGTGTTCTTCTGGATTCCTAAGGCAAAAAGGCATGGTTGGGTCAAGGCACTCCTCCTCCACCTATTGAATGCCTCCTCCAACTTCTTCATTCCCCAGTCTCACAGCAGCCCTGGGTGGAAGGATTGGAAAGGCCCCAAGAACACACTGCTTCATCTCTCCCTGATCTGCAGTGCCCGGACCTCCATCATCCATTCCCTGAATAACTCTCCCCTGTGTGCACAGATCCTCATGGAAAAGTAGCACTGGCATGGAGAGAAGGAATGACCCTGACATAACGTCGTTAAAGACAGTGGGTTATGCCACAGGGACTGGCACCCAAGAGAGCACACAGTCAAGTGCTAGTTCCTCTGGGAGCACAAATACTACTAACACATCAGTGTGAAATAAGGGGCTCTGAGGGAGCACTACCCCCTTGCCTCAAGTCACATAGAGAGGATTTTGGATGTTCAATTTGGGACTCAGGAATCTGGCCAGTCTGGGTGTCTGTTCATCAAACCCTTCCTGGAGACACTTCTCCAACCAGAGCAGCTGGGCCTGGACTGGCTGGAATTGGAAGAGCTGTGGCTCCTGAAAATCCAATGAAGGCCCAGGCCAGGGGTCTTGATATGTAAGGCTCCAAACCAGGATATCCTCAGGGGCCCTTTGACAGACACGGAGAGGACAGCATCCCGGTCCTGAAATGAAGCATTAGCTTTGCCCCAACTTGCTCCAGGCTGCAGAGAGGGCCCCTTGCCCTGGAGCCATTCTCCTCACATACCCTTTGGCTCAATAAAGGCTGGATCAGGCTTGGCTGTCAGCAGCTCCTCATAGCCACGATACTTGCTGGGGAGGGAGGCAGATGGGAGCTTCCTCCAAGCCCTCTTTACCTCTCTGGGGGCTGTGCGGGGTGGTCTTTGCTCTTCCTCCTTCACGGCTGAATCATCCTTCTGGTGGATGGAGGAAGGCAACCCACTCACCTGTGACCAAAAGAAAAACGTACTCATTCATTCCATTAACCGACGCCAGCATTAGCTCTGTGCGAGTCCCCATGCTGGGCCCCATTAAGGGCAAGAACCAAGACTGGGGTGAGAGCAGGCAGATACGAAAGCAGGCAATGATCATGCATCTTGGTAAGTGCAGTAGGAGAATGGAGCACAAAGGTTCTGGGGGAGCCCACAGGAAGCCCTAACCCCGTCTGGGGTGGGAGGTGACTGGGAAGCTCCCTGGAAGAAGAGATGCCTTAACCTGCGCTAAGTCTTGAAGAAGCAGGAGAGCCATCCCCAGGCAGGGTGGGGAGAGGGGTGAGCTACAGGTGATAAGGAGAAAGGGCTGTTGTAGGCAAGGAATAGCGGGGGCCGAGACCCACAGATAAGACGCTGTAAGGTGTATTTGGGGGAGCTCCATATTGGTATTGTTGGGGTTACTGTGAAGACAGGCAACTGGAGCAATAAGCAGGCCTTGGATCAGGAAGGACTTTTAAAAGCCAAACTGAGGGGGTTTGTTTTTTCTATTTTTAAAAAATATTTCTAGAGAGAGTGAGCTTGCAAGCAGGGGAGAGAGGGGACAGAGAATCTGAAGCAGGTTCCATGCTGACAGCAGAGAGGCTGATGTGGGACTCAAACCCAGGAACCATGAGATCATGACCTGAGCCAAAGTCGTATGCTTACGTGACTGAGCCACCCAGGTGCCCCTTGTTTTTGTTTTTATTTTCTTTATCCTCACTATGGCAAACCACAAAAGAGTTTTAAGGGAGTGAGGGAACATTATCTGAACTCCCATTTTTAGCCTAACCTGCTGGTTTTATAAGAAACATATTAATGAAACCTGTATTTAATGTTGGGATATAGTTTATGCCCTTCATTAAAGCCTGTGGCTGAAAAATAGAAAATCTGGACAGACCTGTAACAAGTAGAGACTGAATTAGTAATTGAAACGATTACCACAAAGAAAAGCCAAGGACCAGATGTCTTCACTAGTGAATTCTACCAAACATTTGTTTGTTTTTTTTAATTTGAGAGAGAGAGAGAGAGTGAGTGCGCACACGAATGAGGGAAGCATAGAGGGAGAGAGAGAATCTCCACTCAGAGCCTGACACAGGGCTCCATCCCATGACCCTGGGATCGTGACCTGAGCCAAAATCAAGAACTGGACACTTAACCGACCGAGCCACCCAGGCGCTCCTGTGCCAAACATTTAAAGAATTAACACCAATCCTTCACAAACTCTTACAAAAATTAGGAGAAAGGGGAATACTCCCAGCTCATTCTCTGAGGTCAATATTACCCCAAAACCAAAACTAAGGAAAGACATCACAAAAGGACGATAGAAACCAACATTCCTATGAATGTAACACAAAAATCTTCAAAAAATACTAGCAACCCAAATTGGCAACATATAAAAAAGAACTATATGCCATGATCAAGTGGTATTTACCCCTGGTTTACAAGGGTTAGGCAAATGGAAATCAATTAATGTGATTCACCATTTCAATAGATAAAGGACAAAACCCACACAATCATTTCAATAGACCCAGAAAAAGCATTTGGTAAAATCTAATGCCCTTTTGTGATTAAAAAAACAAAAACAAAACACTCGATAAACTATGAACAGAACGAAGCTTCCTCAATCTGATAAAGTATATTTATGAAAATCCCACAACTAACATCAGAATTAATGGTGAAAGACTGAAAACTTTTCCCCTTAAGATCAGGAATAAGACATGTCTGCTCTTGCCACTTCTATTCAACACTGCACTGGAGGTCACAGCCTGGGCAATTTGACAAGGAAAATAAAGCCTTTTCAGTCACGGTGACCCACAGTTAATTGTCCTACTTTGGCTCCTAGGAAGCTCAGAATTGCATTTTGCAATATACCTCTGTTAGGAGAGCGGCAGAGCATAATGAGCAGGTTAGAGTGACAGAATTATCCTGGGACTCATTTCCTTTCCTGTCTGTATTTTCCTTTCATCCAACTTTCTCAAGTTCATTTTAAAATATTTATTTATACTCTGCTTTCTTCTAAAAGGTTCTGATACAGTTCATAAAGATACTTTTATATTGTATAAATTTGTGTGTCACTGTAAGTCATCTGTAGAATAAGAGATGGATGTACCACTTGGAAAGATCTGGCAGATTGGAAGGGCAAGACTGGAGGTAGGGAGATGAGCAAAGGCAATGGTACAATAATAAAGTTCAAGGAGGCCCTGCCAATGCCTCCAGCCTCATATTTCCCTTTTCTTACGTGTCACCCTTCTGCTGCCCAGACACTGACCCATTTGTGGTTTCTGCACATGCCATTTTAATTTCTTTCCTCTGCAGCCTGCTTCATGTTGTTTGCTCTGCCCAGAACACCCTTCCTGCCCAGGTTCGCACCTTGTTACTGCCTACTCAGCCTGCAAAGCTCAGCTCGTCGGAACCTCTTTCAGGAGCCCTCCTGGTCTGGGCAGAGGATCCCTCTTGCGTCTAGGCTCCCAGCCCCTGGGTTTTCCTCAGTCTTGGCACCGACTTAATGCATTGTTCCTACAATCCAACCCCCACCAGACTGAGGACATCTCGAGGACCTGTATCTCAGCAATCTATATTCCCAGGATTCAAAGACAGCATCAGAAGTGACGTGACTTATGTAGATAGGCAGAGGCAGCAGGAAGCCCTTCTGAGAAATTAGTCAGAACCATGCCCCAGCCAGACCCCAGATGCTGTCTGTGCCACAGAGCTATGACCTGTCCCTTTGGGTACCCCCACCGGAGGCCTTGGCTCAGCAGGTCTCCCAGACGAGCCTGCAGGTCTTGCCAGGGGTGCTTCCTTCTGGTTTCCAGACCTGCCCTGTGCTTACTTCCGGCTGCCTGCAGCAACCCAGGTACAGTGGTGGTATAGGAGCCTCTGGGAGCTAAGCACAAGGCAAGGGCAGGGGTATCCAGGTACCTGGGTCAAGAATATGGACTCTGTGCTCTTGGTGTCCTCATCTGACAGGTGCTCTGGGCTGAGGTGGCCAGGTCTGTTGCTCTGGTGGGACATGGTCTCTTCACTATGCACAATAGAGTCAGAGCAGATGGGAGGCAGTGGCACAAAGGGCCGGTGGGACAGGGAAAGGCCCTCCAGGCCCTCGATGGGCATCTCTGGCTCCAAAGGACTGCTTCTGGTGGTGGACAGCTCTTTAGTTGGCGCTGCCTCAGACTCTGGCATCTCCTTTGAGGGAGACTTGATTGTGGGCACGGATAGGTGATGAAGAATCAGAGGCTGCTTTGGCACCTTTGGAACTTGGGTTTTCACCTGTCATGGGAGAAAGGCTGGATTGTTTTGCTTCCTAATCAGTCTCTCTCCTCCTGGACCTCACAAGCCTAAGGCCATTTGGTACAGTGATCAGAGGACTGGGTGAGGGCTCCTAGGGGGAGGGAGGGAATGAAATCACACTAACTGGGCATCTACAGTGTGCCCTATACATGACGGATGTTGCTTTATTTACACCTTAAACTACCCAGTAAATAATTATCTTTATTTTATAAAAGAGGAAACTAGGGCTCAGAGAGGTAAAATGCCTTGTCCAAGGTCACAGAATTATTTGATGGCAGAGCCCGGACTACCTGATTTCCATACTGGGCTCTGGGCTTCATTCTGCATCCCTTATCATATCACTCTGGCTCTCAATAGCCTCATTGTTCTGATCAAGGTTTAACACAGTGCACCTGGCCTTCCTCAGGGACTCCTAGGAAAGCCTGTGGGAGATGGTCCTGCACTTTCTGGTAGGCAGCAGCACCAGGCCCCTTTTAGGATGCTGGTTCCCATACCTTAAATGAAGTTTCGCAAGGCAAGTCTCTCTCAGGGTTCAGAACTAAGGAAATAACTTCTTTCCTATTGAAATTCTCAGCTTCCTTAATTGGCAAAAGCCAATCATCTTGGGGGATGAGGATTATAAACTTAGCATCTGGCTCACTCTGCTGGCTGATGGGAACTAGGTAGTCTGATCCTTAGAGGAGGCAACAAACAAGAAGAATATGATGGAAACCTTTTGAATTTCTGTCTATTTCTGGCTTGTAATTTTGCGCTGGTCTAGGGCTGGACAGAAGCTGCAGAGGGGGTGGAAAGGGAATAACTATTTAACTGTGGGGACCAGCAATGCCCAATTCAGCTTTTAGAGCTACAGGAAGGCTAAAGTTCAGGAGGGGAAGCATTTCACAGAAATTTCTGCAATTCTTCAGATGAGCAAGGGAAATGACTTACTTTATGGCATCCCAGAAGGCAAGTCTAAGACCACTGGCTATGGGAGCAGACTGCTCTCAACGTAAGGAAATGCTTCCAGAGGCAGAGGCACAAGATGCGTATTCTAGGCTTGGCACAGCCATCCATGACTCCTACAGGTGGCTACTACTTGCATGGATAGTGGCTTGGGGGGTTATAACATTTATTTTTGAAGATTTTATTTTTAAGTAATCTCTACACCCAACTTGGGGCTCGAACTCACAACTCTTAGTTTTATGCTTTACCAACTGAACCAGCCAGGCACCTCATAACATATTTTTGTAACTGTTGCTTCATCCAGTCCTCTCAGCAGCTCAGAGAGGCTTAGAGTTGAGAAGATGAAGCTCAGAGAGTGAAGCTCTTGCCCAAGTTCAGGTGGCTGTGGAAAGTGACGAAACCAGGCTTATCCCTGGGTCTTCAGACTGATTTCTCCCTCACTTCTCCACAGCTCCTTCTTCATGGGGTAGGACTCCATGACATTCACATAGTAGCTTCTACCTACTCTGACACCTGGGTCCCTGTGACCCTAGATGTGTCTGTATGTAACAGACATGGAAAGAAGACAATGCCACTACTACAGACCTAAGGGAAGGAATCCATGAGTGGGAATGGGTTCTCCCTCCCCAGGTCAATTTGCATGCATTAAAATAGGCTCCACTTCCTCTGGGCTTGGCAGTCCTGCCCTGGAAGCTTACCTTCCGAGAGTCCTTCCGAGGCATCAAAATATGATGCTTAGCCTTTACTATCTTCCTTCGAATCAAGTGGATCCCCAGGTGCTCCTGGAGGAAGGTTTTCAGCAATGGAGGGACCCCTGGAGCCACGATGGGGAAGTGAGATTACTATTAGCGGATATTTACTGGGAGCTTCTTAGGTGTCCAGCACTGTTCAAACTGCTGGACATGTATTAACTTACTTCATTTTCAGACCAACCACAGGAGGTAGGTACCTATATTATTCCCATTCAATACGTGAGGAAACTGAGGCACAGACAGGTTAAGAAATTTGCCCAAGATAACAAGGATAGTGAAAAGCAAGGATGAGAACTCTGCTGGTGTCACTCCAGGACCCAGGGTTCTAAAGTGCCAACAAGATGCAGCTGCTAATGCAGCACCCAGTATATCCAGGATGCTCTGGGTAGGAGGGCCCTGTACCCCTCCCCAACTGGGAAGTAGGAAATGAGGTCACAGCAGAACTGCTCTACAAAGCAGGGTGTTACTTAAAGATCTCACACAGGATCTAGATAATTCTGTATTCCATTCCCTGCTCTGCCTCTTTATTGCTGTGGGACTTTAGGTTATGAACCTCCTGGATCCTCAGCTTCCTTCACTGTGCACGGGGACAGTGATGCCTGCCACACAGGGCTGCTGTCAGGTAAGCTGGTACAGAAGCAGGTGCTCGGCAGTATCTGTGCTTCGCTCCATCTCCAAAGAACCCAGGGCTGGACATTGATGAGGTGGGGCTAAGGGGTGCCCATGCTGCCCCTGGGCACCAGGACGGGGGCGCAGCCTTGCAGGTACCATACCTCGTGTATGCGCCACCAGAGGGTTGTTATGAAAGATGAGCTCGCAGAGAGACGGGAAGAGAGCTACCGGCAGGATGGCATCTTCCTTCGCGATCTGTGAGGAAGGTAGGGAAAAGCTTCAGGTCGACATTGCCCCCCCTCTGCCCAGGTGCTGCCAGTCCCCACACTGTAGGCCACATGCTTGCTAGGGCTGAGGTGGAGCCGGCTTAGTTATGCTGCTGTGCTCGGACTCAGTTCCGGGCAGCGTCTGTCCCCACGACGTCACCTGCTCACACCCAGAGGACCCTGCCCCACCCCTGTCCAAAATTCCACATCACAGTTTCTTGTTTGAAAGTTAAGAACTGTTTTCCTTTCTCCACACCAGAAGTGTAGCCCAGACCAAGTAATGAAGATGTTGGTGACAAAACAGGGACAAACACATATAGCACTTGTCTCACAAGGACTCTGGAAGGTTGGCAGGGCATTGACTCTGACTTCAGGATACAATCTGTCTGACACTTCACCTTCCTCAGTGCAACCTCTACACACCTCAGTCTGTTGATAGCATTCTTGATGATGTCTTTCGTTAAGGCCTGTCCTGGACACTGATCTGGGGAGGGACAGGGGGCAGGCAGTCAGGGGGACCCATTCATCTAAAGGAGAAGCAGAGCCAGTAAGGAAGACTTCATGGCTGTCTGTGGCCCAAACGCTGCTCTATCCCCACGAGGCCGGCCTCTGAAGGGCAAAAAATACTCAACCTTTGTTGAGCAGAGTGGCTGGAACATCCTTAGGGAGGGTGTCTATTAGCAACAGAACAGTATCAGAGGGGCCAAGAGTCGGGCAGTGGCCTTTCAGATGCCTGGGTATCTAAGGTCAGACTCAGGACCTATGGAAGACAATTAAGGCCTGAGGGCTGCGAGAGAGAGGGCCCTTCAGTTTATCTTTCTCTGGAGCCCCACTTTATTTATTCTTTCATTTGTGTTCATCCAATCAATAAGTATTACTGAATGCCTCCATATGCCAAGCACTGGGTTGGAAATGAGCAAAACGGCTAGAACTCCTGTCCTCAGGAAGCACTGCCTGGTGGGAAACACTCATTGAAGAAGTAATAACACGAAAGAGGATAGTTCTGAAGCTGTGATTAGTGCCACAAGAGAGGGTGTGTGAAGTCCTCAGGTGATTTGTTCCAATCAGGGAAACAGGGAAGGCTTCCCTGAGATCCAAAGTATGGGGAGGGGGAAATTTGTGAGTGCAGTGGAGAACAGACTGTACGGCACAGAATCCTCTGTATTAACCAAAACAGTTTCCTCTACTTTCTGGGCACACAGCTAGACTGTCTTCTAGCCTCCTAGGCAGCTAGATGTGGTCACAGGACTCTATTCTAGCTGATGCAACCTGGGTAGAAGGGATCATTTCTGGGCAGAGCCCATTTGAAACCTCCTATGTGATCCTTTACATTTCTCATTCCCCTCCTCTGCTCAGCCATCTATCCACCAGATGCGGAGGAGCCAATGAAATCCTCTTAAGGCCCTATGGGATTACAGAACCATAGCCAGAAGGGACCTGGGTCTCCGAAAGACCTGGGAGGCCACCAGCCCATCTGGGATACCTACAATGGATTTTATGAAAGAAATAGACTTTTACTGTGTGAAGTCATTGAGAATTTAAAGTTTGTTGCAGCAGCTCATGGTACGTGTTCTACCTAACACAGAGAGGAAGTGCTCCATGCAGAGAGCAATGTGTGAGAGGCCTCACAGCAAGGAGGAGGAAAGCCTGTTAGAGGGATATAAAGAAGGCCAGTGTGATTAACAGCAGACAGAAAATGAGGCTGGACATGCAAATAGGGGTCAGACAAAAGCTAGAAAGATCTTGGTCTTTGAGAACCTAATATGTGGATTTTCAGAAATATGAGGACCTAAATATGACAAGAGTTGGTAACAGGTTAGATATGCATGGTGAGGAGGGATGTAGAGGAGAGAGAAATATCAAGGATGACAGCCACATTTTGGCTTGAGTGAGCCACATGTATGATGGAACTATTCTCCAAGATACGGGGCAAGGAAAGAAACTCAAATTTGAAGCTCATTAATTCACTTGGATATGTGTACTATGGAGGCACCTTTCAGACCTCCCAGTAGAGATTCAGGTAGGCAACGAATACCCTAGTCTAGAGTACATAGGGTACAAGGGGTCTGTACTGGAATTATAAATTTGTGAGCCACTGTTAATTGGCCCTGTGGGTACGTGAAGCCATCCCTAGGGAGAGAGTACAGAGTGATTAAAAGAGAAGGGACAAGGAGTAGGCCTTAAGCAACTCTAACATTTGGTCATCTAGATCTAGACCAGGACTTGGCAAACCTTTTCTGTCAAGGACCAGAGAGTAAATGTTTCAGGCTTTACAGGCCTTAACATGTCAGTTGCAACTACTCAACTGTACTGTTGTAGCACAAAAACAGCCAGAGACAACTCATAAATAAGTGTGGTGGCTCTTTTCCAATAAAACTTTAGTTATGGACTATGAAATTTGGATTTCATGTAATTTTAATATGTCATGAAGTATTATCCTTCTTTCGATTTTTTTCAACCATTTAAAAATATAAGAATCAGCCTTAGCTTGAAGGCTATACAAAAACCAAGGTCAGCAGATAACACCTGTGGGCCAAATCTGTCTCCCCCCAATCTGTTTAATAAAGTTTCATCAGAACACTGTCATGCTCCTTGAAAAAAGCATAGAAGACAGCAGAGAATGTATTGCTGCAGAGCTCAAAGACCTAAGAAATAGTCATGATGAATTAAGAAATGTTGTAAATGAGATGCAAAATAAACTAGATGCAGTGACAGCAAGGATGGAAGAAGCAGAGGAGAGAATAGGTGAAACAGAAGATAAAGTTACGGAAAATGATCAAGCTGAAAAAAAGAGGGAAAAGGAAATTATTGGACCATGAGGGGAGAATTAGAGACCTAAGTGATTCGTTGAAACAAAATATATCCATATCATAGGAGTTCCCGAAGAAGAAGAGAGAAAGGGGCAGAAGGCTTATTTGAGCAAATTATAGCTGAGAACTTCCCTAATCTGGGGAAGGAAACAGGCATCCAAGTCCAAGAGGCACAGAGAACTCCCTTCAAAATCAACAACAGGTCAACACCACAATGTATCATAGTGAAAATAATAAAATACAAAGATAAAGAGAGAATTCTGAAAGCAGTGAGGGACAAATGGGCCTTATCCTACAAGGACAGACACATAAGGATAGTAGTAGACCTGTCCACTGAAACTTGGTAGGCCAGAAGGGAGTGGCAGAAAATATTCAGTGCTTTGAACAGGAAAAATATTCAGCCAAGAATCCTTTATCCAGCAAGGCTATCATTCAGAATAGAAGGAAACATAAAGGCTTTTCCAGACAAACAAAAACTAAAGGAGTTTGTGTCCACTAAACCAGCCCTGCAGGAGATCCTAAGAGGGACTCTGTGAGCAAAAAGTAGCAAAGACTACAAAGCACCAGAGACATCACCACAAGCATGAAATCTACAGATAACATAATGACACGAAATCCGTATCTTTCAATTAATCACTCTGAATGTAGATGAACTAAATGCCCCAATCAAAAGACACAGGGTATCAGAATGAATTAAAACAAACAACAAACAAACAAACAAACAAACAAACAAAAAACAAGATTCATCTATATGCTGACTACAAAAGACTCATTATAGACCTGAGGACAGCTGCAGATTGAAAGTGAGGGGATGGAGAACAATCTATCATGCTACTGGACAGCAAAGAAAACCAGAGTAGCCATACTTCTGTCAGACAAGCTGGATTTTAAAACAAAGACTGTAATAAGAGATGAAGAAGGGCATTCTATCATAATTAAGGGGGATATCCATCAAGAAGAGCTAACAATTGTAAATGTTTATGCCCCCAATGTGAAAGAACCCAAATATATACATCAGTTAATCACAAACATAAGTAAATGTATAGACATTAATACCATGATTGTAGGGGAGTTTAATGCTCCACTTACAACAATGGACTGAATGACACATTGGACCAGATGGACTTAACAGATATAGTTAGAACTTTTCATCCAAAAGCAGAATACACATTCTTCTTGAGTGCACATGGAACATTCTCCAAAAAGATCACATACTGGGTCACAAAATAAAAAAGGATTGAGATCATACCATGCATATTTTCAGATCACAACACTATGAAACTTGAAATCAACCACAAGGAAAATCTGGAAAGCCCCCAAATACATGGAAGTTAAAGAACATCCTACTAAAGAATGCATGGGTCAACCAGGAAATTAAAGAAGAAATTAGAAAATATATGGAAGAAATGAAAATGAAAACATGACAGACCAAACCCTTTGGGATGAAGTAAAGGCAGTTCTAAGAGGAAAATACATTGTAATTCAGGCCTATCTCAAGAAGCAAGAAAGGCCCCAAATACACCACCCAACCTTACACCTAAAGGAACTAGAATAGAAAGGAGCAGCAAAGAAAGCCCAAAGCCAGCAGAAGAGAAATAATAAAGACTAGAGCAGAAATAAACAAGATAGAATCCAAAATCAAACAAACAAACAAACAAACAAACAACCCAGAATAGATGAATGAATCTTAGAACTGGTTTTTTGAAAGAATAAACAAAATTGATAAATGCCTAGCCAGACCTCTCAAAAAGAAAAGAGAGAGGACCCAAATAGATAAAAATCACAAATGAAAGAGGAAAGATCATAACCAACACTAGAGAAATACAATTATTAGAGAATACTATTAAAAATTATATGCCAACAAATTTGAAAATCTGGAAGAAATGGACAAATTCCTAGACACCCACACACTACCAAAACTCAAAAGGGAAGAAACAGAAAATTTGAACAGGCCCATGACCAGCAAAGAAATTGAATGGATTATCAAAAACCTCCCAACAAATTAAGAATCTTGGGCAGGATGGCTTCCCAGGAGAATTTTACCAGACATTTAAAGCAGAGTTAATACCTATTCTTCTCAAGGTGTTTCCAAAAAATAGAAACAGAAGGAAAGCTTCCAGACTCATTCTATGAAGTCAGCATTGCCTTGATTCCCAAACCAGACAAAGACCCCACTAAAAAGGAGAATTACAGGCCAATATCCCTGATGAATATGGATGTAAAAATTCTCAACATGAACTAGAAAATCAAATTCAACAGTACATTAAAGGAGTCATTCACCATGATCAAGTGGGATTCATTCCTGGGCTGCAGGGCTGGTTTAATATTTGCAAATCAATCAATGTGATACATCACATTAATAGAAGAAAGAATAAGAACCATATGATCCTGTCAATAGATGCAGAAAAAGTATTTGACAAAATATAGCATCCTTTCTTAATAAAAACCCTCAAGAAAGTCAGGATAGAAGGAATATAACATCATAAAAGCCATATATGAAAGGCACACAGCTAATACCTTCCTCAGTGGGGAAAACTGAGAGCTTTCCCCCTGAAATCAGGAACATGACAGGGATGTCCACTCTCCCCACTGTTGTTTTGTTTAACACAGTATTGGAAGCCCTAGCCTCAGCAATCAGACAACACAAAGAAATAAAAGGCATCCAAATTGGCAAAGAGGTCAAATTCACTCTTTGCAGATGACATGATACTCTACGTGGAAAACCTGAAAAGACTCCATCAAAAAACTTCTTGAACTGGTATATGAATTCAGCAAAGGTGCAGGATATAAAATCAATGCATAGAAATCGGTTGCATTCCTGTACACCAATAACAAAGCAACAGAAAGAGAAATCAAGGAATCGATTCCATTTACAGTTGCGCTAAAATATATGAAATACCTAGGAATAAACCTAACCAAAGAGGTAAAAGATCTGTATGCTGAAAACTATGGAAAACTTATGAAATAAATTGAAGAAGACACAAAGAAATGGAAAAATATTCCATGCTCATGAATTGGAAGAACAAATATTGTTAAAGTGTCGATACTACCCAAAGCAATCTACACATTCAATACAATCCCAACAAACAGCACCAGCATTCTTCTCAAAGCTAGAACAAATAATCCTAAAATTTGTACGGAACCATAAAAGACCCCAAATAGCCAAAGTTATGTACGTTGAAAAAGAAAACCAAAGCTGGAGGCATCACAATCCCAGACTTTAGCCTGTGTTACAAAACTATAATCATCAAGACAGTATGGTATTGGCACAAAAACAGACACACAGATCAATGGAATAGAATAGAGAACCCAAAAATGGACCCACAAATATATTGCCAACTAATCTTTGACAAAGCAGGAAAGAGTATCCAATGGAAAAAAGACAGTCTCTTTAGCAAATAGTGGTGGGAGAATTGGACAGCAACATGCAGAAAAATGAACCTGGACCACTTTCTTACACCATACACAAAAATAGATTCAAAACAAATGAAAGACCTAAATGTGAGACAGGAAACCATCAAAATCCTACAGGAGATAACAGGCAACAACCTCTTTGACTTCAGCCACAGCAACTTTTTTTTTTTTTTTTTTTTTTTTTTTTTTAGCAACTTCTTATTTGACATGTCTCCAGAGGCAAGGGAAACAAAAGCAAAAATGAACTATTGGGACCTCATCAAGATAAAAAGCTTCTGTATGGCGAAGGAAACAATCAACAAAACTAAAAGGCAACTAATGGAATAGGAGAAGATATTTTCAAATTACATATTTGATAAAGGGTTAGTACCCAAAATCTACAAAGAACTTACCAAACTCAATACCCGAAAAACAAATAAGCCAGTGAAGAAATGGGCAGAAGACATGAATAGACACTTTTCTAAAGACGACATCCAGATGGCTAACAGATACATGAAAAGATGCTCAACATCACTCATCATCAGGGAAATACAAATCAAAACCACACTAGGATACCACCTCATGCTGGTAGAGAGACTAAAATGAACTCAGGAAACAACAGAGATTGGTGAGGATGTGGAGAAAGGGGAACCATCTTGCACTGTTGGTGGGAATGCAAACTGGTGCAGCTACTCTGGAAAACACTGTGAAGGTTCCTCAAAAAAATAAAAATAGAACTACCTACCTTATGGCCCAGCAATAGCACTACTAGGAATTTATCCAAAGAATTCAGGAGTGATGATTTCGTAGGGGTGCATGTACCCCAATGTTTACAGCAGCACTATCAACAATAGCCAAATTATGGAAAGAGCTCAAATGGAATACTACTCAGTGATGAAAAAGAACGAAATCTTGCCATTTACAACAATCTGGATGGAACTGTAGGGTATTAAGCTAAGTGAAATAAGTCATTCAGAGAATGACAGATATCATTTGATTTCACTCATATGTGGAATTTGAGAAACTTAACAGATTACCATAGGGAAAGGGAAGGAAAATTAAGATACAAACAGAGAGGAAGGCAAACCATAAGAGATTCTTAAATACAGAGAACAAACTGAGGATTGATGGGGGTTGGAGGTTGAGGAGTGCAGAAAATGGGTGATGAGCATTGAGGAGGGCACTTGCTGGGATGAGTCCTGGGTGTTGTATACAAGTGATGAATCATGGAAATCTACTCCTGAAGCCAAGACTTCACTGTATGTTAGCTAACTTGACAATACATAAATTAAAAAAAAAACAAAAACATCCATTTACATACTGCCTTTGTTCTACAAGGACAGAATTGAGTAGTTGGGACAGAGTATTATATTTATCTGGCCCTTTGTAGAAAACACTTGCTGACTTCTTATCTAGACTCTAGAGAAGGAGGGAAAGGGGGATGAAGCTACAAAGAAGCCTAATATGTGTTCATAAATAACTATAAAATGGTGGCTAAAGTGGGTACAGAGTCTCTTATATGCAAAACAGGTGGTCAAGAAGCAGTCACAACAGAATGGGGGAGGGAAAATTAAATTGAATTTTGTCAGGATGCAAAATTCCACCTATCCAAATCAGGTGACTAAAAAGTTGAAGAAAGTTATAATTAAAACTGGTAGAAAGCTGAAAGATACCCAAGGCATGTATGTCATATTTTCTGTGAAATTGAGTCCCAGCTAAAAGATATGGGTTTGGGATTCTGGCTGATATAGTGAGAAGAATTTGGCCACCAGATAGGATAGCTAGCCTATCCCCACAAGGTGAGTTGAATGCCCCTGAAAATAAACTCGGGCTCCAGGGACAACTTAAAGTTTCTATCCAATTTCATTGGGTTAAGGCAAATAGAGCTTAATCTGTCAAATTTATGAACTAAGGAAATATTAGTTAAAGGTTGAGTTAAAGTGATTGCTTTACTTTTGGCACAAAACTTACTAGATTACTGAGTGGATATTCTAGATGTTTAAGTTCTGTTTGAATGCAGAACTGGTTTTAAAATTTGTAACTGTAATAAATTGAATATTAATTTCAACACAGGTAGCATGAGTATTCCTTGACATGATCAAAACATCATTCATTTATCAAACTTACTGAGTAACTATCATGTATCAAGTACTATTCTAGATGATGAGGATATAGTTGTAAGCAAAACAAAGTCCTGGCTCTCAAACAAACCTACATTCTGGCAGTAGACAACTGGTAATAAAGAAAAAGATATATAATATGCTAGGTGATAATTATTATAAAGAAAAATATAATTTAAAACTCAAGTGAGCATGTAGAAAATGTATGCATGTATTGCTCCTCTCCTTAACAACAAGAAAAAAGACAGAATAGCCTATAACATCATAACTTTCTTGCATCTACCAGAGAGCTAAGGTCTCAGGGCAATCACGTGGCCTGAAACCTAAGGAAAGACAAGCACCTCCAAGGAGAGATGGGACACAGGACTGGCTCACATGTGGCAGAACACGGGAGGAAGAGATGGCAAGTGCTATACAAGCAATTGGGAAGAAATCAGCTCACCATTTTAATGGCCCACTAAAGGCTAAGTGTGGGCTAGAGTAGAACTTCTGAGAGCTACAGACAGAAGGAGAATTCATGGCTGTTTGTACGCAAAAGACTGGACCCAGGGAATGAGACTGAAGAGAGCCGTCTCCAGGGTGTGGGCCTGGAGGAAGAGAGCGGCTGCCAAGGTCAGAAAGGCAGCCAACCCTCTGCCTGGTGAACAAAGGCCTTAAATTTCTGAGGAAGGTCAGAAAAACCTGTTGGGCCCAGGGTCCTACATCTGGGGGAGGGAAAAAATTAAAACCCGCTGTTCTGAGATTGAGGCAGGAAACCAACCTGGGCCCATGACCTGAGAGGTCTCCGACTGCTTGCAGGGGACTGGATCGCTAAGAAGGTCCATCCTACAGACACAGGAACCCAGCATCCTCTTAAGACTGGGACTGGACCCTCCCCTTGGCCCTCAACCACCAGAAGAGCAAGCACTAAGTAACCAGCACAAGCAGTCTCCTGCTGGGTGAGAGGAACACAAGTGTGGAGATAATCCATGTGAAGTGTAGGAGCACAGGGAAGGCTGTGAGCTGAGTACAGAATAGGAACACAGAGAAAAACACTCTGGCCTCCCAGCAAGACCCAACTATATGCTGTCCCAAAGAGATGGACTGGAAATACAAAGCTATAAGGAGGTTGAAAGTAAAAGGATAGAAAGAGACTATGCAATTAGCAAGCATTAAGAAAGCTGTGTATCCATGTTAAAATCAGACAAAACAACAAGACAAGAAATTTTGTTCAAGGCACAGGGAGACAAGTCATAATAATAAAAGGATCGACACATCAGGTAGAGATAAAAATTCTAAATGTTTATGTACGTGATAGTAAAACTTCAAAATACATGAAGCAAAAACTGACAGAATTAAGGAGAGAAATAAACAGATCCACAATCTAACTGGAGATTTTAACATGCTGTTCTCGATAACTGATAAAATGAAGAGACAATAGTACAGAAATGATCTCAGTGATACTACCAACCACCTTAATGTAATTGATATTTATAGAACACTATCCCCCAAAGTGCAGAATACACATTTTTTTTAAGTGCATAGAGAACATGCATATAGGATGGGACACACAACAAGTTTCCATAGATGTCAGAAGAATGAAATCTTGCAGGTTATGTTATCTGACCACAATAGAATTAAATTAAAAATAATAAATATGAGACATCTAGAAGATCTCCATATATTTGGAAATTAAGCATCTCACTTATCTAAACCAATGGGTAAATAAAGAAATCAAAACAAAAAGTGAAAAAGTTTAACAAAATGAAAATAAAAACACAAATTACCATTTGTCGGATGCAGCTAAAACAGTGCTTAGAGAAGAAGTTTATAGCTTTACATGCTTATATTAAAAAGAAAAAGGTCTAAATCAATTATCTAAAATTACACTATAGAGGTAAACAAAAAGGAGGAGCAAACTAAACTCATGTGAATACGGCAGAAATCAAGTTATGAGCAGAAATTAATGAAATGGGAAAAGAGATAAGTAGAGAAATCCAGTGAAACCAGCAGCTGGTTTTTTTTTTAAGTCAAAAAAAGGGATAACTTCTAACTATTTTGGATCAATAAAAGACACAAATGACCAATTTCAAGAATGAGAGGGGACCCATAATACATCTATGGGCCACTGATTTTTGACAAGGGTGAGAAGACCATTCAATGGAGAAAGAATAGTCTTTTCAATAAATGGTGCTGAGGAAACTACATATCCACATACAAAAGAATGAGGTTTGACCCCTATCTCACACCACATCTCAAGATTAACTCAAAATGAATCAAAGACCTGAATTTCAAAGCTAAAATTATAAAACTCTTAGGAAGAAACACTTGAAGAATTTGGCTGTACCAACTGCTTGCCTTAGAAGGAGTGTAAGCAGAGTTTCTTCAAAGTTGCCTACACTTCAGACTTGAGTAGAGCTCAGTTGGTGGGGTTTACAGAAGTCAAACAGAACATGGATATTGGAAAAATATGTTACCATAAAACATGCAGGAGAAACATGTTAAATGTGTCCCATGGACTTTACATCTGCTGTTCCTATAAGCTAGAATATTTCTCACTTCACTCCTCCTCACACTTCACCTCATTAAACTGATAAAGCACCGCTCTCCCAAGAACCTTCCCTGATCCCAAATACTAGGTTAGACTACCCCTGTCATATACTTCATAGCACTTTGAATTTCTTCATAACACTATGCATGCTTATACTGAGACTATTTGTGCTATATCAGTCTTCCCTATGGGTTACAAGCTCCAAAAGGCAAGCGGCCCAATCTTTCTTTGAGCTGCTGTATACCTAGTATCTAGCATAGAGCCTGGCATGTGGTATTAGATAAATATCTGGGACTGAATGGATGGACTTCTGCCTTGGCCTACACTCTCCACTTCTCCCACCCTGAGAATTCCTGAGCTCACATATCTGTAATGCAGGGAACTCTAAGGCTGGCCTTCAGGCCAGAGCAGATCGCATCCCATCCTCCCATCTGTGCCCCTGAAGAAATAAGCAGAGAGCAGAGAGTCACCTTGTTGTAGGCCAGGCTAAGGTACCTCAGCTCTGGAAAGGGCGGGGCCAGCGTCTGGTTTCTGGCCTTCAGTGACTTCGCGGGAAGAATCTTGAATATGGGAGGAAGTGCACATACCTTGGTTTCCTTAGAAGGAAAAAAAGGTCTATGTCAAAATGTCCCAAAGATAAGAAGCTGAATGCTGCCAAGACATTCTAGAGAGGGTTGGCCAAAAGAGGCATCTAGGGTCACAACGGGAGATGTTACCAAGGGCCCAGAGTTCTGGCTTCAAGTTCTCTGAGGTCACATGATGAGCTGATTCTCTGGCCCCCAAAGTTCCAGTTTCAAGTTCTATGAGGCCAAATGACAATACAGCAGTGGTGTAGGCTTAGAGGTTTTTTGCCCCTACCTCTCACTTTCTGCCCTTTGGCAGCTTATTCTGAAATGGCCCTTCTCTACAGTTGGGCTAAAATTTCTGCAAATGGCAAAAGGACAGGTGCTTGCATTTTTTTTTTTTTTAATTTTTAACGTTTATTTATTTTTGAGAGAGAGAGAGAGAGAGACAAAGACAGAGCATAACCAGGGCAGAGGCAGAGAGAGAGGGAGACAGAGAATCCGAAGCAGGCTCCAGGCTCTGGGCTGTCAGCACAGAGTCCGACACAGGGCTTGAACCCACGGACTGTGAGATCATGACCTGACCCGAAGTCGGATGCTCAACCGGCTGAGCCACCCAGATACCCCAATATTTTAAAGTAGACTTTTCCTAGTGGGCAGATGGAGAGCAGGAGTAACCTGAGCCTGTTGGGCTAGCTCACATCCTACTGTGGAGGCTCTTCATTCCAGGATAAATCAATAGCTAAGTCCTGGAGGACTTCAAGCAGGCCTCCGGGCCTGAATGTGGCCTGTTGCATCTGGGTCACTTGCAGAGTCATGGTTTCTCAGTACAGCCCAGCCTGCCTCAGGATCAACATGTTTCATTAAGCAGAAAATGGAAGTTACTGGGTCAACCATGCCTACAAATCACTCACTGATTCCTTAAGTTGGATGGGACCAAAGGAAATGACAGGGTAGATGCTGGGCTAATAACTGAGTTCAAGTGAACTAGATTCTGTTCTAAGCTCCATTAATCACTGTGTAATCTTGAGCAAGTCACTCAAATTTTACTTTTTCATTCAGTGAACATTAGCAGAGCACCTACTTGAGGTTAAGTGTTTTGTGCCCTCCTAGGCTCTAAATTGTACCGAGTGGGACAGGTAAGTCACGGGTGAGAGCAAAACAAAAACCAGTGATAGGGCTTGGGAATTTCCATTTTCTGGGACCCTCCTAGACCTCACATTATGTGTCTTTTCATTTGGCTGGTCCTCATTTATACCCTTTATAGTAAAACTGTAATCATAAAGATAGGGCTTTCCTGAGTTCTAAGAGTTGTTCTACTAAGTTATTGAGCCTGTAAAGGCCGTGGGAACTCCAGAATTTGTAGCCAGTTTGTTATAAGTGTGAATAGCTCACTTGCAGCTAGCATCTGAAGTAAGGGCAGTCCTGTTGGGCACTGTGCCCTTAACTTGTGGGGTCTGTGCTACCTCCAGACAGAATTGTGCTGCACTGTCATTCCTATGACTTACTTTGACTAACAGAATGTGGCAGAAGTGCTACTGTTTGAATTTCAGAGCCCTGCAATTCATCCTCGCTCTCTTGGAACCCGAAGGCCACCATGTTGTAAAGAAGTCCTTAATAAATACTTCATGTAGATGCCAAGCCATACCAGTTGTCCATGAACCCAGGCCCCAGGGAACCAGCCAGCTGCATGAATGAGCCCTGGAAAAACCAGCAGAACCACCTAACCAGCCCAAACATTTGTGAGAATAAATTGCTATTGTTTAAAGTAATTGTTGGGTTGGTTTGTTATATGCCAATTGTTAACTGATATAATTTCTCACCCAGTTTTATCTGTGGGGAGGGAGTGAATGTACTGAGCTGCCTTTCAAGGATGCAGGTTGGCTAAATGTATAGTTGTACTTCTTATTGTAAATGCATCCATCAATATTTAGTGCATCAGTCCTCATGAGCTTGGTTAGTAGTTGTCTAACCCTGAGAGAAAAACCAATTTTCTGTCCAGAAGAAAATCAAGCATCTAAGCCTATGACACCAAGGATTAGACCCCAGATGGTAGTATACTTGGCAAGGATCAGTCTAGCTTTTGGGGGCTCTTATTAGGGAGCCGACAGGCTTCATCTTGGTGGCAGCCTCATTTCATGGCCAGCTTGCCCACCTGAGGCCCCAACCATTACTACTCAACACATCTGAGAACAGTGAAAGCGAGCTTGTTGGCTGTGTGAGGCCAGGGACTGGACTATCTAGTCTACCACTATATGTTTCTAGACCAGCACAGTGCCGGGCACACACTAAGTACTCAGTAAGTATCTGTTCACTGAATGGGCTTCTTCAGTGTGATATATATAAATGTCTCTCATGGCTTTATTAGCTTACTTTTGTGTATTAAAATTAATGTTCTAACTCAAGGGCACAAATATAAAACAGGCAGTTCCTACCTCAGAGGTTGAAAATCCAGGGTAAGATGAGAACACAACCTCTGAAACAAAAGAGAAATAACAGAGGTTGGTGAGAGCACGGATTGCCCCAGAGAGGCTGGGGTCTGGGTCTCTCATCCACTGTGTATAGCAGGGGTCCCCCCAGAGGGGTTCCCATTGGTTCACATCTCTAATGCTAACTGGGAAGAGGAGCTGGCTGTGATACCTGTCAGGTAGTGAGGTGCACTCAGAATAAAATCCAAATTCTTTGGCCAGGCCTCTGAGGTCCTGCCTGATCTGGCTCCTGTCTACTTCTCCAATCTTATCTCCTGCTATCCTGCCCCTCACTCACTATATTTCAGCCATGTTGACCTTCCTTCTGACTTTGCAACATGTGAGAGCTCTTACTGAGCAGGCGGTCAGTATTGATCAGACTGTGTTAGAAGAAAGAAATGCATATAAATGATATTCTGTCAAAGGATTTGAAAATATCCTGTTATGTTAGTAGAAACAGAATATATTAAGACAGTGAATCCAGAAGAGATACTAAGAATAACCAGCAGCATGGTAGTAAGGAAGAGGCTGTGGAGTCATTTCATTCTTGGCACCATCAGAATGAGATGAGCCAATAAATATCTGAGTTCAACCATAAATCTAAGCATCTTCTTGGACTGGATCCTGTGCAGGCACTACTCACCTCTGCCCTGGCTAACAGGACCTCTTCCACACATTAATGGTATTATACTAATAAAGTTTACCTGAAAATGAAGTAAACGATAATAGGGGTAGAACACCACATGGCCCAAACAACTTCTCCTATGACAAGTGTCTGGAAAGGATTTGGGGATAAGTTTATACAAGAAACAAAGTAGGAGTTAGCAAGAGGATGGGCAATTGTTGCAAGTATGGTTGCTCAAAAGCGATTCCCTGGGGAGACATATCTAGAAAGATGAGCTACAGCACACTCTGCATGAATATATATCTTCTGCCTATAATCTCCGGTTAGAAAGGTTACTGGATACAAGTTCAAAATTTCTATGTACTAGCAACAAACAGGCAGAAATGTAATATGAAAAAGCAATACCAATGACAATACCATAGAAAAAGACCAAATACATAGGAATAAATCTAACGAAAGATATGCAAGATCTCACCAGGGGAGACTACAAAGCACTGATGAGAACAATTTCAAAAGACCTAAAACATGGTGGGATATATTACTTTGATAAATTAAAAAGCCCAATATTGTAAAAATATAAATTCGCTCCAAATTGGTCTATAGGATCACTACAATTCTAATCAAAATCCCAGCAGGATATTGTGTGGAAACTGACAAGATGATTCTAAAATTTATATGTAAATTCAAAGGCTTTATAATAGTTATAGCAATTCTGAAGAGCAACAACATAGCTGGAGAACTTCACTATCAGTTCTCAAAACATATTAAAAAGCTATAGCACTTTAGACACATACAGACCCTGCCTTACCATAAAACCTCTCTTACAACTCAGTGGGGAAAAGGATATAGTCTTTTCAATAAGTGCTGTTGAGTCAATTAGATATCCATCTAAAAAAGTAAACTGACTCTACTTCACATCATATACAAAACTTCTAGACAGATCATAGACCAAAATGTAAAAACTAAAATAATCAAGCTTCCAGAAGAAAATATAGGAAAATATCTTAATGGTTTCAGACAGATAAAAAATTCTTGAAAAGGAAACAAAAAGAACTAACCATTAAAGATTGAACTGAACTTCATTAAAATAAAGAACTTTTATTCATCAAAATTCACCACTAGAAACATGAAAAAGGAGGCTACATACCGACTGGGAAAATATTTTTCTAATATTTAGGTCTACAAAGAACTTGTATCCAGCATATATAAAGAACTCAAGCAAATCAACAAGAAAAGAAAAATATAACCCAACAAGAAAAATATAACCCAATTTAAATACAGGCAAAGACTTTATTAGGCACTGCCAAAAGAGGATATGGGTCAAAGTGACCCATAAACATATGAAAGGTACGTAAGATCATTAGTCACTTAAGAAATGCAAACTAGGGGTGTCTGGGTGGACATTGAAAACACCAAGAATTAAAACAAAACTTGTTGGGGTGCCTGGGTTGCTCAGTCAGTTCCAGCTCATGTCATGATCCCAGGGTCACAGGATCAATCCCCACGTTGGTCTCCACGCTGAGTGTGGAGCCTGCTTAAGATTCTCTCTCTCTCTCTCTCTCTCTCTCTCTCTCTCTCTCTCTCTCTCTGCTCTTTTACCTTGCTCAAGCTCACTCACTGTCTTTAAAAGAAAAAAAAGAAAAAAAATCATTAAATAATGCAAATTAAAGCCACAATAAGAAACTACTACCTACCTACCCCAAATAGGTAGAATTAAAAAGACTGACATTACCAAGTGTTTGTGTGGATATGGAGTAACTGGAAGTGAAATTCTCTTACATTAATATGGGGATTAAAACTGGTACAACTGCATTGGAAAAATACTTAGAAGTACTAAGTAATGTTAAACATACTTTTGAATTCCATTCCTGGGTATATACTCAACAGACAATGGGTGCTTAAGCCTACCAAAAGATATAAAAGTTATAGTAGTTTTATCCATAATAGCCTCAAACTCAAAATAACCAAAATGTCTATTAACAGTAAAAAGGGTAAATAACTTGGAAAAAATACGAGAAATGAAAAATAGTGAACTACCAATATATGCAACAACATGAACGAATCTGACAGACATAATGTTGAGTGAAATAAATCAGACACAAAGAGCACATGCTGTATAATTCCATATTCATAAATTTCAAATCAAGCCAAACCTATCTTTGGTGATAGAAGTCAAAATGGGATGCTGGAAATGCTCTATATTGTAATATGGGTGGTGGTTAAAAGGAGATATACATGTAAAATTCAAGATCTATACAGTATTTCTATATTTTTACTTTATGTTGGTTACTTCTCAATTTAAAATAAATATTTAAAAAACCCACTGTGGTATTGGCACAGTAATAGATCAATAGAACAGAATATATAATCCAGAAATATACTCATGCATTAAAGAGATTTTGGTTTATAATAAAGGTGACATTCCTTTTCTTTTCTGCCTCTAGTATTGCCATTTGGACATGATTCTTGGCCCTGTGGTAGTGATCTTGAGACCTCAATTGGAATCAACCTACCAAGATAAACAAGCAGGCCAAGGATGGCAGCAAAGAGGATGGAAAGAACCTGAATCTCTTGAGAACATCAATGTACCCCAGAATTAGCCATCTCTGGAAAGCCTATCTTCAGAGTTTCTTGTTATTAGAGATTTTTTAAAATTTTATTTCAGAGAGAGAGAATGCATGCGTGCATGCAAGCAAGCAGGGGAGGGGCAGAGAGGGGGGAGAGAGAGGATCTTAAGCAGGCTCTGTGCTGATGCAGGGCTTGATCTCACAACCCTGAGATAATGACCTGAGCTGAAATCAAGAGTTGGACGCTTAGCCAACTGAGCCACCCAGGTGCCCCTTGTTATTTGAGATTTTTAAAAATTTACTTTTAATTGGATTTTAAAAACACCTTAATGGAGAATCAGTTAGGAAGCCATTGAAATAATTCATGGGATACCTCCACCTCCCCAGGCCCAGCAGCTTCAGTGCAGCAGCTCCTCAAGGAGTCACAGATTTTCAAAATAAACTGTTGGTAGCTTATTCCCACCATGGGGCTAGAGTCTCTGGAATAAGGGGCACCACTCACCTGTCCGGTCAACATCCTTTTTCATGGGCAGTACAGTATAATCCGGTTGTTCATCTGAGGCCTCAAACATCCACGACTTGGGCTGCAGCATGGATTGGGGCACTTTCTGGGGACTCCCCCTGCCTCTAGCCCAGTCCCCTGACCCGTCTTGGAGCTGAACCTGCTGTAGGTACGGGATCCGGAAAATCCTGTTTTGGTCCAGGCTTAATTTCTTCAGTCTTTAATTAAGGAAAGTGAATACAGAATCACAGCAATAATGATACCTCAGGAGCATTTACCTAGCAACTTTAGGGAAAGAACATGAACTCAGGCTTGGACCCTTACTCCTTGTGTGACCTGGAGCCAGTGACTTACCCTCTCTGGACTCAATATCCCTATCTCTAAAATGGGGATGATAGTTAATAACTTTCAAGGCTCCAGTGAAGTTTAATTAGACAATGTAAATGGCTCTACACAAAGTAGCATGCAGTAAATGGTAACTGACTCCAAAATAAATTTTCCAGGGATCTAAAGCTTAACCATTTAAATGCCAGCATTTAAAAAATAATAATAATAATAAATAAATGCCAGTATTTTCATTATTCAAATAGGTAGAATATAGCAGTTAATTCTTATCTTTCTGATTCTGGTTTTGTTTTGTTTTGTTTTGTTTTGTTTTTCTGTCTCCTCTCTCAGGGGTCAGGACTCTATCTCTGGTAATATCTCTTTTTATCCTCCCTTCTCTTTGCCACTTCTAATCTAGTCACTTGATCAGAAATGTCCTACTGATGCCCCACTTTTATGGCTGAGCTAAAGCTCAGAGGGGAGAAATGGATTATCTGTGACCACACAGCAGAGGTAAGTAGTGGAACTGGGATTTCAACTCAGGCCTTTTGGATTCCAAAGCAGCACTCAGGGTGTGGGCCAGGTTGGCAGTGGTAGGGGGTCCTTCAGAGAGAGGAGTGTGGCTTTACCTTCTGAGCCCGGCCAGGCTGGCAAAGCAATTGGGGCTGGAGAGCTTGTTGTCATCCAGCATCAGTGTCTCCAGCACTGGGAACCTCAGGATGTACCTCTTGTTCGTCAGTGACGTTACAGATGCCTCCCTGTAAGTGCAAGGATCCTGGGTAATGAGCAAGGGCAGGGAACAAACTCCACCATCCCCAAGAAGTAGGAATGAGAATAGGAATGGAGATGGAGAACAGGAAATCAATCAAGAGATATAACCACCTTGGGAACCCTCTTTAGTGTCCCACAGAGGTCCCTGTAGAGAGGGACTGGAAGGTGTAATTCCCTCCCCAACTGACCCCTTCCCCAAATCCTACTCACACATACAGTCTTCTGTATGGAGAAAGGTTGCACACATCCACAGATGGACTCAGTGAGACCTGACTGGGGCAGGATGGGGTGCACTAGTAATGCTCATGGAAAATACCAGAGTGAATAAGGCATGCCCAGGTTGGGGGAAAACATTCTGAAGAAAGAATACTGCACAAATTTGGGTCAGGTCAGACTCCTGGGTATGCTGTGTCACCCTAAGAATTGGTAACTATGGGATCACCAGAAGACAAACCCCTTGGCATGGACCATGTGGGGTAAGGTAGGCTGGCTGCAGTGAGGCTCTCTTCTAAAGCAACTTAATAAAAAGCACATATCAGTAAGGAGTTGAGAAGTCTCTTTTTAAACTCAAACTCTCTGAGGAGACCCAGAAACACCTGAGAGTGGAATTTAATGGGCTGAGATCCTGAATCACACAGGCAGGGCAGGAAGTCAGGGCATTTTAGGTACTACCGTTAATGTGGCCTCATTTGTGCCTCCAGATGGATAAGACTTATGTAATTCTTTTTTATTTTTTTCCAACTTAAAAAAAAGATTTTATATTTTTAGGTAATCTCTACACCCAATGTGGGGTTCAAACCTATAACCCCAAGATCAAGAGTTCCATGTTCTACCAACTGAACCAACCAGGTGCCCCTTTTTAAGTACACAAACACAGATGACTCAAATCATGTTTTCAATTCTCCCTCCAACTCCTTCCTCTCCATATACCCAAATTAAACACTCAATACACTCAACAAAGGATGAAAGAAGCCTTTAATTCATGGTATTTGAAGGTCACAGGTGATTCTTTTCTTCTCCTGAAAAGACCAACTTTCATGCACTAAATTTTTGATCTCTACCTGAGAGCAATTACAGGAGGGTGCACAGCAGCTCTGTTGATTTATAATTAATTGGCCAATCTTTTTCACTCCAGTGAGATGTGAAACAGCTACAAAATAAGCCTTCGAAAAATTCCTCTTACATTCCATAATGAAGGAGGTAGCTCTGTCCTGTCTTTTGTGACAAGTTATCGTGTTTTGCCTTTTAAAAGCTGTACCCTAATTATAACATAGAAAAGCCTAATTTTGTCTCTAATACTGATGTCTTAAAACAGGGGGGCAGTCAGTAGGTGGGTAAGGAGGACAAGAAGCGAGGCTGCAGAGGAAAGTGTCAGGCTCTCCAATGGAGTCCTTCTCATGGCAGTTTTGGTAGAAGAGCTCTTTGAAGTGGCAGGAGTCTATCAGTATGGAGAGGCTGAAGTTTCCAGCTGTTCAGAGTGGTGCTATTTTTATTATACCTTCTCTTGCCAAAAGGAATTTAATACCATTTAAAATACAACAGATTTGACTTAATTTTTTTAGAAGCTAAGAGTATGCCCCAGTGATTGGATTCAGGAATGGGAATTTGTGTGCCCATGGGGACCAGCAGCCCTAGGCTGTGGCTCTGGTGCTGCTGCTGCTTTGCTTGCTGGGTGACTTCTACCTGGTGTCCAGCATCTCTGGTCCTGGTCAGTTCCCCTATCTACATGATGAAAGAGGATTTCTTTTACTTTACATTGTAAGACTTCTGATTAAGCCAAAAATATTGCAGAACAGACTGGACCAAGAGCTGCAGTAAAACAGATGAAATTTAGCAAGTTGTAATGCCCATTAAAATGTCAGATCAGCTCCTATGATACAGAAAACCCACAGTGCAACCCAGGATGAGAGAGACATGGCTTCACAACTCGCTTGTGTAAAAGAGGACTTATGATGTGGCTGCTAAAGATCTGGTGCTCTTTTAGGCATTTTTAGGAAAATAGTGCTTAGAAAAAAGGAGGTAACCATCCCCCTCTGCCCCGTGCTGGTCAAGCCTGAGAGAGATGACACGTATGGTCCAAGGGGGAAAAGGAACAGGCTTAATGGGAGAGCCAAAGTCTCAGATGTCAATCAAAACATGTAATAGGACAGGCTAATGATGCGAGTAGGTCAGATATGCCCCTAACTCACCCAGACAGAGATGAAGTGTGATATATCCAGAAATGGAGACACAAATAGTCCAAAATAAATGAGGTATATGGTGAAATGGAAAAAAGTCAAGAGAAAGGATGGAGAAGCAGAGTCAGGTCATGAAAAGCCTTGTGATCAATGTTAATGGAGTTTATCTTTTGAACACTGGGAAGCTGCTGAAGGACTTCAAGTAGAGCAGTGATCGAATCAGATGTGCATTTTAGGAACATCCCTCTGGCTGATGGTAAGGTGGGTGTGTTGGGAGGTGATCAAGAGAAAGAAACATTTGACAGATCCTTAGCTGTATCCCAAGTAGCATGGGCTGTGCTGATTTGCTGCAGTGAGACTGAACAGGAGGACAACAGAAATGGCCAAGTTTGAGAAACATTTAGAAAGTACAATTCACACGAGCCCCGCGTCAGGCTCTGGGCTGATGGCTCGGAGCCTGGAGCCTGTTTCCGATTCTGTGTCTCCCTCTCTCTCTGCCCCTCCCCCGTTCATACTCTGTCTCTCTCTGTCCCAAAAATAAATAAACGTTGAAAAAAAAAATTTAGAAAAAAGAAAGTACAATTCACAGCATCTGGTGACTGAGTGGATGTGAGGGAGGGAAGAACTCAGGCTGATGCCCACGTTTCTCACTCAGACAACTGCACTGCTGATGGAGAGCAGTGCTCATCACTGAGGCCAGGGACACGGGAGGAGATCTTGGCATGGGCATATGCATGATGACTTTGATATAATAAGTAAAAGATATGGGTTCATAGCTCAGAAGATGGATGTGAAGTAGAGAAATAAAGAAGACTTGGGAGGGATGAAACTATCAAGATTATAAAGATTAATAAAAACAGTGGGTTGAGAGTAGAAAACTGGGGACGATCAACATTTAAGAGGCTGGCAGAAGAAGAGGAATCCAAAGAGCATTTTGAGTGTGGGAAGACAAATGGGAAGAAAATAACAGTAATACTTGTTTGGAGCCTCATAGCTTTCATTTTTTTTTTTTTTAATTTTTTTTTCAACGTTTTTTAGAGCCTCATAGCTTTCAAAGCACAATTATTTCAACTGATATCCTGATGTAAGTAGGAGTGCATTTATTTTACCCATCTTATAAAGAAATAGAAGGACATAGTGGTGGAGACTTGCCTTACTGTATGCAACAAGGCGTCCCACTGAAAACAACTAAAATGATGAATAAAACATAAAAAGAAAAAGATTCATTTATTTTTTTTTTATTTTTAAATGTTTGTTTATTCTTTAAGAGAGAGAGAAAGAGAGACAAAGACAGCATGAAGGGGGAAGGGCAGAGAGAGAGGGAGACATAGAATCTGAAGCAGGCTCCAAGCAGGCTCCAGGCACAGAGCCCTATGCGGGGTTCGAAGTCATAAACTGCAAGATCATGACCTGAGCCTGAGCCACCCAGGCGCCCCAAAAGATTCATCATTTAAAAACACATAAGAGATGTGAAGACAGTAAAGTAGTAGTACCAAAATATAAAAGTCGAGACAGAAACCAAGCACAAGAAGCCATGTTTGCCTTGAGGACACTTGCTGATCTTGTCAAAACAGAAGGTGGGGCATGTAATTGGAGACCCCCTACACGAATGTAGGATCCTAAAGAGATATATCCTCAGGAGAGAGGGAACTAGCACTAAACCCATGCCCCTCATCCCACAGCTAGAAGAAAACTGCCTTGGGGTGAAAAGAAAGGAAAGGGGAGGGCAGACTGGTCCTCTTGCAAAATTACAGCCCAAATTTGTATCATCAGAGTGGTTCAGAGAATATCCAGCTAGTTTAATTTAGTTTAAAATGGTTTCATACTGAGTGTTCCTAGGCACCTGGCCAAAATAAATGGAAAGGTTTACGGTATCGCAGACTAACTCATGTAGGCCAACTATCCCTTGAGTATGAACTAGAAAATCCAGACAAAATATATATATTAAAAACAATTGGGATGTCTGGCTGGCTCAGTTAGTAGAGCATGTGACTCTTGATCTCAGGGTTGTGAGTTCAAGCCCCATGTTGAACATGGAGCCTACTTAAAAAAAACAAAACAAAACAAATTTCTTTAAGGCATGTGGGAACTAACAACCTGTGAAGATTTAGGGGGCTCGGATTTGGAAAAAGAAGGAAACTCAAAGGGGATCTTGTAAAATTTGGGGTCTCTTTTTCCCTAGGGCTATCTGCTGACTCCAGAAGTGGCAGAGAGGTTGAGATGCTGAGCAGAGATTCTAACAACTATGCTAGTCTAGAGGCCAAAAATTAGATTCCAGGGTATGCCACAGAAGGGAAGCCCTGATAAACTGCCCCTACCTTAAATTAGGACATTGAAGGACTAAATCCTAGGAGCAAGTGTGAACTAGAAACAGTGTGGTCCTTGCAGAGACTGAAGACTAGCTTCAGATAATTAAGCATGAATTATATATATAAAAAAAGTCTAGAGTTGGTGAGAAAAAAATTATTTGAGTTGCCCAGAGGTCATGGCGTCTCATATAGTTTCCTGATTATTTACCTTTAAATTAAAACTAATTAGACTTAGATAAAAGTAAAAATTCAGTTTTTCAGTCACAATGATCATATTTCAAGTGCTCAACATGACTAGTGGCTACCATATTGAACAATGCAGATATAGAACACTATCAACACTGCAGAAAATTCTGACAGTCCTAAATTAGGTCTTTCAAGGATTACCAGACAATATCTGCAAATTGGTGTTAATATCTGGGGATATGAAAGGCATGGTGGTCTATCATTCAAAGTAGGGAATTACAAAGGTCAGGTGGAAGAATGGAAATTTAGCCTGTGAATGAACCCAGTGAAGTCATCAACTTACATGGTGGTTATCTCCCCAGTTCCTGAATATATAGTTATTTTTTGAATGTATAATTAGAATAGACATACTAAGCAACCAACAGAATAACCACATTTGTTTACTGACCAACAAAGTGAGAGCTATTATATAAGGCAAGGACAGATTGAAGCCTGAGGAATTTTGCTTCTAGAACAGTAAACCTAAAGTTATTCCACATCCCTGAGGTAACTACAGAGATTACTGTCATCACTAAAGACAAGAAAGGTAAAAGGATACTGAGTCTTATGATATTCCTGTTAAACTTGTTTGTCTTATGTAGAAGACAGGTCATGAAGAATGACTATAGCTTACTGCAGGCTTAATCAAGTGGTGACTCCAATTTTAGCTGCTGTTCCACATGTGGACTCTTCTTACTGTAGCACATCACCACAGCCCCTGGTGCTTGGGATTCAGCTAAGGACCTATCAAATATTGCCCTCTCCTTACCAAACAACAAGAACTACCAGAAACAGTCTGCTTTTGTCTGACTGGGATAACAGTACATCTTTGTCCTCTTCTCCCAGGGCAACATCAACTCTTTATGTTTACCATAATCTATTACATCTACCACCAATCTATTTTGGTATTCCACAAAACATCATGTTGATTGGACCTGATGGGCAGTAAGTTGCAAATATTCTAGATGATTTAGTAAGATGCATGTGTGTCAAAGGATGGAGGGAACCCCCACCTCCAATTCAAGGAACTACTACCTTCATTAATTTTCTTGTTGTCCAGGTATCTGGAACATGTTGGGATATACCTCCAACGTGAAAGACATAATCCTTCACCTTGCACCACCTGTTACTTATGAAAAAGGCACAAAGCTTTGTTGACCTTTTCGGACTTTGGAAGTGATGCATAAAACACCTGTGCCAATCTAACCCTTACTGAGTATCCCATGAGGATGCCAGTTTTGTGTGAGGCTCAGAGCAAAACAAGGCTCTGCAACAGGTCCAACTGCATGAATTGTTCTCTGGGCATTATGTCCTTGGCCAATGGCATTGGGCAATATGACTCAATAGGTCTAACTATGCTCTAAGTGTCTAAGGCAAAAAGGTGTGCTATACAGTACATCCTGGTTTTCAAGAACAGTTTGAGTTTTTACCTGTTATCCCAAAATAATTAATAGTGTCCCTTTTCCCTCTCAAATATATCCTGGTTTGGATGAGAAGTTATGTGGCCTCTCTATGAATGGAGCCTTTTATAGGTGTCAACTGCAGAATCATTTTTGAGCAAAGTTATGCTGATTCTGTGAACAACTATTTTCCTTTTGAAAAACAGTTTCTGCCTTACTGCCCCATGTTGGTAAAGACTGAACACCTGGTCACAGGAACACTGAGTGGCCATGTGACCTGAGTGGCTCATCATGAACTGAATGTGTCACAGAATTCCCTCATCAAGTGAAGTAATATGTGAGATCCGGCTCAAGCAAGTCTGGAAAAATTGCGTGAATGAATATGGCTTTGGTTCCAATGATGCCTACTCCTGCTGTACTATTACCTCTCCATCAACCCACAACTAAGAGTCTATGAGCAGTTAATGTAGGAGAGAGCCCCCAGCTGGGTTTACAAATGATTGTGCATGACATTCTGACACTAAAGAAAGACTATTGCAGTATTACAACTTTACAGGGGGGTGTCTCTGAAAGACAGGGGAAGAGGAACCCTCCCAAGAGGTAAAACTTAGGGCAATATATCTATTTGCTTGGTTTATGCTGATTCATGGGCAGTGGCTGATGGTTTAGCTGAATAGTCAAAGCTTGGAAAAAATACTGTGAAACTGCTGACAGAGAGGTCTAAGGGGCAATTATGTGAATGGACCTCTCAGAATGGACAGAGAGTTTGAGGATTATTTGTATCCCATGTTAATGTTTCCCAAAGATGATCCACTCAGAGGAGACTCAATGATCAAGTGGACAAGATGACCCATTTCACAAAGTCAGTTGGGTCTCTCTCCTTGGATACCCCAGTACTTGCAAAATGCCCTTAGCACAGGCATGGAGGCTACACACATCCCCTCACCAAAGCAGATCTGGTCATCATCCCTGCTGAGTACCTAAGATGCCAACAGCAGAAGCCAACGTTAAGCCCCTAACATGGCACCATTTCTGAAAGAATTAGCCAGCCATCTAGTGGAAAGATGACTGTGGGCACCTTCCTTCATAAAAGGAGCAGTAATTTGTTTTGTTTACTGGAATAAATACGTACTTTGGACACGGATTTGCATTCCCTGACCACAATATTCTTCCAGCATCACCATCTGGAGAATTACAGAATGCCTTATTCATTATCCTGGTGCCTCACATACAATTGCTTCTAACCATGGAACACATGTGATAGCAAATGAGTACAATAATGAGTTTGTAAACATGTAACTCACTTTTTTTACCATGTACCTCATGATGTAGAAGTAGCTGATCTAAAAGGTAAAATAGGTTTTTTTTTTGTTTTTTAACAACTCATTGATTGCACCAGCTAGGAGACCACCCCCTGTGAAGTGGGCACTCTGACTTACAGGAAGGAGTATCATATAAACCAGCAACCAATAATGATGCTATTTTTTTTTCATAACTAGAACATAGGATCTAGCAATTAATGGAAGGAAATGAGAACAGATCCTCTTACAGTTATCCACTTCCAGAATTGTTGCCTCCATTCCTGCAAGTAGAATCTTAGTTGCCTAGGGAGGAATGCTTTTACAGGGACACAAAGAACAGTTTCTCTTAACTAGAAGCTGAGATTGCTGCTGGCCACTTGGGTTCCTCATTCCACTAAACCAACAGGCAGGAAACAAGGAGTTTACTATATTGGCTGAGTGATTGATACTGATTATCAAAAGTAGGTATGATCGCTGTTATACCATGAGGACAGAATATGATTAGAATACAGGGAGTTACAAGGTGTTCCTCTTGGAAGTGTCCTCTCCATTAGTCAAAGTAAATGGAATTTCCGCAAGATGAAAAGAGTTTTGAAGACAGATGGTGGTGGGGATAGGACAATGATGTGAACATACTTAAGTGAACACCACTGCACATTTGAAAATGGTTAGGATGGTAAATTTTATGTTATATGTATGTTACCACAATTTTAAAAAGCATTAATAGAAGACTACAACCCAATAAAAAAAGCATTAATAACTTTGATCCTTCAGGAATGAATGTTTGGGATACTACACCAGTTAAAGAGTCCAAACAGCCAAGATGCTGGATAAGGAAGAAGGGGACATTAAATAGGTGATGGAATAAGGATTCATAAATATGTACTATGGCCTCCTGACCAATTAAGAAAAGAACATTATAGCAAATGTGTATATTTTCTTTCTAGCTTGCTGTGTGCGTGCATGTGTGCGTACGTGCGTGCATGTGTGTGTGCATGTGTATAAACTGCTAGTGGTGAATGACTCTGCAGCTTAGTTTTTAGGTTATAAAATATTCAGGTGGCACTGTGACTGCTTTAGAAGACAGAGTAATATCATCCAGAGATGGATATGGTGAGTGATGGAACTATGTCTCATCCTTTTAGAGAAGAGGGTAAAAGTGTCCTCACTAAGAGGAAAAAAATTCCTTCATGTAAGCTGAAGGTATACTGTGGTTGCTACTGTTATATGAAAATTAAATTTGGAGAGAAGGAGGAGAGTAGATGTTGGGTTTCCAAGGGGTGGGTGACACCAGTCATCTGCCTATTTGCTCTTAACCTTTATTCCTTTCCTCTGTGTTCTGCTATGTATTGTAAGGGGCCAGAGCCACCCTTAAACTACGCTTCCCAGGTCACCTTCCCAACTGGCTTCCAGTGAGATACTGCCAAGGGAGGGATTGGTGAGACTGGAAGACCAAAACAGGTGGAACAGCAACTATCTTATTTGGTTCCTGACAGCTTGCTGGTAGCAGCAGTACAACAACAGGTGGTTCTAACAGCAACATCTGTGCTGGCAGAGGTTCCAGCCCTGAGGCAGCACATCTGCAGCAGATCTACAACTATAGCACTTTTACAACTTTTAGACCTAAAAGCCCAGCAGCAAGGATGGGGCGCCTGGGTGGCTCGGTCGGTTAAGTGCCCGACTGCAGCTCAGGTCATGTCGGGCTCTGTGCTGACAGCACAGAGCCTGGAGCCTGCTTTGGATTCTGTCTCTCTCTCTCTCTGCCCCTTCCCCCACTCATATTCTCTCTCTCTCTCAAAAATAAACAAACATTGAAAAAAAAATTAAAGCCCAGCAGCAGGGATAGGCTTGTAGGCCCCAGTCCAGCAGTGTGAACAGCTTCTGATCTCTTGAGTATCAACCTTCTTCCTTTTTGCTCTTTCCATACCCCTCTTCTCCATTGTGCTCTTCCAGCCCTTCCACCACCTATGTAACCAATTCCCTCCATTTATTATTGCTAATATTTAGGTGTAATAAAGGTACTCTGGTTTTTTTCAAGCGTCCTTATCTTTTAGAACTGTACACTGGATTATTTACAGATGAAACCACATGAATCTGCTATATTCATTTATGGCTGGATACATTTGAGATTTTTCTTAAGAATAATCTAAGGTTGGGTGTGGTGGGGATATAGGTGAAACATGATTGGCTATGACCTCAGAACTGTCAGACAATAATTGCTGGGTGATGGGTAAATGGAGGTTCATTTTGCCATTGAGTCTGCTTCTATGTGTGTTTGGAATTTTCCATAATGAAATGCCACCTGTTATCTCTCCCCACTAAAAACAATGAACTACTCTCCATTTGCAATACCTCAAGTGGTTTTTATATTCCTGACTGATACGTGTCTGGTCATAAAGAAAAACTGGTTAAGATGAAGCCAACACTGAGGGAAAAAAAGATCACACCTGTATCCAGCCATAAGTGAATCCAGCACTCACCTTAGGACTTACAGGTACATGAGCCAATAAATTCCCTTTTTGTTTAAGCTAGTTTGAGTTTATTTCTGTCACTTGCAAACAAAAGGAGCCTAATGAAATCCCTAATATAATGATCACTATCATTGTCCTAACCCCTTGAGAAACTAACCAACCACTTTCATCTCTGTAATCTCCATCACATCTACCATCATCACAATAAACATTATCACCCTGACTTTCACCTTCACCATCTCTAAATTGGTTAACATCCACTGAATACCTTCTTGTGCAAAAGCACTAGATCATCATCCAGATGCTTCAGATCAAAGATAAGTAAGACAGGGCCTCTGCCCTCACAGTGCTCACAATCTATTTGGGAGTCTATATGTATATCATCCATTTATCTATTATACACATATTTATGTATATTTATGAGGTGTAAGTCACAATAGAATGTACTAAGTTCTAAAGTAAGAAGGAAAACATTAAATTCAACAGACACTTAGAGAAGGGAGGAAGAAGTATGGTCTAAAACAGTCAGGGAAGCCTTCTGGTAAGGAAAGGAGGAGGGCCTGAGCAGACCCTTGGAATACATGCAGAATCTACATAAGAAAAGAACATAATGGCCATAAGCATGGTCTCTAGACCATGCTTAAATTCTGACTCAGCCACTTATTAGCAGTTATTTAACATATCTGTGCCTCAATTTCCTCATCTATAAAAGAGGGATAATAATAGGACACCTATTTCATAGGATTGTTGTGAGGATCAAATGAGTTAATATGTATATGTGCTGAGAACCATGTCTGGCACATAGTAAGCACTATGTATATGGCATTATTACGAACAGAGAAAGGACTGGTACATTCTGGTCAGAAAGCATGGCCTGAACAAAGGTGCAAAATGGTAACATACAAAGCATAGTAGGTTTGTGAAGGGGAAAAGTCTGGCAAGAGCAATGTCCACAATTTACCCATGACCAATCAGAGGTAGGGAAAGGGACTTGTTAGATACCTAAACGTCTCCTAATAGCATAGAAGAGTGTGAGGCCACCCATCTGAGGCCTAGTCATTCTTTGGGTCCCTGCTTCCATGACTGTCTTTCTTAGGAACTTCAGTCAGTAGCATTTTCCCTGCTTTGAGCACTTACAGCCTGTCTTTATAGCACTTCTGAGCTGCTCTGGGCTATTTCTTTGCATAACTTGCACCCAAAGGTTCATGAGGGAACACGTGGCATGGACCTTAGAATGTAGAACTTACTGTTCTGTGACAGCCAAATTGAGTGGCAGGGAAGTGAGCCCATTGCCTGTGAGGAGCAGGACACGGAGGTGTGGCAGAATCCCCAGATCACAAATGGCCTCTGCAGTCAGGCTGTTAAAGGAAAGGTCCAGGAACTATGGTACAAAGATAAAAGATGGGAGAGTAGAAGCACTATGCATGACAACGATGCTCATATGTGAGGTGGGAGCTAACTACTTTTTTTTTTTTAACCTTCTGGGCAGCCCCATCACTCACAAGCCTAAAACCCTCTTGATTCCCTGGATTAACATTCAAGGCCTATTATAGTCCTTTCCCAGCCTATTTTCTAGCTTTAGTTCCACTGCAAATCTTGATTTGTCCTGTGGTGCTGACCAAAGTGACATCTTTCCCATTCCCTGCATCATCCCACCTAGAGATAACTGCTTGAGCTTTTCTCTCAACCAGGAATGCCCTTTCTCCCATGTGTCTGAATCCAAGCCCCAAAAGGGCAACTCAAAAGCTGCATCCTTATAAAATCTTTCCTAATCCCCCAGCCAGATGGAATCTCTCTCTCCCCTGACGTTAAGTGCTTTATCTAGGGGTACTTCTCATAGTCAACCAGGTATCTGATAGTTGGATACACATCTTAAGAATAGGGATATTGGTACATGGATGTACCTAGTATAGTCCTGGCACACAGTTGTGGACTAGACCATAAACTGTCAGGTCAAGGGCCATGCTCCTCTATTGCTATATCCTTGTAATCTAGCATAGGACCTTGCACATAGTAGGTGCATATAAAAAATCAGCTGAAATGAACTGGCTTATGAGGGCAATGACCCAAACTTTCACCTCATTATCAACCAAGGCCACCTAGACTTATGAAATAATTGGGTCAGGGGCCTGTCGGTAAACTGAGTGTCTATGTGCAAAAACAAAGGCAGTTGGGATAAATGATATCAACTAGTCTTTTTTCTCTCTCTTTTGGGCCTCTCTAGACACTCATTTCAGCACTTATGTATAAATCTGCTTCTTCTCCTCCCCTTCCATCCATACATACCCTTTGAAGCTTAGGGAGGGAGCCAAACCATAAGAGACTCTTAAAACCTGAGAATAAACTGAGGGTTGATGGGGGGGTGGGAGGGAGGGGGAAGTGGGTGATGGACACTGAGGAGGGCACCTGTTGGGATGAGCACTGGGTGTTGTATGGAAACCAATTTGACAATAAATTTCATATTAAAAAAATAAAGAAAGAAAAAGGAAAAGAAAAATATGGGAGCAATTTCAGCATCTTATCCAGCTGGTGAAGGAACAAGGTCTTTGGTCGACAATGTCAGTGTTACACAGTCAGACATATAAACAACTGACTGTAGGTCACTACCAGAGGAGGACTGGGTTTGGTCTGACTCCACTGTTATAATTATTGTCCCTGTAGACCTGAGTTTGAGTACTGGCCAAATGTGTGATTTGGGCAAATGACTTAACCTGAGCTTCCTTATCTACAAAGTAGAAATAATAATGAGTCCTTGGGGTGCCTGTGTGGCTCAGTCAGTTAAGTGTCCAACTCTTGATTTCAGCTCAGGTCATGATCTCACAGTTCGTGAGTTGGAGCCCGGCATCAGGCTCTGCACTGACAGCGTGGAGCCTGCTTGGGATTCTCTTTCTCCCTTTCTGCCCCCTCCCCTGCTCGCTCGCTCTCTCTCAAATAAACTTTAATAATGAGTCCTTATGAGGAATTATGTGGATAAAACCTTTAGCATGAGTTTGCCACATTAGTAAGAACTTAGTTAATGTTGGCTGTCATCATTATAACCATCCTTTCATTCAAGAACCTTACACCAAAGGTTGCTTTGTACCAGTCTCTGTCCTCTTTCTGCTAGCTCACAACCTAGTTGGAAAGCTAGATACATACATGTATCTATTAAGTAGTAATGCTGCTGGGATAGAGGTCTGAACACAGACCAATGGAAGCACACAGGAAGGAATAGTCAGCTCTACCAAAGGATGTAGCAGCTTCACAGAACAGGTGATGCTTGAGTTATCTTCAGAAACTAGTTGGTAGTCACCAAATTGTTGAGGGCAAAAAGACATGCAGTACAGCAAGAAGCATGTACAGAAACCAGGAGGCAAGAGGTAGCCTAGCCTGTTCTGAGAACTGTAAACAGTTTGGGTATGACTAGAGTCTGTGGTATAACAGAGGGCTTGATAAGACTGGGCAGGCCATGAAAGCTACCAAGCACCAAAGGAGTGCTGAGTTCATGCCACCATCAGCAAATTCCAAGTTTTGAGAGTTCACACAAAGGTGTGATTCCACTTGGCAGGGGCAAAGTGAGAAGCTTTCGAGGAAGAAGACTTGGAAAGCTGGCTCGGATAATCACAGTTTGTAAAGGTGGGGAAAATCCTCTCCCTCGTACCCATATGTGCGCAGTAAATAAGACCTATGGATTCTATCTCCTTAATATCTCTCATTCTTGTTCCCTCCAACTGATTCTTCATGCAGCAACCCTACCTATCATCCACCGGATACTTCAAACTCCTTAGGAAGGCTTCCAAGGCTTCCCACGGTCTCTCTTCTGCCACCTCTCCAGGCTCATCTGTCACTACACTCTACTGTGCTTCACTCTCCATTCCAACCACACTGAGCTGTTTCATCAGTGTTGTAGCTCAGGGGTTGGTAAACTAACGCCTCTGAGCCACATCCATCCTGCTGTCTGTTTTGTAGGGCCTCTGGGCTAAGAATAATTTTTACACTTTTAAATGGTTGAAAAAAGATCAAAGACTAATGTGTGAAAATTATGTGCAATTCAAATTTGAGCATCATAAAGTTTTATTGGAGCACAGCCATGCTCATTTGTTTACATTGTATCTATTGCTGCTTTCCTTTATAACAGAACTAATTATGACAGTTGTGACTAGTTATGACCATACAGAGCACAAACCTTAAAACATTCACTGTCTGGCCTCCTACAGAAAAAGTTTGCTGACCCTTGTCCTAGTTGGTTTGGCTATTCAATATTGGGTCCAAATTTGTTTTCCATAGAATTAAGGGCAGCTCAAAGAAATGAATAGCCTTAGAATCACAGGTCACAGAACTTCATAGCTGGCCCAGAATTTATAGAGGGGGGGAGTTTAAGTCCCAGAGAAGGGAAGTGAGTTGGCCAAGGAACTATGTCAGAGTAGTGGCAGAATCAAGACAAGAAACAAGGTCTCCTGACTTTGGGCAGGGCTCCAACTGAGCCTTTTTCAGACCTGAATGTAGAAAACCAAATCATGGCAAAGTTAAGTTTTTCGAAATTGACTGCTGAAGAATTCTACTCTTCTGGTGGCAGCCTTTCTGGCAAACAAGAACAGAAGATTCCTAACCTCCTGCATCTGCTGAGTCACATCAAGTTTTATTACACTTCAAAGTATTCATTACTGTGAACTGCAAATTCAGGACTTTTGACAGTTTTATGCTTTTTCTTAGAGAGACCTTGCAAATCATAGAGACAGAAACAAATGATTAGCCAAGAGATTTCCTTTTCTCATTTATATTCAGCATCTTGACTTTGGTCTGCTCTCTTATGTAAATAAATTCCCTTGGGTAAGGCTGGGTCTGCTGGATAAATAATCTTTATCAGAAGGTATCAAACTATGAAGTGGGACATCCAAGAATCAATCACGGTGAACCATTAGAGCCAAGCTAGTCAGCTGTGGGGTCTGAGCCTATAGTCATGTCCCCTTCCTATGGCCCACTGGCACTTGAAATAGGGGTTTGAAATAGTGGGTGTGAGGAAGACAAGATGCCTGGCATGATGCATGACACACAGGAACTCAAATGACTACTCTTTTAAAAAGTAAAATAACTCCCAGAATGGAAGGTTATAAGAAGCTTCCAGGTCTGTACGTCACAGAAATGGCTACCCGTTTGGCTAATGGCTATCTCTAACATCTGGAATCTCTTTTCCACTGTTTATACTGAAATATTGTATACAATTTTTTTTTTTTAACACAGCACAAAATCACACCAGTTGTTATCAATTTACACTCACTCTGTTTTACTGGACTTTTAAGAGCTCTGCTTCCTGGACAATTCTTAGGACCACTCCTATTACAAATCATAGTAAATCACTGCTATCCTCAATATGACTTGAAACCATGGAGAAAAAGTACCATTACATTGAGTATAGCATGTTTTAAGAACACAAGGACATATAATCCATTTTAGGAAGATTGCCATTCCAAGCAGTTAAAACTTTTTAAAACTTTGGCATACAAAGGGCATTAACTCTGAAATATTCACTCTTGTGGAAGGACTCTCTCTCTCTCTCTCTTTAGCAAGACTAAGTGAGGCTTTTGTGAAGAGTGGCTGACCCTTCATTAAATAATTTAAGTTATTAACTCTTTGGGGTCAACCCCAAGGTTTATGACATACAGACATTCTGCTGAGATTTGAATCTGAAACACTTCTACTATAAGGCCAACATGTGGGGAAGAGTCCATTATTCAGTGAATCAGCCTGGCCAGATGCCCAATCCCACACCTTGCTCCAATTCTGTGGTTCTCTAATCTCCATGCATGCAGTGCCTCTGAGGTAGTGACATAAGCTTTGTTTCTTTGTGGAAAATGGCCCTAAAGTTTTCATGGAAGTTGAAGAGGTGATTAACTTGAAGTATGAGAACATGCATAGAAAATACATCACTACGGGAAACTTAATTTAGGATAACGACAAGAATGCCAACAAATTTTACTGTAATTTTGAATCTGAGATTTAGAGAACAGCTATGGATGTACAAATGTCAAGAGTATACTGTAGATCTCATAGAATTCATGTTTTATTTCACAGTCCCTCTGGGCCTATGAACTAGGCCTTTAGCCTCTTTATCGGAGCCCACTGGAGCCAATCTGGTTCATTCAGACCAGGATGGGTCTCTGGATTCAGTCCATAATGCCTCTAGTTCAGCTGGTCCAATCTGCTATGTCTAGCACTTAACCTCCAAGGCTCTTTAGCTGCCACTGGATCCAGACCTCCCCTCAAACTCTACTTCCAATAGTATTCTATTTAAACTCGTTTTTTTTTTTTGCACAGACTCCTTTGACATGATGTTTGGCATTTATTTTCCCAGACCATGTACAATGGCCATTGGTATGATACAGTGTCACCTATGTATCACTGCTGCCACTACCACTACCCTCATCACCACCACCAACCCTACCACCCTCACCAGAGGACTACTGTCAAGCAAGGGTCTGGCTGTAAAGGCCCAGAGAGCTCCTTCCCACCAGTTATAATCATTAGAGACCTCTACACCCATTCCTTACAAGGAAACAGGTGGGCACCAAAAACTCCCTACCTCCAACTTACTTCCAAGAACTTAAAGTCTCCATATTTCACGTAGATGGTTTTGATTCCATTAAGTGCGAGCTCCAGTTCCTTTAAGGCTGGAAATGTATGAAATGCCTCTACAGGAGAAAGAGAAAATCAGCTACTTGTGAAGGACCTTAAGACCTTAAGACAGAGTTAACAGTGGTCATTTACTGGGTTCTCACTGGGTTAGGCCAGGTTTGCAGTCAGGTGCTTTGTACATATGTCCTTTAAATCTCTAACAACACTGAACAATAGGGATTACTACTCTCATTCTACTGCCGAGGAAATCGAAGCTTGGCTAGGCTAAGTGATTTGCTAGAATGGAATCGCTGGGAAATAAAAGGGCCAAGAATTGAATCTAATGTCTAACTCCAAAGCCCACTTAAAAATTATCTTTGTCATTTCTTATTATAAAAGTAAAACATGCCTACCAAAAAAAGTTTAAAAATACAGAAGAACAAAAGTTCCCTTGAATCTCAACACCCAGAGATAACCATTGAAAGTTTCATGTATAATACTCCAGAATTTTTCTCATGTGTACAGTGAAACACACACACCTTGTTACACAAATAGAATCATACCATACACACTGTGACTTGCTTAACGATATGGCTTAAAGATTGTTCCAGGTCAAAACAGGTAGATCTGCATATGTCTGAATTATGTTTCATATTATAGACATACCTTAATTTATTTCACCATTCCCTTATCGATAGCCTTTAGGCTATCTGGACAAAAAATAAGAACACTTTTCCCTTTCTGTATGAGAATTGGACTTTGGGTTAACTTTCTCGCCCTGTTCCCTGGTAACCTGAAACAAATGGTATGGTAACATAGTTAGGCAATATTATTGTGGTAAAAATGATGCCAGACTGGTAAATCACATCTGGACTAGGAGAAACTAGAAATGAACTATAAACATCTGAAGGTGGCATCATAACTTTGGGCTTTGGATGTGTGGTGACTCCCATCATTAGTCATGTCCTTTGCAAGAACTCTAGGAGCCATGTCTATGGAGTATTACAATAGCTATTTGCTCTTGTGGGGAATGAGGCTGCTAATCTAGAGTGGCTCCTACATCTACCCAATGAAGAGTCTTATTCTCTTGGACCTTGGACCTGAGCAGGGGGCTACAGAGAACGGCCTGTGAATGGAGGCACAGACTGCTACATGAACTGCTGTGAGGAGTGCACCGAAGAGCACTTACAGATGCTGTGCTGCTGGGACACTGCATGGAATGACTGAGAGCCTTCTGGTGTCAAGTGGGGTCTATGGCAGTCTTGTGAGTCAGAATGTTCAGTAGAGCCTAAGAAAAAGACTGCTTGGTAGGTATTTCAGGATGTTTCCAATGAATGTCCTTGTACAAGTTTGTTTCTGTAGGATAAATTCCTGAAAGTGAAACTACTTGATTAAAGGCAATGACTACTTTGACACTGCCAAACTGTCTTCCAAAGATGTTGCCCCAATTTATTACACTTCTGCCAGTGAATATGAAAGTATCCATGTCCCCATCAATGCTGGCTGTCATCAATCAGTCCTCATTTTTGCCAACATTTGATAGGCAAAATATAGGATTGTGATGCTGTTAATTATTAGTGAGGTTGAGCATCTTTTCATAGGCCTATTGGCCTTTGTATTTCAAGCCCATGTTCCTGATAGACCGCCCTGTTTCCTCAAGGGCAGAGACTGTGTCACATGCTTCTTTAAAAACATCCCTCACATTCAACCATTAAAAACTGACCTCACCATATTTTCCCCTAAACTTGACTCTCCTCTAGTGTTCTCTGTCTCAGTGAACCCTTTGGTTCCTTCCTCTTTCCATATGCCCAGTAGCTACCAAATCCTATTATTTCTACCTCTCCTGAATCTCTCTTGCAATCCTCCTTACCCCAACTGCCTAGGTCAGGCCTCCCCACCCCTCCCCTGGAAAAAATGAAATCATCTCCCAGATTTTCTGGTCCCTGTCTTCTTATCATTTACTTTCTTCATGGCTACCACTGAGCCTCTCTACTTACAAGCGTTTCAAGGCTCTCTTCTGCCTGCAGGATTAGCAACAACTCAGGGCTCTTGATACTCTAGTCCCTGCCAAGCTTTCTAGAATCCATTTTGCCCTACTCACATGCCTTGCAAACATACAAAGCCTCTGCAGGGTCCTGATCAGGCACTGCTGTCCCACGTCTGCTCCATTGGCCTGAAATACCTTCTGATTCCTGAGGTGCTCCTGTTCATTTTTTAGGTCTCTCTGCTCAGTGCCCCCTTCCTCAGAAGTTTCTCCTGACACTCTGGTCTGGGTTGATGTCTTGCTTATATGCTTGCATATTATTTTCTGATTCCCTCTATTACTGCACTTACCATATCCTGCTATAACTGTGTTTGAACCAATTTTTCCCAACAAACTAAGCTCACCAGAACAGAACTGGACCCATTCATTTCTAAAAGCCAAGCACTCACATAGTCCTGACACCCAGCAGGGGTCGCTATGGACTTGCTGACTAAACAAGAAGCCTTTATGCTCATATAGAAATTCTTATAAGCTTAAAAGCATTTTTATATACCTGTCTCATCTCACCCTACAAGGCATCCTACCTTGGGGAGGAAGAAAGGAAAGGAATTATCTCCATTTACAGGAAGAGAAGCACCAGCTCACAGAGAAACGCTCTGAAGGAGGTAGTGCCAGCTCTAGGTTGAAATCCCAGTCCAGGGGTTCTCCAGAACCCAGCCTATCACACTCCAAAAAAGAGATGAGCAGCCAGTCATGGATGGACTGACAGGGAAGTTCTAACACAAGCGACTGGCTGTACTGGCTAAGATGCAGAAGCTAGTTTTCAGGAAAAAAAGCTTACCTAAAGGCAGCAGGTTTTCTGAGGCATTGATGTAAATCACCGAGTGAAAATGCTTGAAGTCCTTTTCCTTAGCCTGTGGGAAAGCATTTCAAAAGAACACAAGATTTGTTCCCTGCCTGGAGGCCTTGCCAAAGCTCCGGAACTGCTATCAGAAGGAGCAAAGACCTACAGGGATAAGCTATATTCTTAGCAAAGAGCACCCACTTGCTGAGGGCCAGAATGACTTTTCTGCTTCTTTTTTTTCTATTATGAAATAGTTCAAATGTACAGAAAAGTTTAGAGAATGAAACTCTGAAGACCCCTGTAACCACTATCCCCCTTTAATAAATTTGAAGATTTTATGGCCTTTGCTTCAATTTTCCTTAAAGAAATGAAATACTATAGAGTTGGCCATGCCCTCCCTCCATCCCCATATCCTTCCCCAACTGTATCCTTCTCCTTCTCTCACAGATAACAGCTATCCTAAACTGGTGATTATCATTCTCATACTTGTTTCATACTTGTATTCTATATATATGTACCCATAAACCATATATAGTATTGTTTACATGTTTTAAAACACTATGTTATATGCAAATCATACTGTAGGTGTCATTCTGCAACCTGCCTTTTTCACTCAACACTATGTTCTTGAGATTTACTTGTGTTGATACACATAGTTCTTTTGAGATTTATTTTATTTACTTATTTTAATTTTTTTTTAATGTTTATTTATTTTTGAGAGAGACAGAGACAGAATGAGAGTGGGTTAGGTGCAGAGAGAGAGGAAAACACAGAGTCCAAAGCAGGCTCCAGGCTCCGAGCTGTCAGCACATTGCCCGATGTGGGGCTCGAACCCACAAGCTGTGAGATCATGACCTGAGCCGAAGTCGGATGCTCAACCGACTGAGCCACCCAGGTGCCCCATTACTTATTTACTTATTTTAATTTCTGTATAGTATTATACCACCAATTGCTTGTCATATGCCATGGAAGGCCTACAAACCAAAAACATTTGCCATAATTGCAAAAACATTGGCTAATGGGGGCCACAAATGTGGCTCCAGGCTACCTATTAGCCAATTTAAAGAAAGAAACATGATTCATTACATGAGTCACAGTGTGTGTAAGAACAAACCAGCATCTTGGGAGAACCATTACCACTCCTGGCATTGAAACTTAAGAGAAATTTTTTCTGATGGGAACTCAGTGTCACCCCAACAGAATTCTATGACAAATTCAAACCAACTCCCACAATGCTGCTTCCTTTAATTCACCTCACATGGGCCAATGGCTTACAGCAAAAGATTGTATCTAAATGTTGTTTCCACACAGCGAGTCTTTGGCCCTCCCCACCCCCTAGTCCCTAGTCCTCAGGGACTCTGGTGGTACAGAGGACAAACAGCCAGAAGCCACCTCAGGTCTGGCTCATCTCAATCCCATCTCTGCTGGCTGGCCCTACCTTGGAGAACTTCAGGCCGCTCACGTTAATGTTGCACAGGTCTGATGGCTTCCTTACACAATGGTGCTTCAGCTGGAACACAGTGCAGAGAGTCAGCTCTCAAGGTCCCAACAAAGTTTAATAATTGGACAAAACAACAAATGACCCCCTGTTGAGAAAGGCGGCGTGGTACAGTGCAAAGAGCATGGGCTTTGGGAGTTGCTCAGAACAGAGCTGCCACCTCAGCCCTTCTACCTCTAAGTTTCCCATCTGCAAGATGGGGATAGTCACACTGACTTTATAGCGTTCTTAGGAGGATCCCTTCATCTCTGTTCCTTCCCTGTCTTTTCTGAGCCCCACTTTTTCTACCTGATTCTTTAAAAAAAAAAAAATCTGTATTTCTGGGGCTTTACCAGTCTCACTACATGTATAATAATTTATTATTTGTTCATTTGTTCACTCTTTAATTCACTAAATATTTACTAAGCATTACTTTGAGCCATGTATTGTGCTAAATATATCAATACATTTTCTTCTAATCCTAACTAAACCCTTTGACATAAGTATGATCATTTTCCTTTTTAAATGAGAGAAATAAGGTTAAGAGAGAAAAAATGCCTTGCCTAAGGTCCCACAGGCAGTAAGTGATAGATGATTTGAATCCACTCTGTGCTCTTTTGACTACCATATGTTGCTCCTTATAAGTAAAAAGTTTGAAGACAATCTCAATATTGGAGCTTCTATTTCTGTTTGACCAAACTTCACTCTTTTTTCTGTTAATAATTTTGTTATAGCATCTATTGTGTGTAGGCATGGAATTAAGCATTTTATATTCTAATAACAGCATGGAAGCCAAGTAGCAAGTATTTATAAATGTGACACTTATTTTTTACAGATTTATTTTAAGTAATTTCTACACACAACATGGGGCTCAAACTCACGACCCTGAGATCAAGAGTCAGATGCTCTACTGACTGAGCCAGCCAGGCACCCCTAAATGTGATAAATATTTTAAAGGAGAAATTCAAGATGCTACAGGAGACAATAACGGAAGGCCCTAACCTCAGTATGAAAGTGAGGAAATATTTAGTTGAGGAAGTACTATTTCAGGTGAGACCCAAAAGGTAAGTAGGAGTTGGTCCCATGGAAGTGGGTGGCAGGCCTGTGAAAGCTATCAGGGCAAGAAACAGCCAGGTGCTTTTGAGAGGATGAAAAACAACAAGGCAAGGGAGGCAGCCACTGGATCACCTGGGTCCATACTGACTGTGTAAAGGAGTGTGGATTTTGTTCTACAGTCAGTGGAAAGCTAACAGACTTTTTTTTTTTGCAAGAGCTGACAGCAATTTTATAAAAATAGCTTTGTCCACTACACACAGAAAAGATTATGAGAGACCAATACACCAGACATTGTTAATTACCTTCCCTAGAGCTAGTTCTCTACTACTTCCATATTAAAGAATCCCAAAGTTATTCACACTTCTCTGAGTGGATGTGTCCTTAGGCCCAAGCTCCAAGGATAAGTCCTGACTGTCTAATTCAAGCTTGGAGGTCATGTTCCCCTAACTAATGACTGTTGGGACCTATGATATAGGTCTAGCCAATGAAACAGACACTGGCTACTGGGGGTGGGAGGCCAGTTCTGGGGAGCTCTTTCTTATTTATGAAAATATAAATAAGACAGTGACAATCCTTTTTGTACCTCTGCATGTCATTCTTTGTATGTGATGACTGGAGTTGCTGCAGCCATCTTGGGATCATGAAGGCAATCAGCCCAAGAGGACAAGTTAACATGCTAAGGAAATAAGAGCAGAAAGATGAAGGAATCTGGGCCTTTAACACTAAACTCGCCTACCCTGGAATAACAATGCCCCTGGCTTCTTTTATGTGAAATAAAAGCATCCTAGTTGGTTCAAACTAGTTAGGAGGTCATTGAATTAATCTAATAAAAAATGATGGTTGTTCAGATTAGGGTAGAGACAGTGGTGATTAGGAAAATAAAGATTTTAAAACTATTTAATAGAAGTGCCAGGCTTGGTAGTGGTGGGAGTGGGGTGGTAAGGGAGAGGCAAGTGTCGAGCTAACCCCAAGTTACTGGCTTGGTGCCATTACTGAGGCAGTATAGTAAAAAGAAAAGGGGTATGTCTTGGGACTTGGAGTAAGGGGATTGGCACAGCTCAATATGAGGTGCCAGTGGAACATTCAAGTAAAACTATCCAGCAGATAGGTAAGTATCCCATCACTCTGAAAAACACCGTATTGCTTCTGCCATATAAAGGAGCAACATGGGTAACAAACCATGTCGATTAATGTGGGAATATATATGTCATGAGAAACAAAAGGGAAAAGAAGACTACTATAGTAAGCGTTTCTGCCCTTCCTCAGTACTGTTGTTTCAGTCCTCCGCACCCCCCAGTGAGAAGTGGACATTGTGATGAAGGAAATACCATGGGACTCTGCAAAAAGCTTACACTACCCACTTGAGGTGAGATGCAACCTCAGAGCTTCCTCCTCAAAGCTCTCTTTAAACATCTGATCTGTGTAGAAAGCCACCTCTTGAGAACCATAAGTAGAGCCTGAGAACAGAGTAGAATGCTGGAGAGTTCTTCATAGGGAGTTAGACAAACTGGACTAGATATTAATATTGGTTTACAAATGTGTCTTTCTTTGCCAAGCCACCGAGGCATTGCACAGAGCAGATGTGATCTACCTGGCTGGTCTCCAATACAGTCACCCCGGTCTTCTTCGTAAAGCCTGCCCCAGGTACTAGGTACTATCTGATCAGCTCCCCTAGACTTCAGTGAGATACTAAACCCAAAGGACAAAGTCTGTGGAGTGTGGAATTTCCCCAGTCCCCCCATTTCTGGAAAACGGGAATCTCCACCCTCTACCAGGTACAGGAATGGGATTTTCAATTTACTGTTCCCCTGACCTACTCCTTTGCCTTTCTAACTCAATTAAATTGAGTTTTTACCTGATGTATTATAAAGGCACAGGCTTTGGAGTCAGTAGACCAGAGTTCTCATCCTGAGTAGTTCTAATAATGAATAGACCAGAGTTCTAATTATTAGCTATGGGACCATGGCCAAGGCATATTACCTCTTGGGGTCTCAGTTTTCCCATCTGCACACTGGCAACAACATAATAGGGACAATAATACCTATCTCACAAGGTGGATATAAAGAAAGCTTACATGTAAAGAAAGCTTTGGGTCCCTTCATCATCCTGACTGTACTCAGCCAAGATCACTCTAATAGTTTGGGGTGGGTTGGGGGGAGTTGTACCAGAGTGGAACAGGGCAAGTCCTTGTCTCCCATCAAGACAGTCATCAGCTGATGCTGCCAGCCACTCCAGGATATATTCACTCTCACCAGAAAAGCCTGGTCCAGTATGTGTCCAGGAACATCCTCTTGTTTTTCATGTAGAGACCCTTTCTTCCCCCTGACCTCAAAAGAAACCTTCTTCTGGCTTTCCTGACCTTCAGCTGGTGCCTCAAGCACATTCTTGGGCTGCTTCTTGAGGTTACATTTCCGAGCCACTAACCAGTGTCCTCGGCCTGTTGAGAAGATCAGAAAAATGAGAAGGAGCAAACTCCCCTAAAAGCTACAACTAGTGTGCTTACAGAGTATTTACCTGTAATACCAAAACCAAAAATAGCTCCACATTACCTGATATGCACCAGATACTGTGCTGCTGCTGGTGAGGTGTGTCTGCATACCCACCTCATTTAATTGGCCCCAAACCCCACTGAAAGACATGTTACTGTCCCCGTTTTACAGATGAAAAGGCTAAGACTCAAAGAGGTGGAATGACCTCCTCAATTCCTTCCTCCACACTTTTGTCTCTAAATGCTAACTTTCCTTTTAAGACCCCAGACCAAGTATTTCCTGTTTTACAAAGCTTTCTCTGACTCTCCTCAGCAGACTTGATTATTCTTTCCTACACTGGCTACTCTCCCATCTCTCATCTCTTGGCTAAAGCTAAATGAGTGGAGTCAACTCATCAGGCTCCATTTTGCTGGACTTTATCTTGGATCCCATTATTATAGGGGAAAGGTTGTATTAGGAGCTCAGGATAAGAAGATGACAGTTCTGGGGTGCCTGATGGCTCAGTCAGTTAACATGTTCAACTCTTGATCTCAGCTTAGGCCCTGATCTCAGGGTTGTGAGTTTAAGCCCTGCATTGGACTCCACGCCAAAAGAAAATGATAGGACAGTTGGCACTTAAAAAAAACTCAATACATTTTACTGTGTTAAGAACTCAAAAATTTGTGTAAGCAAAAAAGAATATGAGGTTTACTAGTAAGTTCACCTAACAAATCATGACAACATTCTAGAATCTGTGCCCTCCTACATCAGTTTATTTGTTCCAAGGCATTCATTGCAATCTGTAATTATTTTGTTTGCTTGTTTTTTGTCTGCTTTGCCCTGCAGAGACTTTGATTCGTCACAGTATTCCCAAGGCCTACGTAGAATTTCCCATATTGTGAGTATGGCTGAATAAATGCTGAGCCATAACCCCTACCCACAATTACTCATCCAGACCTTTTCTGAGCATCAACATTGTTCTAGGAGCTAGGGCTGTGGAGATGAGTAAGACAGAGGCCCTGACTCAAAGAGCTTAATAATAGAAGGGGTACTGTAAAAGCACTGAAAGGGGAGCTACCAGCCTAGGCAAAGCTAGTAAGTTTAAGGTTGACTAGATGGCAATGGAAAAGACAGGTATCCTGGGCAGAGGGAAGAGCACAAGAAGTACCCAGAAGCAAAAAGATCAGGAGCACGCAGAAGAACAGCACAGAGCTGTGGGAATCAGCTCAGTGCCTCTGAGCATTGACTCCCTGTCCTCATAGTCCACTATCCTGCTTCAGGGGCTTGCCCTGACTCAACCTGCCTCTTGGATGCAGCTCCTGCCCTATGTCTGCCATGAACCATCTCCCACTCCCACTCTGGGCCTGACATTCCAGATAATCCATTTCTCAGGGTTGTCCCCATCTGGGGCATAGACCTTTGTCCTATTCTAATAGCCCTCCCAGAGACTCCAGTGTGAGTTAGTGCCCAAATTCCCAACATGACCAGAAAGTAAGGCTCAAACTGTGTAGAAGATGAACATGAGGGAAAAGAGATGAGGCTAAGGAGGTCAGCAGACTCAGATCAGAAAAGGTCTGGAGGATCAGAATAAGGAGATTGGTTTTTTGATTTTTGTTTGTTTGTTCTTTATGAGACAGCAAGCGAGAGAATCTTTCTGACACTACAGAGACTGACAGGGGGCTCGATCTCATGAACTGGGAGATTATGACCTAGTAGGACGCTTAACTAACTGAACCACCCAGGTATCCCAAGAAGCTTGAGTTTTAAAGGGGTAGACTTTTAGCACAAAGAGTACCCATGGGAATGTTCCCCCCACTGTATTTTTTCATTGTGAGATGACATAAGACTTCTAGAAAAGTTGTGAAAATGATAGTTTCTCTACAGGTTTCACCCAGTTCCCCCAATGTTAACATCTTAAATAATCATAATGATTGAAGGCAAAAAATTAACACTGGTACATCAGTAACTAATCCAAAGCCTCCTTTGAATTTTGCCAGTTTTCTCACTAATGTCCCCTTTCTGTTTCCAGGGTATCTCACATTTCATTTAGTTGTCATGTCTCCTTAGAATCTCCCAATCTGTGACACTTCTTCAGTCTTTCTTTTTTTCTTATGTGATCTTGACACTTTTGAAGAGGACTGGTCAATTATTTTATAGAATGTCCCTCAATTTGAATTTGTTGTATGCTTTCCTATAATTAGACTAAGGTTCTGTGCTTTGGCAAAACTAGCACAGAAGTGATGCTGTGCCCTTCACAGTGCATGATATCAGATGACAGATGATATCAATATATCTGATTACTGGTGATGTTAATTTTGATCACTTGGTTAGGGTGTTGGTTCCAACTTCCCTACTGAGAAGTTATTATTTTTCACTTTGTAATTAATAAAGATACCTTGAGACTATGCAAATGTCCTGTTCCTCACCATACTTTGACCCACTAATTCTAGCATCTGTGATGGTTGATTTTATATGTCAATTGGCTAGGCTATGGTAAACAGTTATTCAATCAAACACTAATCTAGGTGTTGCTGTCAACGTATTTTGTAGATGTGGCTAACATCTGCAATCAGTTGACTTTAAGTAAAGGAGACTATCCTCAATAATGTACATGGGCCTCACTCAATCAGTTGAAAAAACTTAAAAGCAAAACCTGAGGTTTTCCAAAGGAGGAAAAACTGTTGCCTTAAGACCTCAGCATCAGATCTTCCCTACAGATTTCAGTCTTGCCAGCATATTATTCATAATTATGCCAGCATAATTTCATAAGCCAATTCCATAATACACATATGTATATGGAAACAGAATGAGTAGGATATAAATACATATCCTATTGGTTCTATTTCTCTGGAGAATCCTGATACACAACCATAGAAGCTTCTTATCTGTAAAAAGTATTATTGTGATGTTTTAACAGTGATTTTCTATTTCCTTCATTCCTTCTTCATACATTAACTGAAATTCTACTGTAGGAAGAGTTGTTCCTTTTCCTACACTTATTTAAATATTCAAATATTTATTTTTATCAGTATGGGCTCATGCATATTTATTTACAACCCAATTCTACCTTTATTTATTTTGTTGTTTAGGTTGTCCCAGCTTTGGCCACTGGGAGCTTCTTCAGGTTAGCTCCTATGTCCTTCTTATACGCCCTCCTTATTTTTCTGAGCACTTCTGTACTTTCTATTACTATACAACGTTCCAGGTACAATTTGTATTTTTCTGGCCCCAGCCCTGGAAACAATGTTTTCTCTGAGGAGCCCCGGCTCTTTTACTGGAGAATCCTATTCAGAAACCAAGATCTAGGCAGCAGGTATACTCTTTGCAACTGAGGTGTCACTGCTCTCAGTAGCCTAGGAAATATACATACATGTACTAACACGCAGATGCACATGGCTATATTTATTTCTCTATCTATCTCTCTGTGTGTGTTAAGGGGGTGTGGGTATAAAATTATGAGCTCATACTGAGAGCCCCACAGGAGCGTTTGTAGGTGGCCAAAGAAGGTCTCTACATGAAAAAACAAATCACTCTAGAGAAGTGGGGAGGATGGATTGGAGGAGAAAGTTCTTCCAGTATTCCACATACAGAATAACTAGCAAGTCATTTCATCTGGAGTAAACAAGGAGTACTTCCCCCTTGCTCTACCCTTTCAAAGTAACAAATTCAATCTAGTCAACTCCTGCTTCTTGGCAGTGTTGCATCCGTAGGGCTCTGCTCAGTGTTATGAGGAGTCCCTGCCCCATGGGAGTTTTTAACTAGATGAATGTGTGAAAAACTACTTAGCAGAGTCATTTTATTTAGCCATTTTATTTAGGAGCTTGGCAGAATATGATTACTCAACAAATAATAAACACAGAGAAGAAGACGCTCATAAGAGAGGATGGTCACTGAGGGCTGGAGTAGCTAGACACAGCTTACTGGAAGAGCTGGGTCTTATGGGATGGGAAAAAGTCTGGATAACTAGAATGATAGCTGGAACATTCTGGGCAAATAAAACAAGCTATGTGAAAAGAAAACACTACAGAATAGGGCACATGTAAAGGAATGGGGTTGTAGCAAAGGATAAGGGAAGGTTAGACTCTGAGTACAGAATATCAGGTAAAGAAGCCAGCAATGAGAAGTAACTGAAGAGAAGGGAACACTATAGTTAGATGTGCACTTAGAAAGCTCCCTGAGAATTCAGAGAGAAAATGGATGGGAAGGGATGAGGTTGGGTAGAGCAGGGGAGAGGAGTAAATTGGGTTGGAGAGAAAGGAGTCGATATGAGAGTCACTCTGAAGTAGGAGAAAGGTGTCAATTGAAGCCCAAGTATCAATTAGAGAAGTCACCTGACCTTCTTCTGGCATCCGAAGGAGATTTTTGGCTGGAAAGCAGTTGTTCAAATAAGGTTTCCTGTTATCCAGCTTATAGATTCCTGAGGAAGCCATCTCCCTAAGAGTCAAGCAAGGAAAGTAAGGGAGTGTGAGAAGGGGCAACATAGCTCTCTCACCAAACACAGCTTGTGAGCCCACCAGCACCATCATACCCAAAATATGCTCTATTTCTGAGACCCAAAAGGCCCCTCTCCTGTAATGGGCTGGTCTTTTTTTTTTTTTAAGTAGGCTTCAGGCCCAACAAGGAGCCCAACATAGCACTGATGCGGGGCTCCAATTCATGACCCTGAGATCCAGACCTGAGCTGAGATCTAGAGTGGAATGCTAAACTGACTGAGCTACCCAGGCATCCCCTCCCCAACCCTTTTTAAGAAAAATGGACTGGTCCTTCAGATGGAGAGGGAGAGAGGGAGACCAAGGCCCTGGGTTTTTTGGTTCAAATCACTAACTCAGTGGAACACTAAAAAGACCACCTTTGGGCTCAGACAGACTTGGTCTAAATCCTGACTACCTTTCCTCACCCTGTGACTGTATCCCTCTGAACCTCGGTTTCCTCACCCATAAAATGGGAGTAATAACACCCACCTTAACAGACAGAAGGGAGGATCAAGTTAGGAAGGTAGTGCCTGTGTTGGCATGAGCACTGGGTGTTATGTGTAAGTAATGAATTACTGGAATCTTCTCCTGAAGCCAAGACTACACTGTATGTTAACTTGAGAATAAATTAAAAAAAAAAAAAAAAAAAAAAAGGTAGTGCCTAGTACCTTTTAAGTGCTTACTAGAAATGTTCTTTGTTTTAACAGACTTCAGGAAAGAGGGAGTTCACATTTTAGGCAAGATGATGTGCTGTGCAAGTAATGAAATTTGAACCACATAAACAGGATTTGAGAGATGAACTGAGATTGCTAATAGAGAAAAGGATAAGCATTCCAAACAAAAAGGGCCACAGGACCAAATGCATGGTAGTGGGCACTTGTGGCACAGTAAAGAAACCACCTGACCTAGGAAGGAGAAGGATGTGTGTTTGAGAGTTTTGGACAATAAGGCTGGACAGAAAGGATGCTGCCTGCTCTCAAAGGCTTTCAGTGCCAGGCTAGGAGCTCAGGCTTCCCCTTGTAGGTAACTGAGAGCTATGGACAGTATCTGAGCTGGGGAAAACCATGACCCAAGCTGTGCTTTGGAAAGAGAGGTCTGAGAAAAATAATGCTAGGTGAGATGGGATTCCATTAACTGGTCACTGAGTCAAGACAATTCTAGCTCAGGAAGACTGTTTCATTGTACTGTTTTTATTAAACCTTTCACTATCTCCCACCTAGAATACTAAAACAGTCTTCTTCATTGGATTCCCACTGAGCAAACTTGAGCCTGCTCTTGAAGGCCCCTGGAGTCCCATGTCCTAACCTTTCCAGCTCCGGTCAGCCCTGCCCATCAGGCTCATAGAAATAATTTATATATGTGTGTGTGTGTGTATACATATATACATATATGTATGTGTGTGTATACATATAT
>NW_024412411.1:4431812-4461501 GCF_014898765.1 Herpailurus yagouaroundi
TGTGTGTATACATATATACATATATGTATGTGTGTGTATACATATATACATATATGTATGTATATATGTATATATATGCATGTGTATGTGTGTATATATATGTATATGTATATATATACACACATACATATATATATATGATTTTAAATTTTTTAGTAGCCACTTACATATTTTACATTTATAGAACATCTCTTTTTGGACAGCAACATTGCAGATACTCAGTACCATATTGTAGCCAATGACTAGTATTTGGACAGGACAGGTCCAAAGCTCATTTCTCCCAATTCTCAAGCTAATGCATTTTCTGTACAGAGCATGACCTTATTTTCTGTATCAGAAATAAGTGCCTTATAACATACATGGGCCATTTAAACATCGTATTTTGATTTAAAAAGAAATATCACTGGGGGTCCTGATGCACTTTGGGGAGGAGATTCTTCCAGATAAGCCCTTCCCAGAGACCCAACACTTCTGGAAACTCTACCAGTAGCTTACCAATGAACAGTTTTAAATGAGGATGGCTTTTTAGACATAAGATGCTAATTGCAATCGTTGAGATTTATATTTTTCTGAGAACAAGATTTTTGGCTAAAAGTTCTTTCAGAGAGTACATTACTAGAAAAGATCAAATTGGTGGCCCAGCCCTAGGAGATACAAGTTCTTACAATATGTATTAGCTTCACCCCTATCATAGAATCATTTTCTATTCTCCAAACACATTCGTTCTTCCCTAGCTGTGTTCCTTTGGCCTAAAATAGCCTTCTCCATCTTGTTCATCTGGTTAATCTCATGATTTAAGATTCAGTTCAAATGCTACTTCTGTAAGGAATAAATCTCTAACCAATGACCCAAATTTCTTAAACCTTGAGCTCTTAAGAGATTTGAGATTTTTCTTTAAAGAAAGCCAGCCAGGGAACTTGGCTGGCTCAGTCAGTAGTGTGGCACTTGATCTCAGGGTTGTAGGTTCGAGCCCCATGTTGGGTACAGAGATTACTTAAAAATAAAGTCTTAAAAAAAACAATAAAGAGATCCAGCCATTCCCAGATCTGCCTTGGAACAGCTTCAGAAAACTTGGGGTAGCAGAGGTTTTGGAACCTGTACATTCCTGGCTTGGGCAAGGATATGGTCCCTGAGATGGAGGGTCCAGGACAAAATTCAGTAAAAGGAAGGAGCAGAGTGAGGAGATAGGATCAGGTGTCCTGAGAAAATGTTTCTGGGAAGTGACAAATATGCAAGGTAGAGTGATGCAGTAAGAAGGGCAACAATTTTAGAGATCAGAGGCTTAAATCTGAGTCTAGTTGCTAACACTAAGCTGAATGACCTTAGGCAATACCTTTACCTCTTTGTATCTCAAATTTCTCACATGTAACTGAAGATAAAAACCTGTGTCTTGGAGAATTATTGTAAGAATTAAATGAGGTAATAAATTTTTAAAAAGCTTCTTTCTAGACCCAGTCCAGATGCCACCTTTTCTGCAATGCCTTCACTGAACCTTACAGAGGGAAATAGCTGCTGCTTTGACTAAACACTGGAGTATTTCTTCTCTCTTTCATGGCTGGAGTCCTTTCTATCTCATAAGGTTACTAACAATCATGAAGGGGTTCCTTCAATGGCCCGTGAACCTCCACGTCTGGAAACATAACCAATTCACTGTTTCCTCTTCCACCTTTGGAATGCTCACAGGAAATCCCAATAAATGCGTGTGAGCCAAATGAAGAATATGATGTACTCCCAGGGCCCAGGAGTTTTTATACATATTTCTGATATCCCCAGCTATACTCTAAATTCCTTTAGAGGAAGGAGAACACCTATGGTGTTCATTTCTTTACTCCCATTACCTAACACAGCACCTGGCACATAATAGATTCCACAATTATCTGTGGAATGAGTGTTGTTGGTATCTCCTTTGGTTCAACACAGGGCACTGAATTTCCAAAAAAGGATTGGATGCCCTTCCTAGGTGTTCACACAACATCTTATACTTCTAGTATAGTGCTTATCACTTTTCTTTGCTCCCTTTACCAACTTTTGCTCCCCTTACCAACTTCTCACCTGCCGTGGGACCTATGATACCTTATTCACCTATGTAATTCCAGAGCCTGGCACAGAACCTAGTATTCACTAAAAATGTGTTGGGAAGATGAATGGATTGATAGATGGATGGAAAAAGATCAATAGTGAGTCAATCTGTCTTTCAGTAATCTCTCTTGTGACCCACCACGCCTATCTGCTACATAGGTGAATGAATGAATGAGTAAACAGCTGGCTGGGGAATGTTAGAGATGATGACTGTTGGGAAAAGACTCCAGTAACTTACAAAATATGAGAACCTTGTTTCTGATCTGCAGGGTACTTACTTGATCTTTGATCTTGGGAAAGACCCTTTGACTTCCTTTTTTTTTTGTTTCTTCACCTGTAAAATAGATATTATACTCTTTCTTAGCCTGTCATTCAGACCTCTTGTATTTTCTCGTTAATTACATCTTAATGTGACCCTCTGCTCCAAAATGTGTCTCAGCTGGGGCCTAAAAAAAATACCAAAAAACTAAAGATCCCATAAATACAAAAAGACAGAAACATGGATGGGAAGGCGAAACAAGAGAGTAATTTTATGACGATGGGGTGGAGCTAGAGTGCTTAAATAAGTTGTGCAAGTCACGAATCAGGAAGGAAAGGATCATTTATACAATCACTAATGCAAAATAAATTTATACATGATAAAAACTGCAAAAACAGTTGGAAGATAAGACACTGGGAAAAGATATTTGGCATACATATACAAAGGATGAATCAGACTCAGACTTGTGGAGAGCATACAGACCTGGACACAACTAATCCTAGAAATTCCAGTTCCCTATGAAGAATACCAGGTAAGGAGGTGTGGATTTACAACTAGTGGGCTAGGAAGGGCACATAATCCCCACATGACATTGTCTAGAAAGTAACTCTAAAGCAAGTATGAACTTCACCTGGATGGTGGAAAAAAGAAAGTCCAAATTCCAGACTCAGAGGCCACCTGCTTAGTTAGCTTCAGCTACCTCGGGTCTCTATCTCAAACTTGAAGCAGCTAATCTCAGCCTAATTGTAAGGCCTCCCAGCTCCAACACACACAGAGTAATGGTGCTCATTTGCATACATGTGCCTTCCATCCTTTTGGCCTATGACACGTCTGCCCCTCTTCTTTGCCTGGCTCACAGAGGCAACTTTACTGTATCTCCCCCTCCTCATGTTGACCCTTCTCTGTGCTACCACCTCAGCCCACCTCTTAATGGAAACACTCCATCATGCTGTAGTATAATGGCCTGCTTACGTGTCTGTTCCCCACTCCTCACACCCCCAATCCCAGGCTGTGAGCCCCTCAAAGGCCAGGCCTAGGTCCTACCTATATCTTTATCCCCAGCACTTCATACAGGGTCTGGCCCATTGAAGGGATGCAATGAGTGTTTACTGAACTAAACTGAACTATAAACACAATGCCAAGGAGGTCTTCATTCTGTCTGCAAAGAAGGAAAAACTAAGGATCAGGAAAGGTTTCACAAGGCAAGTGACATTAGAGCTGGGTCTTGAAAAATGAAAAGATGTAAAAGAGAAACAGTAAAAAGCTACAGGAGCATCTTCCTGGATTGCTTCACAGGTGAAGCAATCCCATCTAATATTATCTAGTGATAATTATTATCACATGTTAGCTTCACCAAGACAGGTGTTTAGCCCATTATTTAGAAATATATCCCCAGTTACCAAAACAATGACTGCTAAATAGTAAGCCCTCGGTAAGCATTTGTTCAATTATTCGGACACTTAGTAGGGATTAATGGAGATAAAAACAAAAACAAGCGATGCAATGTAAGAGTTCGTAGTATAATATAATCCCGTTATGTGATAACTCTAGGTCACTAGAGTAGAAGTTCCAAGAGAGTAGGGAACAGGTCTGTCTTGATCCTCCAGTACCCCTTAGTATACTTCTGAGCAATGTTGGTTCTCAATAAATATTTATGGAAAAGGTGAATAGAAAGGTGAATAGAAATTATTTAACAAAAATGAATAGAAAACGTAGAATACTCTTACATCCTAAAACTATTAAAAGTAGAGTGGCAGAAGGAACATACCACGCGTTTTGACGTCAAAAACCCCTGGCTTCTAAACCAGGTCCGGATACACGCTATTTGGCCTTGGTAAGTTTCTTAAGTTTCCTCATCTGACGGGGCTGTTAGTGGACTACCTGACAGGACGGATATAATAAATGCACACAGTACACAGCCTGGCAGACGGTGGATATTCCGCGAATGCGAGTTCCCTATAACACGAAAACGTTACTGACACCTAAGAGGACAGTACTAGAGAGAATAACCAGTAAGTGCTGTAACGGGGCTAGGAAGGACGAAGGAAGAGTTCCTGCCGCCTCTTTGGAAACTCTTCTGGAGCAGAGGAGACTCTAACCCCTCACACAAACTAAGTTTCCAGCCGCACCTGCCTCCGTCGTCGCTTCCGCCTCCGAGGCGTCCGCGGAGGCCGCGTCCGGACAAGACGGGCTGCGCGCCCGCGACCCTCCCGGGAATCTCGGAGCCTCTCCACGGTGGCGCCTACCACTACCTTCTCCACCCCTTGGTAACCGCGCCTCGGCGGCAGGCCGCGTAGGCAGCAACCGGTGGGCGGAACTTCTAACTACTATACGTCCCGGCAAGCCCCGCGGCCACTTCCGCTGCCACCGCACGTCAGCCAGCCCCGAACTACGGATCCCGATGGGCTCTTGGAGGAGCGATACGCCGTCAGCTTCAGCCAATCGGCTTCGGACAAGTAGGAGGGGAGGGAGACGCTGAGGCAGACAAGATGGCGGCGGCGTCTGCACAGGGCGGGAGGACTGGTGGTGGAGGAGGCAGCAGTGGGGCTGGCGGTGGTCTCAGCTGCGGCACAGGCAGTAGCCGCAGTGGCTTGTTGGATAAGGTGAGGAGCCGCTTTGGGGGGGACAGCCGAGACCTGGGGAGGCCCGGGAGGCAGCGATTCCACCTTCCCATCCCCGCCCCCCTTTTCTTCTGTGGCTTTTTCAGCGGGTTGTTCTCCCCTGGCCCACCCTGGGAACCCTACGGGCGCTTGTAGCCCGATCTCCACAACTCGAACCTTGCCTCATTCGCTTCAGGTTTTCTTTCCTTCTTGGAAGTGTGCCTGGTCCTTAACGCTGGCCACCACAGCTTTTGGGGATAATTTGATTATTCCCACATTTCAATGCAGCCATCGTTTTCCTCGGAGGTGCTGGGGGGTCACAGTTGATGTGCCCATTTCAGTGGGAAATCTGAAGCCCGAAGGAATGAAAGCAGCTACTCGAAGTCAGTAGCCCCCAAACTCCCCATCACGGTCACCACACTTGGGTGCTGTTGCAGATTCTAAGTGCTTCTTGACCTTTTGCTTACTCAAGTTTCTGGGTGTCTTATCACGGTACTGCTGTTACTGAACTTCCCTTATTGGGATGACAGGAAGCCTTTGAGATTTTTTTTTCTCGCGCTTTCTTCCCACTCCCCCCTCTTTTTACCCCTATGCCTGCCACTAATTGCAGTCGGTGAGTCGGATTCGTGAACTTGCTGCATGCTCTAGGTTGCCTCTTTCCCTCTCCGCCAATCCATTTTTGTTGTTGTTGTTGTTGTTTTTTAACTGCGGTCCTAGCAACAAAGGCTTAAAGGAAAAGAAAAAGGGAAAACTCCTCTGTTGGGCCTTCTTGCCCTTTGCAGAGCATCTTGTTAGAAACACTTGCAAGGAGTACTGGTTCTGCCTCTAATTAGCTGTGTGACCTTCAAATAATGCTTTGTTCTCCCTGTTGCTTCATCTGTTAAATGAGGGACTTAGCCTAAAGTGTGTTAGTCCCTTCCAGTTCTCTCATTGTGGGGGCCCTGGGCCAGTTTGATGAGAAATATTAAGTATGGAGCTTTTAGTATAGTAAATAGGATTTCTTTAATTGAAAGCAGCTTTTGTTGGAATTCCTTGTGCCTAACATGGTGGGTGCCTAAGAAATGAATATATGATCATATTGAGGGGTTCAGATCCAGGTCTTTTTGCTTCTGTTTTTAGGTGTCATTGGTTTTGAGTCACATGGTTCTCACAGTCTTAACCAATTTAAAAAAATTTTTTTTAATGTTTATTTATTTTTTAGAGAGACAGAGCACAAGTGGGGAGGAGCGGAGAGAGAGGGAGACACAGAATCTGAAGCAGCCTCCATCCAGGCTCTGAGCTGTCCGCACAGAGCCCACCCAACATGGGGCTTGAACTCACTAACAGATCATGACCTGAGCCGAAGTCAGACGCTCAACCGACTGAGCCACCCAGGCACCCCAGTCTTAACCATTTTTAAGAGAGGAGAACATGTTCTGGGAATTGGGATGGTAAATTGCTCCAAGACACGTGAGAGTATTGGGAATTGATAGTCATTTTCGTACACAAATCCTGCCTTTCTGCTGGTGAGCATCTCAACAGCCTATGCTTATCCTGTCCCATTGAGTGCTCTTGTTTTCCCTCTGTTTAGATCATTACCAGCAAACATTACTCATGGGCGTTTCTGTTAAGGTAATGATTACTGAAAAGTATACAACATCATTGCATTATTGGCAGAACCTGGATTTGAGGATCATAAGATTTAGGCTTTGAAGTAGCTTTGTTAATTTCACCCTGTATGAGGCCTGGCAAGTCAGTTAACCTCACTAAGCTTACTTTTCTTCATCTGAACTAGTACAGTTTTGGGGAGAATCAAATGAGGTGATATACATGAATGATCTCTTTGACCTATAGTGTCTAATACATATGTTCAATGGCAAAGGAAAACATAAAGAATTCTGTCAGAAAGTACTGGGGGCAGGGGGCGCCTGGGTGGCTCCGTCGGTTGAGCGTCTGACTTCATCTCAGGTCATGATCTCACGGCTGGTGAGTTCGAGCGCCACGTCGGGCTCTGTGCTGACAGCTCAGAGCCTGGAGTCTGCTTCGGATTCTGTGTCCCTCTCTCGCTGTGCCCCTCCCTCGTTCATGCTCTGCCTCTCTTTCTCTCAATAAATAAAATATTAAAAAAATTAAAAAAAAAGTACTCAGGGGTGTCTGAGTGGCTTACTCGGTTAAATGTCCAACTCTTGATTTCCATTAAGGTTATGATCTCACAGTTTGTGAGTTTGAGCCCCACGTCAGGCTTGTGCTGACGGTGTGGAGCCTGGATTCATTCTCTCTCTCTCTCTCTCTCTCTCTCTCTCTCAAACTTAAAAAAAAATAATGTAACTCAGTATAGCTGATTATAGGACATGGAGGTACCCAATATATTAAAAGTATTTGGTGTATTCAGATGTGTGCTTTTTACAGAAGTTCAAATGCAAGAGAGAACGATCCCTGAGATCTACTTGATAAGCGGGTGAGGGCCCCAGGGGAAGACCTCGTTCATGTCTGAGAGTGGAGCTAGTACCTTATTTTTGAAGAGAGGACAGCATACTAGGTAAGAATGTCCTTGAGCAAATGATAGTGCAGATGGTGCCTGATGTTTTGGGTGGTGAGTTGACTGCGGACTGTCCTAAGAGACCTGTAGTGACATGAAGGTAGAATCAGATTGAAGAGGAAATGGATTGCTTGGAGCAAGAGTAGGAAGCTGTTGAAGGTTTTGAGACTATATACAGTGGTTTTGGAAAATTAGATAAGTTGAAGTAGAAATTAAAAGTCTTCTGATAAGGCCTTATACCTTACTGGCGTATAAGGTTTATTTAAAAAGAAAGGCAAGTTTGAGTTCTAGTGCAGCATGATAAAGGCCACATGGCCTTGGATAAGTTGCAATAAGTTGAATTTCCTTGTAAACAATGTGGATTCCCATATGTATTATAGGCTTGTTGTTAATATTAAATTGTACAGTTTGGTAAATGTTCTTTGTAAATGGCTGTAAAGAGAAAATGACCAGGTGATGAGAACCCCAACTTGAGCAGCAGAAGTAGATAAAAGGCCTCACAAAGGAGGCCAAGAAGTGAGGGACCTAGGGGAGAGAAAATAAGTCAAGATGTGTTTAGGTGCTTTTTCTCAGAAAACTTTATTTTAGCTTTACATCAGGTTGTTCCTCTAATTTCTCTAGCATTTATTGCACATGGGAATTAAACTGTCATTTAATATGACCTGACCTACTGTCTTGTATTTTTCTACCAATTTGTATTTGTCCAGTTTCCCATGAAAGGTTCTTATAGTTCTCTGAGGTGATCAATACAGAATAAATACTTACAGCATTGAATTTAGCAGACAAAAAACCTTCAGATCTGCCCCCTCCATCATCAGAAACTGCTTTTGAGATGGTGCCTCTAATTGTCTGAAAACTGAGGGTACTATGGAAGGGAAACATGGGGAAAAATGTTATTCTCAGTGGAGCAGGATCTAAATGAATAAAGAAGTTTTTGCTCTGTGGGATTGAGAGGCTGTTACCTTATAGCCTCTTTAATTTTATTTGTCTTGATTTTTTTTTAAGGGCTTTTATTTTTTTATTTCCTGCAGCTGTAGTGGCACTTCCTGTGAAGAAATGTAATAAAGAGATGCAAATGTGCTTCTAGCTTTCTGTAAGCAGATGTGAATTTCTGTGCCTATGAAACTGAGAACAAAGCAATTCTACCTTCCTGATCTTAAAAATAAGTATGCAAATATAATTTTTCAACTTCTATCACAGAATAATTTAGATTATTGCAGTAAGATTTTTTTTGCCCACAAAATACATCAAAGCATTTTGTTCTACATAGCAGGCTGTAAAGAAAAATTACTTGCTTAATTGTTTTAGCTATTAAAATTGACATAGGTATTAAACCATGCTTTCCAGAACTATATCCAAATCCTTTTAGCCTTGTCCATGGATTTTTGTCTCCTGGATGAATTGTTTTGGCTATTAAAATGTGGTATTAAACTGTGTTTTTTAGAAGCTATATTCAGACCCTTTTAACTTCATACCTGAATTTTTGTCTCCTGGCTGGACTGTTCATCCTGATCCTAAAGCACAGCTTTTATACCTTAGTAGTTGAGAACAAAGGCTCTGGAGCCAGGCTGTATGTCTGGCTTTGAATCTTGGCTCTGCCACTTAGCAGATATGTATTCTTGGCAAGTTAATAAATCTCTTTCTGTCTCAGTTTCCTCATCTGTAAAGTGGGAGTAATAATAATATTTACCTTTGGGGCGCCTGGGTGGCTCAGTCGGTTGAGCGGCCGACTTCGGCTCAGGTCACAATCTCACGGTCCGTGAGTTCGAGCCCTGCATCGGGCTCTGTGCTGACAGCTCGGAGCCTGGAGCCTGTTTCAGATTCTGTGTCTCCCTCTCTCTGACCCTCCCCCATTCATGCTCTGTCTCTCTCTGTCTCAAAAATAAATAAACGTTAAAAAAAAATTTTTTTTTTAAATAATAATATTCACCTTAGAAGGTGTCTGGCACTATATATCTGGCATATAGTAAGCACTTATCTATCTGTCTATATATAGCTGCTGCTAATTAGCTGGTTACTCTGGGCTTCAGCTTCCTATTTTTTCCTAACATGATATGAAGACATCAGACTCCGTTGGGGTTTTAGTTAAAAATACAGGTTTCTGGACCTCATCCCAGACCTGAATCAGATTCTCTGGAGGTGGGACCTGGACAGCTGCATGTTTTTACATATAGCTATTTATTTATTTACTTATTTATTTCCTCTATATTTTAATATTTTTTTAATATTTATTTTAGAGAGAGAGAGAGCGCAAGCAGAAGAGGGGCAGAGAGAGAGGGAGACCCAGAATCAGAAACAAGTCTCCAGGCTCTGATCTGTCACAGCACAGAGCCCGATGTGGGGCTTGAACTCACCAGCCGCGAGATCATGACCTGAGCTGAAGTCAGACGCTTAACCGACTGAGCCGCCCAGGCGCCCCTCTACATTTTAGTAGTTACTTCCAGGTTGAGCACTACTATCTTAGATTATTTTTTAAATCCTTTCTGGTTCTGATATATGAAGAGTTTTTTGTTTGTCTTGTTTCCAACTGTTCTGTTTAGTCAGTAGTGGTTTCTCTAAAATGTTTATAGTGAAGAGACATTGAAGCTTATCTGTGCCAGTCTCCTCATTTTATAGACATGGACACAGTTGAAGAGGGGGAAATGAAGCAAGTTGCCCAAGCTGACACACTGAGTTGGTTACAGTTCTCAAACCTGGCTTCCTGGTTCTTAATCCAGTGCTCTTACTTTACTTCTTAGGTACATTGCCTCTCATACTGGAGCAGACCATGTGCTAACTACTGCAGTAGTGAAAAGAGTGTCTATTTTGAGGTTGGAAGACCTACGCTCAAGTCTTGGCTTTGTTACATATCAACCATGTGTCCTTAGACAGGTCATGTATCGCCTTTTGCTGTCCTCCATGGTATCTTAGCTTGCCAGATTTCTGGGTGGCATGTCTGGACCCTGACCTACCTCTGACAAAGAAGATGAATAGTTTTATGGCATTGCTGTAATTGTGTGTGTGTGTTTAAAGAAACAAGGTGCTGGCTTTTTAACATTGTTTTGCAAACTAAACTTTATTTTTTAATTAAATGTTTATTTTTGAGAAAGAGAGCTTGAGCAGGGAAGGGGCAGAGAGAGGGGGAGACAGAGAATCCCAAGCAGACTCTGTGCTGGCAGCTCAAACCCACAAACCATGAGGTCATTACCTGTGCCGAAACCAAGAGTTGGATGTGTAACTGACTGAGCCACCCAGGCATCCCGGAAGCAGAATTTTAATAATATCTCAAAACTCATTATTTTTTACTTCATCAAACTTAAAAACTCTTGTGTCAAGGGACACTCTCAGGAAAGTGAAAAGGTAGTCCACAGAATGAGAGAAAATATTTACAAATCCTATTTCTTATAAGGGCCTAGTATCTAGACTATGTAGAAAATTTTACAACTCAATAACAAAAAGACAAACTGATTTCTAAATGAATAAAGGATTTGAATGACCTTTCTCCATATGAAGATATACAGATGACCAGTAAACACATGAAAAGATGGTTAGCATCATTTGTCATTAGAGAAATGCAAATGAGAACCACCGTGAGATACCACTGAGATGGCTATAATAATAATAATTAAAAAAAGAAAAAAATAACCATTGTTGACAAGGATGTAGAGAAATTGGAACCCTCCTACATTTCTGGTGGGAATGTAAAATGATGCAGCCACCTTGGAAAACAGTTTATCAGTTCCTCAGAAAGTTAAACATAGAATTACCATATAACTTAGCATATTCCACTCCTGGGTATAAACTCAAGAGCACTGAATATATATGTCTGAATAAAAACTCGTACACAAATTACCATAGCAGCATTATTCACAACAACCAAGAGGTAGAAGTAACCGAAGTGCCCAGAAAGTAGATTAGTGGTTGTAGGGAGCAGGGGATAGGGAATGAATACTTGTGGTTATGGGGTTTCTTTTTAGGGTGATGAAAATGTTCTAGAATTAATGGTGATGATTGCACAACCACTGAATTGCACATTGTCTTTTTTTTTTTTACATTTTATTTTTAAAAATTTATTTAAATTCAAGTTAACATACAGCGTATGAATCAGAACCCAGTGATTCATCACTCATATAGTACCCAATGCCCATCCTAACAAGTGCCCTCCTTAATGCCCATCACCCGTTTAGCCCAGACCCCCACCCACCTCCCCTCCAGCAACCCTCAGTTTGTTCTGTGTATTTAAGAGTTTCTTATGGTTTTCTTCCCTTTCTGTTTTTATCTTATTTTTCCTTCCCTTCCCCTATGTTCATCTGCTTTGTTTCTTAAATTCCACATATGAGTGAAATAATGATATTTATCTTTCTCTGACTGTTCTCACTTAGCATAATACACTTTAGTTCCATTGACATTGTTGCAAAAGCAAGATTTCATTCTTTTCAGTTGCCAAGTAATATTCCTATGTGTGTGTGCACACATATATCTTCTTTATCCCTTTATGTATATATACATATATATCCCTTTATCAGTCAATAGACAATTGGGCTCTTTCCATAATTTGGCTCTTGTTGATAGTGCTGCTGTAAACATTGGGGTGTATGTGTTCCTTCGAATCAGCATTTATGTATCCTTTGGATAAATACCTAGTAGTGCAGTTGCTGGGTCATAGGGTAGTTCTATTTTTAATTTTTTGAGGAACCTCCATACTGTTTTCCTGAATGGCTACACCAGTTTTCGTTCCCACCAGTAGTGCAAAAGGGTTCCCCTTTCTCTGCATCCTCGCCAACATCTATTGTTTCCTGACTTGTTCATTTTAGCCATTCTGACAGGTGTGAGGTGGTATCTCATTGTGGTTTTCATTTGTATTTCTCTGATGATGAGTGATGTTGAGCATCTTTTCATGTATCTGTTAGCCACCTGGATGTCTTTGGAAAAGTGTCCATTCATGTCTGCTGCCCATTTCTTCACTGGATTATTTGTTTTTTGGGTGTTGAGTTTGACAAATTCTTAGATAGATTTTGGGTACTAACCCTTTAACTGATCTGTCATTTGCAAATATCCTCTTCCCTTCCATTGGTTGACTTTTAGTTTTGTTGATTGTTTCCTTTGCTGTGCAGAAGCTTTTTATCTTGATGAGGTCCCAATAGTTCATTTCTTGGAATTGTACATTTTTAAATGGTGAGTTTTATGGTATGTGAATTATATCTCAATTTTAAAAACTCATTTCTTTTTGTCTTTACAGTGTTTATGGAGTATCCTCTAAAGTTTTCAAATTATTACTATTTTCTTAGCCAGTCATTCACAATTATTTAAGAGTGATATCACAGATGTTAACAATCTCCATCTGTCCAGCGCCCCCCCCTTTTTTTAGCAGTTGCCTACATTGTTTCTCTGCTCTGACCTTTGTTTTGTCAAATTTCACTAATAGTTTTTCATATTATTTGACTCACTGAACACTTCTTTCTTGAACTTTTCTCTTTTTTTTAATGTGGCTTCTAGAAGATTATTTGCCCCTGATTTTCCTCCACCTTCATTGGCCTCTGTATTATTGTTACTCTTTTGTCTTCTTCCTGACCCGTAAATATTGGCAAACCCCTCTCCTCTATCTATACTCATCCCAAGGAGATACCAGTGTCATGGCTTAAATACCATCTGTAAGTTGATGACTTCCACATTTGTGTTTTCAACCTGGATCTGTCCTCTGAGCCCCAGACTTCTGTGTCCAACTGTCTACTTGCCATCTTCACATGGATATCTCCTAGGCATATTAGACTAAATAGCCAGAGTCAGTCTACTTCCAGTTTCTCTGGTGTTGCCACTAATGTTCATGTTCATAATTAACACATGGTAATTTCTAACTTCCAGCTTAACTCCGGTGATAAATGCAGCTGTTAATAAGCCACTCATTAAAGAAAATTAAGTAATTTTCTTTGCAGTATTTCTTGGTCATTTTTATAAAAAATAGATTGAAATTGAAAATTAAGTATGTTGCCAAGAGCTATAATCTCTCTCTTTGAGATATCATGGTATTTCCGAGTTGGGATCTAAGTTAGGTGATGGTGCACATTCTCAAGACAGACATCATTTTCTCCCCAGATTGAACATTTTTTTCTTATTTTGAACTTACTGTCTTTTCATCTTTTGCTAAATGTGTTCATATGGGTCGTAGGGGGTCCATATTTCCAACTCATGTAGTAATCTTGCCTTTTGACTGTACCATCAGTTTTCATAATCTCCTTATTTGGGTTTAGAAAATTCTGAAATCAGTATAACTGGAATTTAAACATTTCAAACTCAACACGTACAAATGGGTATTTCTCCTTTTTGCATCTGTGTACCTTCTCTTAGAAAATCACGTTAGCTCAGTTACCTAAGTCTGAATTCTTTTATCCCTTTGCTGTTGCTCTTATTTAGGCCCTGCATCTTAGTCATCTGAATCTGATGTGTTTATCTCCATTGTTAGTCCTCTCCAGACCATCTAGCAGGTTGCCACTAGAAATGGCTTTTAGGGTCACCTAGGTGGCTCAGTAGGTTAAGCATCTGACTCTTGATTTCTGCTCAGGTCATGATCTTATGGTTCATGAGTTTGAGCTGCATGGGCTCTGCTCTAATGGTGTGGAGCCTGTTTGGGATTCTCTCTCCCTCTCTCCCTCTTCGCCCTCCCTCCCTCCCTCTCAAAATAAATATTTTAAAAAATGACTTTAAAAAACAGAAATTTGATTATTTTGTTCCTCTGCTTAAAGTATTCTCAATTGTTTGTCTCAGAATAAAGTCCAAGTCCTTTAACATAGTAATCTAAACAAGACTATCTAGGATATATACTCCCTGTTAAGTGCCTCATCTACTACTTTTCCTCCTTTGGAGCCTATATCCCTTTTCTAAACTGGGAGAGACCTTACAAAGAAGGGAGAGAAAAAGTGTTAGTGTTTCTTAGAGTCATACTCAGCTCTTTGTAAATCAGAGCAAGGTCCTTCTATTGGCACTAATCTCTGGTAGCCTTCATCTCTTCAGTGTGAATCGAGGAATCTTTTGAGCCTTTGTCAAGCTTTGTGTACTGGCCTTTGTGAAGCTAAGGAACTTCATGAAGCAATCCATGGAGGTCTTTATCACTACATAACTTACTTCTGTTTTCACTGCTATTAAAATAAGAAAATAGAAGTGTTTATGTTATTTAATACTCAACACAATTTTGCTTTGCTGGACATACCTTTAATGACCAAGGATTTTGTCCTTTTTTTGCCTTTAACGCCAGAAGATGCATGGGGAACAGGAAAAGCCTGTAATCCTTACTTAAATAGGTTAAATAGGGGTGCCTGGGTGGCGCAGTCGGTTAAGCGTCCGACTTCAGCCAGGTCACGATCTCGCGGTCCCTGAGTTCGAGCCCCGTGTCGGGCTCTGGGCTGATGGCTCAGAGCCTGGAGCCGGTTTCCGATTCTGTGTCTCCCTCTCTCTCTGCCCCTTCCCCGTTCATGCTCTGTCTCTCTCTGTCCCAAAAATGAATAAACGTTGAAAAAAAAAAAAAGGTTAAATAAAAAAATACCTTCCTGTACTATTTACATATTCTCAAGACCTAGATTATGTTTAATATCCTCCTGAAGTCCTTAGAAAAGTGAAGTTCTTTTTTTTTTTTTTTTGATGCTTATTTACTTTTGAGAGAGACAGAGACGGAATGCAAGTGGGTTAGGGGCAGAGAGGGAGGGAGACACAGAATCCGAAGCAGGCTCCAGTCTCCGAGCTATCAGCACCAGAGCCCGACATGGGGCTTGAACTTATGAGCCGTGAGATCATGACCTGAGCCGAAGTCAGACACTCAACCGACTGAGCCACCCAGGCGCCCTGAAAAGTGAAGTTCTTAATGCCATATCTGCAGTGAAGTATCTGTGTAGAACTTTTTATTCATATTTGCAGCAGAGAATTGTAACTGAAATGAGTCTTTGTAATGTTTAGTCAAAACCATCAAATGTGTATTTTTGAGACGCCTGTGTGGTGCAGTCAGGTAGGCGCCCTACTTCAGCTCACTTCATGATCTCGTGGTTCGTGGGATTAAGCCCCACATTCGGCTCTGTACTAGTGGCAAAGAGCCTGCTTGGGATTCTCTCTCTTTCTCTCTCCCCCCCCCCCTGCCCCCCCCCCCCCAAATAAATACACTTTAACAAAAAGTTTAAAAAATGCATATTTCCTGTGGACTGGTTAGCTGTCTAGATCTGGCAATAGGTATGCTGGTCCAATAGTGTTTTTATTTCTTAATGTTGGTACTGACAAGGAAGTGATTTATTTTAAATGGGACTTTTTGAGCTATATTTTCAGTTAAATTTCAGTTGGTTTTAAATGGGGGGAAATGGAAGATTCAAAATCTATTTTGTGGGTTTTGTTGGTATATTCAAGATTAAAATCATTTTTAGATTCTTTTTATGTTAGCTATAACTTATTAGGTAGGAATCAGGATCCTCTATACGGCTATCACTTCAGGGATTTATGCCTTTTTCTTTTGTTTTTGATAGCTAATAATTCCTTTCCTTATATTTTGTGGGAAGCACCTTATACTTTGTGGGAAGCAATGTGGAATAATGAGAAAGAGAATGGGTTTTGAAATCATGAAAATTCCGTTGAGTCTGGCTTTACTACTTCCCGTCACTTTGGGCAAATTTCTAAAACCCTTACTGTTATCTATAAAAGAAGGATGTTAGTCAGTTTGAGCTGCCTTATCAAAAATGCCATAGAACGAGTAGCTTAAACAACTGAAATCTTTATCTCATGATTCTGGAGGCTGGGAAGTCTGAGTTCAGGGTGCCGGCATGGGTTCTGATAAAGGCCCTTCTGCTTGCGGACAGCCTTCTCGGATCCTCACATGGTGGAAACCAGAATAGAAACAAGCTCTCATGTTCTTGAAAAAAAAGTTTTGTTTTTTTTTTTTAAACATTCATTTTTGAGAGACAGAGTGTGAGCAGGGGAGGGGCAGAGAGAGAGAGGGAGAAACAATCCGAAGCAGGCTCCAGACTCTGAGCTCTTAGCATAGAGCCCAATGCAGGGCTTGAACCCACGAACTGTGAGATCATGACCTGAGCCGAAGTTGGACGCTTAACTGACTGAGCCATTCAGGCGCCCCTTGTGTCTTTTTGTAAGGGCACTAATCCCTCCCATGAAGGCTCTACCCGCATGACCTAATTACTTCCCAAAGGCCCACAGCCCAATACTATCACATTGGGGTTAGAATTTCAGCATCTGATCTGTGGGGGAGAGACAAAAACATTTGTCCATAGCAGATGGTAATTGTTCTTAGTAGTGTTATCATAGGGATTAAAAGAGATGGTGTATGTAAAACATTTAGCACAATACATAGGACATATTGTGCACTCAGTAATAGCTCTGGTTATATCTCCCTCAAATTCTGTGGATAAGAACCAAGTGAGATTACTTCAGCCACGTATACATTTGTTAAATTTAAACTGAAAGTTAACATTTTAGAAATCTTTTCCTTTTTTCTTTATAAGATTGTTTAGACATCTTTCCAAGAAGTAGCTGTTGACACTATGTTATGTCCCTGACTCTGAGAATGTAAAACATGTAGTCCCTGTTACCAGTGAGGGGGATGTTATATAAATCCAGCTAACTGTGATGCAGTATATTAGCTTTGCATAATTAATAGCAACAACAGTAGCTAATTTTTAATAACTACTTGTGTGTACCAGGCATTTTGCTGTTTTTTTAATTACAGTATTTAATCCTCATACTAACGTGTGAAATAGATATTTTTATCTTTATTTTACAATTGAGCAAACTGAAGCTATAGAAAGATTAAATTATGTGCTCTTGCAAAAATAAACATTAAGAGAAAGATTAAATTATTTGCCCAATATCATCCATTAAATAGGAAAGTGAGAATTAAAACTCAAGTAGTCTGACTCCAAAGCTGTATCTTTTAACCACTATATTGTGCTCCTTTGCATAGTAAGGGCTGCCTTATTAAGTGAAGAAAGAATGCATTTGCCTACATCTGTAGTGAATCTAAATTCAGTTAGGTTCTGATTTGAATATAGTATGTCTTTGAGAAGAAGGCCACAAACAGAATCTGCCTTGGGGTTGAGTTCAGAGATTAAGGCAAGTACAAGTAGGTTTCTATCACTGAAGAAGGGACAGTTTTATGGTGAATCATGTGTTTATAAGTTAGCCCTAAGTAATTTAGTTGCCTGTCACTTACTGGCTGTGTGATGCTTAATATCCCTGGACTCTAGTTTTCTAATCCGAAGGACACTGGTTTCCATATTGAGAATCTGCTTAAGGCCTATCAGTGGTACTAGCAGTTTAACAGTGGATGCGAATTGACCTGCATAAGGGATATCATCCTGAAATTTTTAGACACACAACATAAAGAACTTCCTGTAAGGGAAAGAACATTGTATATGAAGGATCAGGAATCAGAATGGCCTCAGGAATCTCAGGAGTCCCTTAAACTCTTGAGACAATGGAATAAAACTTTAAATTTTTTGAAGAGAAATTATTTGTATTAATTGTGAAGGTAGACTAAAAGGATGTTTTCAGATGTGTAGTCTCAAAATTGATTTCCCGTGTGCATTTTTCAAGGACCCACTAGAGGATGTGTTCACCAGATCAAGGGAATAGTAAACTGAGAAGAGAGTAAGACATGGCATCTAAGAAAAGGGGGTCCAGCCCAAGAAGAGGTTATGGGAACCCCCAAGGTGGTGGTGAAGGGAAATTCCAGGATGATAGCTATACAGCAAGCCTGGAAAGCAGTCCACCCAGATCAAAGCAGGTCAGGAGGCTCTAAGACCAATTACTCCAAAAAGATGAAATTCACAGAATGATGAATACTTTCGCACATATTGACAGGAAATTTAAACAATTGGGTGAGAATTCGAAATATCACTATATTGATGATAAATACATTGATTGAAAACAACAACCAAAACAACAGTAGCTCCAAGGAAAACAAAAAGTTATCAGGAAAGAAAAAGTAATCCTAGTATAATACATGACTCATCTGTGAATAGCATTTATGATTATAATGTACAGTTTGGATAATCTAGCCAAAATTAAGGTGTAAGACCAAATCACTAGTGATCTACTATGATGTATTAAAAAGATGGTGGGGCGGGGGGGAGCAGAGAAAATTAATGTGAGTGTGGCAGGGGATGAAAGGGCTCAATTTCCTCTTTTGTTGTGAGAAGTCAATAGATTTAATGCCAAAAACTGAGAAATTAAGAAATAAGAATGTAAACAATTTTTAAAGCAATACAGAGATGAATATTAAAAAAAAAATTCAGCCAAAAGGAAATAAAAGTAGTGTCTGAGGAGGGGAATTGACAATAGCAATGGTCTTAAAGTCAATGACTATGATTGTTGATTGGGCCCAGTATACATGTAACTGTACCATGCAAGAGGGAGTGTGGGAAAGAGGAATTGTGTGAAGTTACAGCATTGCTATATCTTAATTGGCAGTACTGCCTGTATCAGGGATCCCTAAGTCCACTTGGTTCAAGTGATTCACTAGGACTGATTCACAGGACTGAGTATGTAGTTTTACTTGTGGGCAAGATTTATTTCAGCAAAAGGAAGAGGTGCATAGGATGAAGTCTGGAGAAAACCAAGTACAAAATTCTGAGAGCCCTCTCCCAGTAGAGTCCTAGAAATTGTGCTTAATTCCTCCAGTAATAGTATGATGTGACAGTACGTATGGAGTGTTGAGTGTTATCTGCCAAGGAAGCTCACTACAAACTCAGTGTCCAGGTTTTTTACTGGGAGCTGGTTAAGTATGCACCCTCTGCCTAGCCTGTGGCAAAACTCCAGACTCCTAGAAAGAAAACTCGTGTGTAGCATAAACTACATCATTTATACAAACAGCTGAAGCACAATGAGCCACTCTTACCACTTAGGGAAAGTTTTATATCCGTGTAAGTCACTGTTTACCAGCCAACTTTCCAAATACCAAGCAAGGGCCAGCCTTTGAAGCAGGCCTTTCTAAGGATGGCAGTCTCAGGCCTATCTTAGCTCTTTTCTGCACAGACCTTTCTTGGTAATTTATCCTGTGAGGTCCCATATGAAAGAAACCAACCTTTGCTTTGTCTTTTTATTACAAAAGGAAAGCAATTGCCCTTATGGTGTAAGAAGATAAGAGAGAGAGGGAAAAAAAGTTTCTTAAAATGCTCTGAATAGCAGGAGAGAGAAAAATGGAAGAGTAGTATACATTTTAGTTGAGCAGTTTTTGAGAATGACAGAAAATAAGTCAGAAAAGTAAGCATCTAATGTCCACCCTCCTGCCCTTTTCCTAGATGTGTCTCTGTACTATAGCAGAGATGCTATTTTCTCTGAATAGGCTAAAGGTTTTCATGCACACAAAATGGGTCATGCTCCCATCTCTTCGGAAATCATAAACTTTGTGAGTCAGTGGAAATGTTCCTGTGCCACTTACTGAAGATTGCTTCTAGCTGCCAGACAGTGGAGGTAGAGCTGGGGCTATTTCAGCACATGCTGTAATAGCTTCTGTATTTTATCCCCCCAGATTGCTGAGAAATTATCCTCTAAGTTGTAAAGGCAAGTTTCTTTAATGTACTGCAGATAGTGATGTGTAGCTGAGTGTCTATGAGAATATGATTTTTTCTTTTTGGAATGACCCCAAAATGTTTTAATGACTTTGTTTCACAAATAATTTTAATTATGAATTCTGGCTGTACAGGTTCTTTCTTTTGCTTGCTGTTATCAAAATGGTATTTGCCACGAGTAATTTTGTCAAAGAAAATTCTTGTTTTTATGAGACACCAAAGGCAAAAAACCTTGATTGACTTTTAATCACTTGAAGTATGGCTGTTGTAGTTCATGTTTTTTCTCTCAACAAACTTCACAGAACAGTTTTTCTTTTTTGTGTAATAGTACATAGGATCACAGTTTTAAAAAACAAATTTGTTGTATTATATTTCTATAGATGTTTAGTCTGTCTCCTTATTTCTCATATGCAGTGTCTGAACTTGTGCTCAATCAGAAAGATAAATATGAAGTTCTCTTCTCTTTCTGTAAAATCTATTCCAATTTTGTATTGGCCTGCTGGTTTGTAATTTTTATGAAATGCGGTATTTGTTCGCTTGATACAAAAAACTAAGAGTTGGGCATTGTGCTGGGACACCTGGGTGGCTCAGCCGGTTGAGCATCTGACTTTGGCTCAGGTCATGATCTCAGCTTGTGAGATCGCGTTGGGCTCTGTGCTGACAGCTCAGAGCCTGGAGCCTGCTTTGGATTCTGTGTCTCCCTCTCTCTCTGCCCTTCCCCAGCTCATGTTCTGTCTCTGTCTCTCTCTCAAAAGTAAATAAACATTAAAAAAAAAAAAAAAAAAAAAACTTAAAAATTTTTTTTTTAAGTTGGGCATTGTGATCTATAAAAGACAGGTTTATCAGATTATTTGTAGCACCCTGTTCCACTTAAGCTTTGTTCATGGAATCACTTACATTTGATAATTTTATTTACTATATGAAATGTTCACATGTTTAAAAATTAAAAAGGCATACATTAAAGAGTCAGTCCCACCCATGTCCTTCTACCTTCTCAAGATATCTGGGTACACTACAAGTTTGTTTAACCAGTCCTCTGTAGTTGAGTACTTGAGTTACTTTTTGTTGTTACAAATGCTGCTTCAGTGAGTAGCCTTGTATATTATTTCCTGTGTATGCAGATAGGGACAATTTCCCAGAAGTGGAATCCAAGGTACTAAATTGCCTTAGTAGGTGTTATACCATTTTGAATTTCTACCAGCAATGTGTGAGACAATCACTTGCCTCTAACTAGCACAGTATTGGAGAACCTTTCTAAACCTCTGTAGATGAGAGAAATTGAAGTGGAGTTTGTCCAAAGTCCTATAACTAACTAATAATAGGACTTGATTTTTAATTCAAAATGTTCTTTCCAACAGACTACACTGGATTTGCTGTTTTCCTGCAGTTAAGACATACTGCATACTGGTAAAACATAAAAGTTGTTAGCTGATGAACATGTATTAAAAGAGATGTTCCTCATCTTGTTAGTGTCTGGAAGTTCATGGGTGTATATTGTCTGAGTTTTGTGGTCACAGAATGAAAGGATGAACAAGTGGAGTTCTTCCCTATTCCCACATTTGGGTGAAATGGGGATGGGATATGTGAGTTCACACTGTAGTCTCTGTAGCCCAGATTGAGCTTTCTAGCATAGAAGATTGGCAACATCATATGAGTACCACCTGATTCTAGTGACCTAATCTTCTTCAATTTCATTTTTAAGTGTTTTTTGTCTTTTAGCTGTGTAACATCAGAGGACAAAGAGTAAATGTTACATGTACTTGAAAGATGGTCTTAAGTAAAAACTTCAAATAAATTTTAAAGATCTAATTGGCTTTATTAATCGATTCATGAATGAGGCAGCATTCCATCTAGCAGGTAGAGGGAAGCTCCAAAAGGCTACAGAAACAAAGATTTTTAAAGCTAGAGAGGGAGTGGAAAAAAGGAAATTATTAGCAAAGAAGCCATTGTTTTAAGCAAGATCACCCTTAAGAGAATGGAAGGGGCCTATCAGTAAATTTCCTAGTGCTGACCAGGAAATTCCTGTATTAACTGGATATATTTCTGGGGAGTTGAAACTGCAGTTAAGTACTAGGTCTTAGTTTACTGTCTTGAGTCTTTAAAGTGAACACTATTTGGGGCCTGTGTTGTTGTTTTTTAAACACTTAAGGAAGTAGTTCATGTTACTTTCAATAAGATGCCATGCCTGGTGATGCACAACTTTTCTGTTTTACAGTGGAAAATTGATGATAAGCCTGTAAAAATTGACAAATGGGATGGATCCGCTGTCAAGAATTCTTTGGATGATTCTGCCAAAAAGGTATTTTTTTTTTTTAATTTTTAAATTTTTTTTAATGTTTGTTTATTTTTGAGAGAGGGAGACAGAGTGCAAGCAGGGGAGGGGCGGAGAGCGAGGGAGACACAGAATCTGAAGCAGGCTCCAGGCTCTGAGCTGTCAGCACAGAGCCCGACATGGGGCTCAAACTCACAGACCACAAGATCATGACCTGAGCCAAGGCCGGATGCTTAACTAACTGAGCCACCCAGGTGCTCCAAAAAAGTATTTTCTTGAGGTAGGGAGTCTGTTAACATATGTATAGCTTATGGCACATCTGCAGGATCTTTTTCTTTTGTGACTGGGAATGACCGTAGTTTTTAGTTGTAGGAATTGAGCCATAAAGCAGTTTCTAAAATCCTTAATGTTATATGAGGGAATATGCATTAAAATGTTAGCTACCTCAAGCTTCTGTCAAATTCTCTAATTTTTGAATTACAGAAAGCTGGTAGTTTATTGTTTTTGAGGTTAATTAGCCTAGAGCCAACAGGGTTGAGGGGAATATAGGATATTCATTCATGATTGGTCATCTCTCTATTTAAAAAGGGAAGAGAAACTTCCCTTCATCCCATGGGCAAAGTTGAGGATTAAAAAAATAAATAAATAAAATGTGTGAGAAGTTAATGAACTTTTTCTCTGGGATCATTGTGAACAGCTTGAGTCTTTTTTGCTTAGAGTGGTAAAATCCTGATTGGAGAGAACTACTTGGTAATTTATATGATCCTTAATATAACTTTTACATGGAAACCAAGACTAAAAACAGGTACTAGGAAGGAAGCAATTCTATGAGCTTGATTCCTTGTTCTTTTTACTAGGTACTTCTGGAAAAGTACAAGTATGTGGAGAATTTTGGTCTGATTGACGGTCGCCTCACCATCTGTACCATCTCCTGTTTCTTTGCCATAGTGGCTTTGATCTGGGATTATATGCACCCCTTTCCAGAATCTAAGCCTGTTCTGGCTTTGTGTGTCGTATCATATCCTTTATTTATGCTCAGGTTTGTTCTCTAGTGACTGTTTATTAGAATCTCTACTGATCATCCTCCCTGCTCCCTACAAAAAACAAACTTTGATTCTGGGGCCTGCTACTGTTAGAATTTAACAGTATGAGCCATGGGCATCTGTAGTTGTAGGTAGTAATTATCATTGATATTTTAGATATAGTGTGGTTATTTTATCTTTAATTCTGTTTACTTGTTAATGTAGAGGTCATTATAATCCATGTGTGAGTGCCTAATAGCAAACCACACATTATAGTGAGACCCAGTTCTTCTCATTTCTAGCCTACCGCATTTCCATTAGACCCAGTTTGCTTTAAGACACTCATTCCGGGATATAAGGAAAGGATCAGATTTTGGAGATTCAGGTTTCCTTGAAGCTGAAGGGCTGGACTGAGAGTTAGTGAGCATGAGTAGAGGTGTGGCTTGTATAACAGTAGAATTAAATCCTATTCTGGAGCTGGAGGACCTGGGTTTGAAATGGAAGTTGTTTTGTGATCTTGTGCTAAGAAGAACTTACTGGAGTCTGCTTGAATGCTGCTCAGTTACATATATATGCAATAGACATTCAGAATTACAAAATTTTTTTTTTTTTTTTTTTTTTTTTTTTTTTTGAGAACAAGAGAGCGAGCTCGTGCTTGTGTGCACGCAAGCTGGAGAGGAGTGCTCAAGCTTGTGTGCTCAAGCCAGAGAGGGGCAGTGAGAGAGGGAGAGAGAGAATCCTAAGCAGGCTCGGCGTCCAGTGCAGAGCCCACTATGGGACTTGAACTCATGACTGTTAGATCATGACCTGAGCCAAAATCAAGAGTCAGGTGCTTAACCAGCTAAGCCACCCAGGTGTCCCTGAAATACTTCTAAAAAAATGTACTTTGGGAATTTTTTTTCTCACAAGCCATTTAATAAAGCAGGCCCTGATTAAAAATGGTATTCTCCAAATTGATCCCAAATTATAGTCCCAGAATTGGCACCTTGACTTCTTTCAGTAATCAGATAAATCATCCCAGTATGAATTTTTTCACCATTAAGGTGATTCCAGAGAATATGTTGTAGGTTCTGGAGACAATCCCCAAAGGAATTCCAAAAGAGGTTTAAATAATGAGAGCAACATAATTATAAATATATGACCTCCCAAGAGAACTACCGTGATAAAATTTCATTTGTTTGGTGTTTAAACATGATCATGGTATTTTTTATAATCGTGTCAGTTCCATATGTAATGGTAATGACTTCCCTGTGCCCAACACTAAAAATGCATACACACACACACACACACACACACACACACACAGATATATATGTATATATGTGTGTGTTCTTTTGTGTGTGTTTGTGTGTTTTTTCCTTAACTTTATCTGAACCTATTTTGTGATGATGGGGATCCTGACCATTTATACCTCATATAAGGAGAAGAGCATCTTTCTTGTGGCCCACAGGAAAGATCCTACAGGAATGGATCCTGATGATATTTGGCAACTGTCCTCCAGTCTCAAAAGGTATGACTATCCTCAAAGACTATCCTCAAAGACTATTAAATTCTGCTGTCGGATTCTCTCTGGGAGTTGAGTCATTTTCAACAGACTATTTTATTGTATGCTTACTCCATGCAGATCATAGTATCAGTCATGTAAAATGAAGAAAGGAGTATGAATGGTCTAGGTTTTTCCTAACATTGTACTTCTGAGATTGTATTATCACAGAAGTGCTCTGAGGATAAACTGTTGGAGGAAGTACTTTGGTAGAAGGATGAAGAATGAGTCTCTTTCCTTGTGGCCAATAAATGAAGCCAATTAGAATGCAGAACTAAGAAGGCCAAAAGTGTGAAGTGAATTATCTTTGAAGAGCCCCATTAGCTTCTATATCTTCCGTGATCTTGACTACAGTCTGTGTAGTCAGAAATTTTTGCAGCAGTGTACCGGGCAACTCAGAGAATCACCTTTCCAAATTCCTGACCAGCTGTGGGTATAACTTAGTACAACTGACACCTGAGGTCTTTTTAGGTATCCAGAGCTGGGTTCTAGCTCATCTCTTTCTAGCTGTATGATGTTTGGTATATCATGTAAACTATTTGAGCTTTAGTCAAAACCGGATCAAGAATGACTCATAGAGTTGTTGGGAAGATGCCAGCTGGTACATATAACAAGTATAAAAATAGCAAACTTTGGTGAAGCGTTAACCATATCCTGGGTATCGTGCCAAGTGCATTATCTCATTTAAATCTTAGAACCACCCATTTTATAGGTAAGAACACAGACCCAAAGGGTTTAATTCATTCCTAGAGCCCAAAAGTAAATTCTAGCTGGTATTCCAGCCCATATCTGAGCCCAGAACTCACGCTCTTAGTCACTATCCTAAAAACACATGGGACAGTTCCTAGCACATAGTAGGCTCTCAAATTACAAGTATGGTTATTCATATATATGATGGTAAGCGTAGCATCAACACCAAACAGCCTCTCCTTACTGGCTTGTGCCAATGCCTATGAGGAGGAGCAGAATGTGATTCTGATGTTCTAGCTGGGTTCTCCTGGCATGGCCCCCAGCTGCCCTTTGAACTCAGCCATCATAAGTCTATACCTTGTGTAAGGTCCCTAAAACAGTTGTAGAATTCTAGACCCTAGCAGCATCTTGATTTCATTATTTCCATTCACGCATTTCATCCCATTCATACACACATTCTCATTTTTTTGACAGCTTTATTGAGATATAGTTCACATACCATACAGTTCACACATTTAAGTGTACAGGTCATTGGTTTCTAGTGTGTTTTCAGATATTGCAACCATCACCACAGCCAACTTTAGAGCATTTTTATCATCTCAAAAAGAAACTCTGTACCCTTTAGCTATCTGCTCCCCTGCCCCCCCCACACCAATTCCCTCAGCCTTCAGTCACCATTAATCTGCTTTCTGTCTGTATAGATTTCTCAGTTCCAGATATTTCATGTGAGTGGAATCATATAATACATGATCTTTTGTGACTGGCTTCTTTCATTTAGCATAATTTTCCAAGATTCACCCATGGTGTAGCAAGTGTCGATATTTTATTCCTTTTTATGCCAAATATTCCATTATATGGCTATACCACATTTTGTGAATCCATTTATCAGTGGATGGACATTTGAGTGGTTTCCACCTTTTGGCTATTGTGAATAATGGTGCTATAAACAGTCCATCTACAAGTTTTTGTGTGGACATAATGTTTTCATTTCTCAGGTAACTTACCTAGGAGAGGAATTGCTGGGTCATACGGTAACTCTTAATTGCTTGAGGAATTGCAGACTGTTTTCTGTAATAGCTGCACCATTTTCAATCCCACTAGCAGTGCACGAGGGTTCTGTTTTTTTCCACATTCTCTGCTGATTTTTACCAGCTGCCACATTATTGTTTCCTGTGGTGAGGAGGTATGCCACCCCTGTTCCTTCTCACTGCACTTAAATATAGACTCTCTTCTCTTTCCTTGAAGATAGCTCCTGGCAAAAAAAAAAAAAGAAGATAGCTCCTGGCTCATTGGCATTCTCTCTAACATAGCTCCTTTGGTAGTCTTGGTGATTTCATTATCCAAATAGTTGATAATTCCTGTTCACTGGCCTCTCCTCTGATCATCTTGTTTTCTACCATGGCTCAAACACTTACTTCCCTGGACATACCCTAAACCTTGCTGATACTGGTAACTAATTACCTTCAGTGATTTCAGTTTCGGTATCCCGCTCTATGACCATTGCTTCCTATTTTTCTGGTTCTCTTGTCCCAGTGGTTCTTCAGCCTCACTGGCATCTCTAATGCATTGAGCCTCCCACCTTTTCACTGTCTCTTTTGTCTTTCATTGTCTTACTTCCTCCTTACCCATCTTCGGTTCCATGGCATTTCTGTAGTCCAGTTACTCTCACTGTCCTAAAGCATCTTTTATACCTTCTCCTCTGTCTTCATACCTATCCTACTCTCTCATATTTACCCTCCTATTCTTTTGTTGAGAAAATCAAAGCAGTCAGAAGCCCCCATCATTACCTGCTTGTGGTGCTCATCATAGTCTGTTTCTTCCGGAGTTCCCATCTAAAGCCTCCTCTCCATTTATCCACTAGCTTCTCTCCCTTCTCATTTACATGATGTTTCCCTCTCTGCTGGATCATTTCTTGTGGCATACAAACATGCTGTAATTTCTTCCAACTAAAAAAATTGGTTTTGTTCTCCTTATTCTCCCCACATGGTCTTATTTCTCTGCTCCCCATTTCTTCTCTCTGTATCTCTTGGATCTGTTTGTCTTTATATCTCTTTCATCCTTGTACTCAATCAGCATTTGACAGTGAATCGCTCACTCCTTGTTACACTTGCTTTTTAACTAGGTTCCTAGGATACCATAATCTCCTAATTTTCTTCATACCTTAATGTCTGCTTTTCTAGTTAGTCGCTTTTATGATTCTTCAGTATTTGAAGGAACAGCTCTAAATTTGAAATGCCACACTAGTGCTTGTTCCTAGCACCTCTTCTCTATCTATATTCACTAAGTGTAATATTATCTAGACTTTCAAGACTTTAAATACCATCTTTATACTGAAAAGCTCTAAATCTGTATTTTCATCCTAGACCTATCCTGAACTCCACTTTTCTGTTTGACATTGGATCCTATTTAGCATTTCAAAATTAACATATTCAAAACCTAAGCCTGCTATCCCTCATCCAAACCTGTTCTACCTCCAGTTTTCCCATCTCAATAAATGGCACTTCCCATCTCAATAAATGGCACTTCCACCTCCTATTTACTCCGGCCAGTACTCAGTCATTTTGACCCCTCTCTCTCAGTCTTTCCAATAGTCTGTCAGCAAATCCTGTCAGCTCTGTCTTCTAAATATATTCAGTCTGATCACTTGCCATCTCTACTGCTACCCTCATCTCTCAGGTCACTGTAATAATGTCCTCATGGACCTCCACAACTGCTCTCCCTGCTCATAGTCTATTTCCAGTACAACAGGCAGAGTGATCTTTTTAGAGCATAAGGCACTTCAACTCAATCCTCCGTTCAAAACCCTGTCACTCAGAAAAATCTAAACTCCTAAGTCAGCTTAGAAGTCTATACTCCTCTATTCTCTGCACCCCACACATAAGCACACATACCCCTTATTTCCTGTGGCTCTCCTCTCTCATTCCATCATGTTCTTCAGACATTCCAGGCATGTTCTTGCCTTAGGGCTATTGGATTTGCTGTTTCCTTGCTTGGATTATTCTTTTTCCAGAAAACTTGTTCTTCCTTTCTTTAGGGCTCTGCTTAAATATCTGCTTAGTGAACCCTTTTCCTGCCTGCTATATTTAAAAGGACATCATAGGGGCGCCTGGGTGGCTCAGTCGGTTAAGCGTCCGACTTCAGCTCAGGTCACGATCTCGCGGTCCGTGAGTTCAAGCCCCGCGTTGGGCTCTGGGCTGATGGCTCAGAGCCTGGAGCCTGCTTCCTATTCTGTGTCTCCCTCACTCTCTGCCCCTCCCCCGTTCATGCTCTGTCTCTCTCTGTCTCAAAAATAAATAAACGTTAAAAAAAAAAAATTAAAAAAAAAATAAATAAAAGGACATCATATTTTCTGTTTTATTGTTGGTTCTTTCATATACGCTAAAGTAAAAGTCCCAAAAGACACAGCTTTGTCTGTGGTGTTCACTGCTGTATATCCTTAGCATCTGAAACTGCTTGACTTGTGTAGTTGGTACTGAATAAGTATTACATAATTATTATATATAACATTTATATTTTCCTGAAAATATTTTAGATGTAATTGTTAACATATTACATGTAAGTTATATAACATACAATAATAAAATATTAATGAGTATTTATTTCTAAAGTGCATCAGATCACAACTCATCGGATCATGTCCTACCATCAAAGCCATGGAACTGCCAGTGAAATTGGGCCTAAAAGTCCCAAATTATGGAAATCAACTAACAGCAGTTGGCTGGAGTTTGAGAAAAATTTTGAGGTGTTGAAAATAGTTTAAAGACCATCACTCACAGCTATTCGGGTTGGGAATAACTGGCTAGCCAAGGTTTTTTGTTTTTTGTTTTTTTTTTAGTATGGTTGACACATGGTGTTATATTAATTTCAGGTGTGTACAGCATAGTGATTCAATAGCTCTGTAGGTAGCTCACCAGGGTAGCTGCCATCTGTCACCATGCAGTGCTGTCACAGTACATTGACTATACTCCTGTGCCTTTTGTCCCTGTTACTTATTCCATAACTGGAAACCTGTATCTCCCACTCCGCTTCAGGTATTTTGCCCATCCCCCAGCTACCTCGCCTCTGGCAACCATCAGTTTTTTCTCTATATTTACAGGCCTGATTCTGCTTTTTGTTTGTTTATTCATTTGTTTTGTTTAGATTGTACATATAAGTGACATGATGTGGTATTTG
>NW_024412411.1:4461511-4552456 GCF_014898765.1 Herpailurus yagouaroundi
TTTGTTTTGTTTAGATTGTACATATAAGTGACATGATGTGGTATTTGTCTTCCTCTTTTTCCATTTAGCATAATACCCATAAAGTCCATCCATATTGTCTGTCCTGAATGAAAGGATCTCATCCCTTTTTTGTGACTTTCTTATCTATTCATTTGTTAATGGACACCTGGGCTGCTTGCATATCTTGGCTCTTGTAAATAATGCAGCAACAAATACAGGGCTATTTCAAATTAGTGTTTTCATTTGGGGGAGTGGGGTGGCAAATACCAAGTAGTGGAATTACTAGATCATATGATAATTCTATTTTTAATTTTTTGAGGAACTTCTATACTGTTTTCCACAGTGGCCGCACCAATTTACATTCTCTCCAACAGTCCACAAGTGTTCCTTTTTCTTCACATCCTTACCAACAATTGTTATTTCTTAGACAATAATTTATTGAGGTATGATTTTTTGAGCACTGGTTAATAATAGGTACTGTTTTAACCATGGCAGTGATCTTGAAAATTATGTGGTAGTTTTCCTATTTTAAACATGCAGAAACACGCTTAAGCAGTTGCTTCCGTAAAGATAATAACAGCTTGACAATCTACTGAATGTGCCCTAATTAAATGGAGACAGAAACTGTTAGATCATGGTCAGGGGAGGAATGTCAGCCTGCCAGAGGTTGATTTTTATTAACACTTTTGAATTGGTGGATATAGCAAAGGACCTCAAGGTACCTTAAGGTGTAGGTAAAGAATCTCTAGAATTCATATAGTAAAAGATACCCTCTGTCCTAGAATAAGGTAGAACCTGGAACTAGATTGATTATAGAGAACAAGCACTAGAGTTGTGAACAGCCTAGAATTGGTGAACATCTGTGAAAACACGAGTTCTTCATTTATTCCTAAAAATTTGATTGTCTACCAAGTGCTAAACTAAGAGTAGAAAACAAATAAGACAGAATTCTTGTCCTCAAGAATCTCTGAGGTTAGCGAAGAGCACAGATACATGAACATCCTTTCAGTAGATAATTTCATTGACCACATGGAAGCTATCATTAGACCTTGCATCTGATAGGTGCTTAATAGTTGAATTGACGATTGGTGGTGCAGTGTATGACAAAGGTGAGACATCTGACCCAGTTTGGGAAGGCTTTCCCAGAAAACTTTATGCCCTAATATTAATAAATGGGAACTAGTCCGGTGAGATGGGAGAGAAATGTCTACTAGGAAGACCCTTCTAGCATAATAAGGGCAAAGTCCAGAGGTAAGAGGAGTGGTTTGTATAACTGAACAGTCTATGACAAGGTAAAGGAGGTGTACAGTAAGGCAGACACGGTAATACCAATGAATCAGAACTTGTATCTTGAAGGCAATTAGGAACCTCTGGAATTTTTTTTTTCTTTTTTTTTTTTTTTTTTTTAAAGATCTGTGTGTGACCTACCAGCACCAGTAGTGGGCTCAGTCCTTTCTTCAAAAACAGTTGATGCTCTAGTATTACTAGTTGAATCTCTATGTTTGGGTTTTGACTTCTTATCTTTGCTTAGGTTTGATGACAAATATACTCTGAAGTTGACCTTCATCAGTGGAAGAACAAAGCAGCAGCGAGAGGCCGAGTTCACCAAGTCCATTGCTAAGTTTTTTGACCACAGCGGGACACTGGTCATGGATGCATATGAGCCTGAAATATCCAGGCTCCACGACAGTCTTGCCACAGAAAGAAAAATAAAATAGCCAATTTTAAAAGCAGCCATCTTTCTGCTGGATCATGCTGAATTTCGGGATGAGGGAGAAGGAAGCAGAGAACTTAAAATGGATAAAGTAAGATATGTTAAAAATGTCCCTGTTTTGTCCTGAAATTTTAGTCCATTCTGGATAAATAGGATATTCTAGTTCAGATATGAGAAGTTGTAGCTCTGATATCTAGCTTTAGCCTCCTAGGTCTGTTGATCGTGTTGTTTTGATTTGCTTTTCTAGAAAAGCATTTTTGCTAGCCATACAGACTTCTTCCTACCCAGCAGTACTTTATATCACATAGCTTTGTGCCATGCAGCATTTGAAGACTCAATTTTTAAAATTGTTAACCTATTGCTGACCTTGTTGTGTTAATTCCTGTTTCAACAGCTATTTCTCTTAATTCAGGATACAACTTCTTGTGTATGACAGCTTTCCTTCACACACCATTTTTGTGGGTGTGTATATATCTGACTTGGGGGAGAATTGGGAAAAAACCACAGCTTTTTAATTTGTTTAAAACAGACCTTCTGCCTGTTACATTTTGTGCTTTTAACCAATTAAAGAAGCCAGTGGCATTTTTAGTTTTATATTGTCTTGTTTTCCACTAGTATGTACCTGTCGATTTGTTTGTGCCCTTTATTAACTGCCATTTTCTAAAATTTTTTTCAATAAAAGGAAAGAAGATGTGAAAAAATGGAGTCATAGTCTTGATGAAAGGAATGAACAGAGCAGCAAGTGGTAACGGGCTTACTACTATAGGTTCCTTTTGTTTTCTAGGCTGTTTTACTGGTCAGACACCTATGTGAATCTGTTGGTGAGGAACTGCTAGCTCTCCAGGGATAACAGTAATGACACAGTACTTTGTGCCCAGCCAGTGTTCCAAGTACTTGACGTGTATTAACTCATCAATGCTCACAGCAGTCCCAAGAAGTAGGGACTGTTACTATCCCCATTTTATAGATGAGAAAACTGAGGCACAAAAGTTGAATAATTGTCACACAGCTAGTATTAGAACTAGGATTTAAACCTGGTTTGTGTGGCTCCAGAGTTGTGAGTTGGCATCTTTTCCAGTATTTTCCCACTATAGTCGGAAAAAGACTGAGCACTTGCCCAACTCCTTTGACCTGTAGGAATATTGTCCCTCTGGCTCACAAAAGTACAGTTCCAGCTGAGCCTAGTACCTAAAACTATATTCAGTTTATAAGAAATTAACGCTTATCACATTTTCCTATGGGAATGTTGCCCTATCTATATAGTGCCACACAGTGGGGGGAATATGGAACATCACTGAACAGGGAGCTGAAGCCTTGGATTCTATACTCTTTACTCTTATAAACCTTGGGTAAGTCATGTAATTCTCTGAGGTTCTAGTTTCCTTTTTTCTTCTTCTTCTTTTTTTTTTTTTTTAACTTTCTTTTTAAGGTGATAGTCCTATTCTGTCAGCTATGGAGCTTTTGAAAGTGTATAATAGATAATTGTATTTTTACAATGAAGGAATTATTGTTAGACACAAGGGTCCCAGGGCTTGTGGGCCTAGGGAATAACCCTCTCCACAGTGACTCCTTTGAGTTCTCATACCAGGTGTACCTTTTTGTTTTCATCACAGACCCGTGTCTTGTTTTGTTTTGTTTTGTTTTGTTTTGTTTTGTTTTGTTTTTCACAAAAACTGAATTATGTTGAAATATGTTCTACAGTTTTTGTTTTTTCCTGCTCTCTTCCCCCACCTGTAGCTTGGGTTTGTTTTTGTTTTGTTTTTAACTTAATATTTCTTAGGCACTTTCTCTGTCAGTATATATCAATCAAACTCTTTTTTTTTTTTTTGTTATTTAAAATTTTTATTTTTATTTTTGTAAGTAAACCCAACGTGGGGCTTGAACTCAAGACCCCAAGACCAATCCTATGCTCTACCACTTGAGCCAGCCAGCCACCCCAGGTCAGACTCATTTTTAATAGTTGCATAATTTACCAGAGTATAAAGATTGTAACTATTTCCCTATTAGAAGATATGTTTGTTTCTAGTTTTTCACTATTCCAAGGGAGGAGTGAGTTTAGGGGAGAGGGGGGAAAAGTAGGTCCTCAAGTTGAGAGAGACCAGAAACCTGGGTTGTTTTCCAACTTTATTCTAACTTGTGACCTCCAACAAATCTCGTTTCTTCTTTCAGAAGTATCTGACCCTGTCAAAGAAGTTTTGGATCAAAAGATCAAAAGTATCTTTTGAGATGATTTAGGCTCCTTGCCCCCGGACATGCCCCACATAGAAAACACTTCTTAGGAATATGAAGATGCAAGTCCTGTAATCCCTTCAATCTGCCCATAAACCCCACTTTGAGATTTCATAAGCTGCCTGGATCTCTTAAGGATTTTTTTCCCTGACTCCAGAAACCATTTGAGGCAGTATGATTTTCTAAATAAAGAAGTGGGTTAGCAGCCCGGCCATGTGTTGCACTTGGTCAGCCCCTCTTCCCACCCCCTGCCCCACTTGTGGTATTTTATGACAGTTTCCATCACTTGAACAGGCTCAAGCCTCAGCGTGCGTTTGTGGGGCTGCAGAGCACCTCTCGCCAGCTTTCAGCACCTACAGCAGCCAGTGGTCACCCCAGCCCATTTTGAGTGCCACTTGGCTGCTCTTCTCCCTCTTGAGTAGGTCTGCAGCACCCCTCCCACTGGGAAACGCTGACCCCCATCACATTTTCCTCCTGGCTGTCAACTCCCCACACCCACCTAGGATGGACTTGCATCTTCCAAAATATAGAAGACTGAGGAGAATGGGGAAAGGTATCTAATGTTATTTGCAAATTTCAACTGCTAACATGTATTTAATGTTTGATGCTTTTACATATCTTTGTTTTAGAAACAGTCTTTTTGCTTCGGAACAACCTGATAGAATGGCAGAAAATGCAGAGTTCCTTTGAATAAACACCAGTGGTATTTTTGGGGGTCCAGGTTCCTCCTAAGTTGAGAGCCCTTTCTCTCAACAACTGTTTACCCCTGGCTAGACACTCCTCTCCCTAGCCCAAACTTTGTCTCCCTGATGGAAACCACCTGAGAATACTGCTAAATCACAATATTCTTTGTAGAGCTTATCCATCCTCTTGCTGCTGACAGCCTCATGAAATAGAATATTCTTAACAACCCAGCCCAAAGGTACATGTGCTCAACTCAGATGACTTCTGATATCGACAACTACTTTAAGAATAATTGCAAGGATTCATAACCTTTTTTTGTGCCCTGGATCTTTTTCACAGTCTGGTGTTATCTATGGCCCCTGATTCAGAATGAGAGTTTGAAATGCATAAATACATTTATTTTTCCCCCAATTTATTTATTTATTTTTAAATTGAAATATGGTTGACATACAATACTATGTTTCAGGTGTACAGCATAGTAATTTGATGCTTCCGTACATTCTGAAATGCTCAGTGCTCACCATCTGAACCCATACAATGTTATTATAATATTAACTATATTCCCTATGCTGTACTTTACATCCTGTGACTTATTTTATAGCTGGAAATGTATACCTCTTATACCCCTTTTATAGCTGGAAATGTATACCCACAACCCCTCCAGCAACCCTCTGTTTGTTCTCTATATTTAAGAGTCTCTTATGTTTTGTCACCCTCCCTGTTTTTATACTAGTTTTGCTTCCCGTTCCCTTATGTTCATCTGTTTTGTATCTTAAAGTCCTGTAATGAGTGAAGTCATACGATATTTGTCTTTCTCTGACTAATTTTGCTTTAGCAAAATACCCTCTAGTTCCATCCACGTAGTTGCAAATGGCAAGATTTCAAGATTTCATTCTTTTTGATTGTCGAGTAATACTCCACTGTGTGTGTGTGTGTGTGTGTGTGTGTGTGTGTGTGTGTATGCCACATCACCTTTATCATTCATCCATCGATGGACATTTGGGTTCTTTCCATACTTTGGCTGTTGTTGATAGTGCTGCTGTAAACATTGGAGTGCATCTGCCCCTTTGAAACAGCATACCTGTATCTCTTGGATGAATACCTGCTAGTGCAATTGCTGGGTGTAGGGTAGTTCTATTTTTAATTTTTTGAGGAACCTCCATACTGTTTTCCAGAGTGGCTATACCAGTTTGCATTCCCACCAGCAGCGCAAAAGAGATCCTCTTTCTCCGCATCCTCACCAACATCTGTTGTTGCCTTAGTTGTTAATGTTAGCCATTCTGGTAGGTGTGAGGTGGTATCTCATTGTGGTTTTGATTTGTATTTCCCTGGTGGTGAGAGATGCTGAGCATTTTTTCATGTGTTGGCTGGCCATCTGGATGTCTTTGGAGAAGGGTCTATTCATGTCTGCTGCCCATTTCTTCACTGGATTATTTGTTTTTTTGAGTGTTGAGTTTAAGTTCTTTATGGATTTTGGATACTAACCCTTTATCTGATGTGTCATTTGCAAATATCTTCTCCCATTCTGTCGGTTGCCTTTTCGTTTTGCTGAGTATTTCCTTCAGTGTGCAGAAGCTGCTTTTTTTGTTGTTGTTTGTTTTTGTTTTTTTTATGAGGTCCCAATAGTTCATTTTTGCTTTATTTCCCTTGCCTTGGGAGATATGTTGAGTAAGAAGTTGCTGCGGCCAAGGTCAAAGAGGTTTTTGCCTGCTTTCTCCTCTAGGATTTTGATGGCTTCCTGTCTTACACTTAGGTCTTTCATCCATTTTGAGTTTATTTTTGTGTATGGTGTAAGAAAGTAGTCCAGGTTAATTTTTCTGCATGTCGCTGTCCAGTTTTCCCAGCACCACTTCCTGAAGGGACTGTCTTTAATTCCATTGGATATTCTTTCCTGCTTTGTCAAAGATTAGTTGGCCATACGTTTGTGGGTCCATTCCTAGGTTCTGTATTCTGTTCCATTGATCTGAGTGTCTGTTCTTGTGCCAGTACCATACTGTCTTCGTGATTATAGCTTTGTAATACAGCTTGAAGTTCGGGATTGTGATGCCTCCAACTTTGGTTTTCTTTTTCAAGATTGCTTTGGCTATTCGGGGTCTTTTCTGATTCCATACAAATTTTAGGATTGTTTGTTCCAGCTCTGTGAAGAATGCTGGTGTTATTTTGATAGGGATTGCATTGAATATGTAGACTGCTTTGGGTAATGTTGACATTTTAACAATATTTGTTCTTTCTGTCCAGGAGCATGGAATCTTTTTCCATTTTTTTGTGTCTTCAATTTCTTTCATAAGCTTTCTATAATTTTCAGTGTATAGATTTCTCACCTCTTTGGTTAGATTTATTCCTAGGTATTTTATGGTTTTTGGTGCAATTGTCAATGGGACCGATTCCTTGATTTCTCTTTCTGTTGCTTCATTGTTGGTGTATAGGAATACAACTGATTTCTGTGCATTGATTTTATATCCTGCCACTTTGCTGAATTCATGGATCAGTTCTAGCAATTTTTTTTTGGAATCTTTTAGGTTTTCCATGTAGAGTATCATGTCATCTGCGAAGAGTGAAAGTGTGACGTCCTCCTGGCCAATTTGGATACCTTTTATTCCTTTGTGTTGTCTGACTGCTGAGGCTAAGACTTGCAATACTGTGTTGAATAACAGTGGCGAGAATGGACATCCCTGTCTTGTTCCTGACCTTAGGGGGAAAGCTCTCAGTTTTTCCCCACTGAGGATGATATTAGCATTGGGTCTTTCATATATGGCTTTTATGATCTCAAGGTATGATCCTTCTATCCCTACTTAAGGGTTTTTATCAAGAAACAATGCTGTATTTTGTCAGATGCTTTCTCTGCATCTATTGAGTCGATCATGTGGTTCTTGTCGTTTCTTTTATTGATGTGGTGAATCACATTGATTGTTTTGTGGACATTGAACCAGCCCTGCATCCCAGGTATAAATCCCACTTGGTCATGGTGAATAATTTTTTTAATGTACTGTTGGATCCAGTTGGCTAATATCTTGTTGAGGATTTTTCCATCCATGTTCATCAGGGAAATTGGTCTGTAGTTCTCCTTTTTAGTGGGGTCTTTGTCTGGTTTTGGAATCAAGGTAATGCTGGCTTCATAGACCGAACTTGGAAGTTTTCCTTGCATTTCTATTTTTTGGAACAGCTTCAAGAGAATAGATGTTAACTATTTAAATGTTTGGTAGAATCCCTGGAAATCCATCTGGCCCTGGACTCTTGTCTTTTAGGAGATTTTTGATTACTAATTCAATTTCTTTACTGGTTATGGGTCTGTTCAAATTTTCTATTTCTTCCTGTTTCAGTTTTGGCAGTTTAAAGGTTTCTAGGAATTTGTCCATTTCTTCCATATTGCCCATTTTATTGGTGTATAATTGCTCATAATATTCTCCTCTTGTTTGTATTTCTGCTGTATTGGTTGTCATCTCTCCTCTTTCATTCTTGATTTTATTTATTTGGATCCTTTCCTTTTTATTTTTGATCAAACTGTCTAGGGGTTTATCAATTTTGTTAATTCTGTCAAAGAACCAGCTTCTGGTTTCATTGATCTCTTTTTTTTTTTTTTTTTTTTTTTTCCCCTGATAGTATTGATTTCTGCTCTGATCTTTATTATTTCCTACCTTCTGCTTTTGGGTTTTATTTGCTGTCCTTTTTCCAGCTCTTTACTTTCCAGCTCCAAGCTTTAAGGTGTTAAGTTTAGGTTGTATATCTGAGACCTTTCTTCCTTCTTTAGGAAGGCATGGATTGCTATATACTTCTCTCTTAGGACTGCCTTTGCTGTGTCCCAGAGGTTTTGGGCTGTGGTGTTATTTTCATCCGTTTCCATGTAGTTTTTAATTTCCTCTTTAACTGCTTGGTTAGCCTATTCATTCTTTAGTAGGATGTTCTTCAGTCTCCAAGTATTTGTTACCTTTCCACGTTTTTTCTTGTGGTTGATTTCGAGTGTCATAGCATTGTGGTCTGAAAATATGCACGGTATGATCTCAGTCGTTTTGTACTTGTTGAGGCTAATTTGTGTGCCATTATGTGATCTATTCTGGAGAACGTTCCATGTGTACTGGAGAAGAATGTATATTCCGCTGCTTTAGGATGGAATGTTCTGAATACATCTGTTAAGTCCATCCAGTCCAGTGTGTCATTCAAAGCCATTGTTTCTTTGTTGATTTTCTGTTTAGATGATCTGTCCATTGCTGTAAGTGGGGTGTTGAAGTCCCCTAGTATTATGGTGGTATTATGAATGAGTTTCTTTATGTTTGTGGTTAATTGGTTTATATATTTGGGTGCTTCCACATTTGGAACACAAATATTTACACTTGTTAGGTCTTCTTGGTGAATAGACCCCTTAATTATGATATAATGCCCTTTCTTATCTCTTGTTACAGTCTTTATTTTAAAGTCTAGATTGTCTGATACAAGTATCAAGGATACAAGTATGGCTACTACACCTTTCTTTTGTCGACCATTAGCATAATAGATGGTTCTCCGTCCCCTTACTTTCAATCTGAAGGTGTCTTTAGGTCTAAAGTGGGTCTCTTGTAAGCAGCATATAGATGGATCTTGTTTTCTTATCCATTCTGTTACCCTATGTCTTTTGATTGGAGCTGTTAGTCCATTGACGTTTAGAGTGAGTACTGAAAGATACGAATTTATTGCCATTATGTTGCTTGTAGAGTTGGAGTTTCTGGTGGTGTTCTCTGGTCCTTTCTAGTCTGTGTTGCTTTTAATCTTTTTTTTTTTTTTTTTATCTTTTTTCCTCTCAGAGAGTCCCCCTTAAAATTTCTTGCAGGGCTGGTTTAGTGGTCATAAACCTCTTTAATTTTTGTTTGGGAAACTTTTAATCTCTCCTTCTATTTTGAATAACATCCTTGCTGGCTGGATAAAGAATTCTTGGCTGCATATTTTTCCAGTTCAGCACATTGAATATATCCTGCCACTCCTTTCTGGCCTGCCAAGTTTCTGTGGATAGGTCTGCTGCAAACCTGATCTGTCTTCCCTTGTAGGTTAAGGGCTTTTTTCCCCTTTCTGCTTTCATGATTCTTTCCTGGCCTGAGTATTTTGTGAACTTGACTGTGATATGCCTTGTTGATGGTCGGTTTTTGTTGAATCTAATGGGAGTCCTCTGTGCTTCCTGGATTTTGATGTCTGTGTCTTTCCCCAGGTTAGGAAAGTTTGCCGCTATGATTTGCTCATATAACCCTTCTACCCCTTTTCTCTTTCTTCATCTTCTGGGACACCTATGATTTTTATGTTGTTCCTTTTTAATGAGTCACTGATTAATTTTTAAATTGTGGTCTTTTGTCTTAGTCTCTCACTTTTTTTCTGCTTCATTCTTCCTAAGTTTGTCCTCTATAATGCTGATTCACTGCTCTGCCTCATATCCTTACTGCTGTGGCATCCATTCGAGATTGCAGCTCAGTTATTGCATTTTTTATTTCATCCTGACTAGCGTTTACTTCTTTTATCTCCGCAGAGAAGGATTCTAATCTGTTTTTGACCCCAGCTAGTATTCTTATTATCATGATTCTAAATTCTGGTTCAGACATCTTGCTTGTATCTGTGTTGATTAAGTTCCTAGCTGTCATTTCTTCCTGCTCTTTCTTTTGGATTGAATGCCTTCGTTTCGTCATTTTGAAGAAAAGGAATTGGTAAGGTAAAAAAAAATTAAAAAATTAAAAACAACACACACACAAAATCAAATAAATAATATAGATCCTAGGTGTGTTGTGGTCTGGTTCTTGAAAGGAGTTTAGTAGATTAGGGAAAAAAAGGGATAAAAAAGAAAAAACATTTGAAAATTTGAGAAAATGAATACCGTGAAATGAAATGATGGAAGTAAAATAGAATTTGAAAAATATAAAAAAAAGTAAAAAATATAGTAGAAAATAATAAGGAAGAATATTTTTAATAAAAACTGAAAATTAAAATAATTTCTCTTTCTGTATTCATGAAAAAGAAAAAAAAATTTGAATAGATGTACCAGTGAACAGACTGAAATACGATTGAAACTACATCGTTTTCCCCTACAGGTCAAACTATGAAGCACTTTATAGTCCATAAACTAAGCAGGCGGCGAGATTTGTGTTGTTCCTGAAAAGTGAGGTTGGCCCAGTTTGGCGGGGCTTAGTTTAAACAGCTCCATTCTCCACTAGATGGCACTGCTTACCTTACTGGGTGCATTGTTATGGTGCTTGTAGGTGGGTATGCGCATGCGCGGGAGGAGTGAAAATGGCGTCGCCCAGCTATTCAGTCTCAAGTGCGGGAACTCTGTGCTCTCCCCAACCAGCAACCGCACACCCGTCCTTTGTCTCCGGCTTCTGTCCACTCCCTGCTTTTACACTGTCTGTGACCAAGCCTTCAGTTTGCCAGGAGGCACCTCTCCTGGGTTTTACCTCAGATGCGGCTGTATTTCCTAACCCCTCAATTCTGAGGGACTGTGGCTTTGACCCGCTCAGATCCTTTGGGAGAGGGTCTCACCGAGCAATGGCCAGTGCCGGCCACACCCAGGAATATTCGCAGGATTGTGCTGCTGCCGATGCCCGGAGACTGCAACTGGGTGCCAGCCTGCCCCAGAAAAAGTTAACACGATCATATAGCACCAGCGTTTCAGGGATTATGGGAAATCACAACATACATCTGGTACCAGGTTTCACCCTTAACGACCTTGTTCCAGCACCAGCGAATGTGGGTGTTCTCTGGGGTCTGCTGCGACCAGCCGGCCACACAGTCTCTACCAAATGTCCTTCCAGCAATGGAACTGCTTCTCTCTGTGTGGCCCGTGGACCTCCCGGACGCTATTCTGCTCCTGGAGATTCTCCCTTCCCACCAGAGCACCACCAGGTATAGAGCTGTGGAGTTTCAGACTCTGCTCCCCCTGTTTATAGAGCCTTAATGGAATTTAAACCCTCTCCTTTCTCCCTTTTTTAGTTAAGTCCCTGCGGCTGTTTCCACTTTTCCACTTTCTCTCTAGCTGCTTTGGGGGGAGGGTGCTTTTCTCATACTCCCTGCCCCCCCCCCCCCCATCTTCTCTGTCCGCAAGCAAAAACAGCTCCCTGCCCTTTGCGGCCTCTCTCCTCCCCAGTTCACCTGTCCGCACTGTGTACCTGCTTAATTTTGTGGTTCATGTTGCGCAGATTGTTGTGTTCATCCTCAAATCAGTTTTCTAGGTGTGCAAGATGGTTTAGTGTTGATCTGGCTGTATTTCACGGACGCGAGACACAAAAAAAACTTTCATGCTGTTCTGCTATTTTGTCTTCTCCGGAAATCCATAAATACATTTAAATAATTTATTCCCTGTTAGAAATAGGGTTGGAGAAGATGGTTGCAAGCTCTGAGTACTGGGAAAATAGGTTCAGAGGCCGGTAGTTGCTCAGAAGGTGCCCCGGTTGTTGCTTACTTTCCAATCGGTGAATCCCACCATTAATGGATTTCCTCACTAATCTGGGAGCCTTGGCTCTCCACCCTATTATAACTAGTGACACTAATATTCATCATGAGTGGGCAGCAGGTTCCTCCTTTCAGACAGCAGTTACAGACACACCCCTACAGGAGCATGAAAAGAGGGAAATCCCTTACTTCTGTGGGCAGAAACCAGGTGAATTTTCTAAACTTCAGCTAGTTTGCTTGGGAGAGAAGGGATTCGGATACAGAATGCCTATTAAGGAAGAATGGCAACTGTTGAGTTGTCTTAACAGCCAAACCCCTCCTACAATTTATCAGGCCAAGCTTAGATCTGTTCAGAGACCACAGTAAAGGACTGGGAACTTTTTACAGGGGGTCTTGACTCCTGTGAGGGAGCTTTGGCCTTTTGGGAAGAGTTCCCTGTGTCAAACCCTCTGACAATGGGAAACCATTGATGAATATTGAGTGGTATTCAAGCTCTTAGTTCCCTGGATTTGGCTTATAATGCTGTTAAAGGGGACCCACTAGAGAATGAAGAACTGTTAGGAGAAGCAATCTACCATGAGCCCTGAGCACCCCTGCGTGTTCTCACATGTGAATGTAAGACCCTGACCACTTCCTGGGGCATATCTTCGTGTTCTGGCAGTAAGCAATCTTGAGAATTGAAGTAATGTCTCTTCCCTACTTTGCACTATAAAAATGTTGAATCTCCCAAGCTCAGGGTTCTTTTCCTGTGACACATCCCCCTGCATGTGTAGGCATCCATCTATCTAGACCTACCCCAAGTCACTTTTGTTGGGGAGGGGGGCTTGAAGAACTAGCACAAACCTGCTCACATTGTTTCCTGTAAGTGTAAAAGTTCTTTGGGTTTGATCTGGGAGTCTCATGTCTTCTACCAGTATCCATGATAAAATAGTAGTCTAACCTGTTAGTTGCAAGTAGGATAAAATTGTAGCCCTTTCATAGGCTACTCTGACAGTTTGGGTAACAAGGACAGGATACAGGTAGCCATGACTTTCTACAAGAGAAAGGACATGGGTCGGGTGAGAGGATGTGAGAAAATAACCTGGGGTCTGGTAGGAAATACTGCTGAGCAAGTGGGTAAGGGTCCTTCACTGTCCCACCTGTTAATGAAATTTTTGAAGCAAAACAGCAAGAGGTAGGATTGAAACACATTGCCCAAATGGTACTTAGGTTGTTGTTCACTCTTTTCTGGACAGGAGGAGGAAAGAATGTTTTGACAACAAGGCAGTAAGCCTGTGGCCCCAGCTGAAGGCTCTATGGCTGTGGCTGATGCGTAGAGGGTTCCCTGAAGGTGAAATAAATGGCAATAAAGATACAGAGTTTGAATGGACCAAATATATTAGGAGTTTGTTATGACCAAGCAGGTAGCCATTTGAAGTGAAAGTAAATACATGACCTTGTTTACTGACACAAGGCCAGTCTCTATAACCCCTGATCCTTTTCTCCCTTTGTTTTAAGGAAAGAAGCTATTTATGTTCAGGATCTTTGAGGAGGAGAGGGACTCCCTTTTAACAACTCTACTGAATATAAGCATCTAAGTCACCATCCTACTTGGTCCCATGGGCACAGGGAGCCCTGGGCACAGGAATGGTCAGAAGTACCAAGGACTGTGGGGCAGATCCATGGTAGTATGCAAGGTGGGCAAACAAAAAAATAGCCCCTGAACCCTAGGTGCTCCTCAGAGCCAAGAGGTACACTAGGGAAAAGGCAGCACTGACCCCAGAGCAGGAGTCAGAGAAAAGACCTTCCTGCTGACCCAGCTGCCCCCTGCAGGCTAGCCTCTCCTACTCCTGTGACTTCCTCGAACTCTTGGGTTGGAACATGATTTCTTGGTGGCCGTGGCTGTGCCTTGCAATATCGGTCTCAGATTGCTTGGTCTGAGTCCCTGTAGTTGGTGGGGGGAGTGGGGAAGTGCTTGACTTCACCTGGCAGGGTTTGGGCAAAGTCTGTAGTAGGAAAGGAAAACTAAATAACTGTAGGGGAGCCTCTACACTGGCTCAGTGTTACTGTTGTATGGCTTTCACAGTAATGTGTTATTGACAGCAATTATACATTAAATTGAAGTGTGAAAGTTTGCAAGTCTCCCATTCAGGGACTACTGCTTATAGAGAAGTGATTCCTGTTTCCTCTTGAGTAGCATAACAAAATACAGAATCCTAAGAGGTGAGAAAGGAAAATCAACAGCTTTAGTTAGGTGAGAACTTGGTGACTGCTGGAGTATTCAGCCCATTTCCTAGTATAGCAGTGCCACGTATCCTTTGCAGGCACCAAGTACACCCTTTGAAAAAGTTGGACAGCTGGGAGGCTACTACTGAGCTATTGTTGAAATGATGTCCGACCTGTAGAAGCCTGGTACCTGGCCTAACATCCCCACTTTGGGTTACACGAACTCAAACTTGAAATTAACAAAAAGCCCAGCAGCCTTCCCTAGTCAAATGGAAATGATGCATTTTGGGGATGCAGCCGCTGCCCATCTTAGTTTTACTTGAAAAAGTGATACCCACTCCTTTGGAAAGACTGTATTCCAAGACTCAGCTGCCTGAAGCAAAGCCACTGGCTCAAAAGGGCCCTTGATTACAGAGACTTTCCCAGTCAGATGCCTGAGCCTGGTTCACTTATGGTCCAGCTAAGTTAAGAGCTGTCAATGTCAAGTGATGTTTCTGGAAACTGACTACAGTAAAGGCTGGTCAGCACAATGGGCTGAATTGAAGGCTATGACCCTCGTCCTAAGCATTCCTTAGAGACCAAACATGTTATATTTTTACTGACTCGGGCTATGGTCTATCACTTGGCAGACATAGACTGTCAGATTAAAGACACTCTTGGGGGCCACAAACTAAAAATGAATTGCAGCTATTAGTTGAACTGTCTGGATCACTCATGTAGATGCTCACAGTGGGGGCTTATTCACTGAAGACCAACTGGAATCAAATTGCTGACGGAGCTTGTAACCACTCAGATTGCCACCATCATTGCCTGTATCCATCATCATACCAGATATGACATTACATGCACCGTCATAGCCTGGGCACAGAGTAAAAGTTTTATGCTTCTGGTGCAGAGGCTACCACTACATGCCAGGTTTGTGACTCCTGTTAAAAGTCCTGTTAGTCTAGGGGCACCTGGGTGGCTCAGTCGGTTGAGCCTCCGACTTCAGCTCAGGTCATGATCTCGCAGTCTTTGAGTTCAAGCCCTGCGTCAGGCTCTGTGCTGACAGCTCAGAGCCTGGAGCCTGCTTAGGATTCTATGTCTCTGTCTCTGCCCCTCCCCTGCTCATGCTCTGTCTCTCTCTCTGTCAAAATAAATAAACATTAAAAAAAGAAAAAAAAAAAGTCCTGTTAGTCTAGCCATGAGTGAAGCCACATAGCCCAGGCATGACCTCCATCCACTTCTGGCTGACTAACTCTGTCAGGCCTTTGGTTCCCTCTTGAGGTTACCAATAGTGCTTCAACAGGATACTTTTTCAGGTTACAGTGTTGCTGTTCTAGTCAATCAGCCAACTCTACCCTGTTTTGATCTTGAAACTAATCTGTCTCATGATTTTGTTTTCCTTGACCACATACATTCTGACAGTGGTGACTCTTTATTGTGAAAACCACTCAACAGCAGAGGGCTGATAATCAAAGTATTTGATTGACTTTCCACTCCTCCATCCACAGGTATCGACTATTGTTGAATGTTGGGACAGCCTACTGAAAAAATAGCCTACAGTCACAAGATTTCTGACTACTTCACTTACCTTGTCCTGGTCAATACACCTTTGTAAAGCAGTTTGGCCACTGAATGTGGCTGTCCCCAGAAAGTGGTCACTTTGTCTTTACTGCAGTATTAAGATTCTCCAGAAAAAAAAGGCTCATTTCCTGGCTTGAAGACAGGCAGATAGAGTGAATTCTCCTTTACCCCAACTTTTGTCCTATTCAGGTTTCCAACAGATTGGATGAAACCCACCTATTTTTGACAGGGCAGTTTGCTTTACTGGATCTACTGAGTCAAATGGTAATCTGATCAAGGAACATCCTCAGACATGCCCAGAATAATGCTTAATCAAATATCTGGGGACCCCGTGTCCCAGTCAAAGCGATGCATAAAATTAACTCTCATAGCTGCTTATGGTGTAATGATCAAAATGAGAGGGATTGGAGAGTGTTGTGTAGATTTATCCTGAAAATTCTGTTTTCAGCCCTGACCATTGTTAGGCATGATGTTATATTTGCCCTAACAGCATCCCCAGGCCCACCTTGTTACTACAACTTCCAGGTGGCAGCCTAGTCACATTGAATTCTGGTTCTCATTGAATTCTGTTTCAGGCACTTGGATTCTCTCATTGGTTTGACATGGTCCTAGATCATGACATTTGGAAAAAGAGTCACCTCTAGAGCCTTTCTCTGAAAGGAAAATGGCCTAGTACAATTCTACCAAGCTGTTGCAAACTCCATAAACTTGACTGACTACTTGGTTTGACATCCCCCACTAGATGGCTCTGACCACAACTTGATAGTCATTCCCTTTAACCTACTGAGAAGTCTTATCGGAAACATCAGGTGCACTTGCAGCTCCTATTCCTCTCTGTAAAATGCACAACCTCTACATGTCTCCGTCACCCCCATTCTTGTAGCTATTGCTGTTTCCTTATGGGGTCCACCTCACTGTTGGTGTGGACATATGGGACAGTTTGGGCCAACTGCCATCAGACCGTCTTTCCAAAAATAAGGCCTGGTTTCAATCATACTTAAGTGGATGGGGACTCTGAAGCCTACCAGGTATCAGGAGGCCTCATTAGTGACACTGTCAACCTGTGTCCCCTAATTGATAATAGGTCCCAGTTAGGAGGTCCCAACAATTGTAAACAGGGGTATCACATATGACCTCAGGACTATACCTTCTATGTGGAAGTCAGGCATTAACTTGCCCCCTCCCTGAAAACATCGTGCCTTGTTCCGTAGGGAGGGTCATAAGCAACCTTCAAGTGTTTAAAGAAGAACCACCATTAGATCATGTAGCCCTCAGATGACTGTAGAGATTCCTCCAAGATGAAGCTGCCTTTGGTTACACAGGGGAACTTCCCGGAGGGTTGGCTGATTTATTTATGCACATTCTGCAAGAAGTTATCCTATCTCGAGGGTCATCCTGTTTGAAATGTTGATATGAAATTCATCCCTGACTTTAGCTGAAGGCAACAATGATACCACCTCAGCCCTGGAAGGCATTTGGGTGAGCCTCAGTTCACTGGCCAATGTGGTTATGGATGATAGAATTGCCCTTGACTTCCTTGTGGGCCCAGGTAGAGTCTGCAAACACTAATACATTCTCTGTACCCAGATTAATGCCTCAGGCTGGGTTTAAGGTCAATACAGATATGAGAATGGCACCCAGCTTTCTAAAGCAGACCTTGATGGCTTATGGTTGGTTGGTTTTCTTGTTTTGTTTTTTTTGTTTGTTTTTTTATGTTGTTTGTTTTTCTACCTAGTTGAGCCCTGGCCCTTGGGTATGGGTAAGGTCAGTTTTGTAGATTGGTCTCATCCTGTTGCTTGGAGTTTTGTTGATACTATCCTTTTAGGATGGATTAAGTCCCATTTCTGTCATATTAATCAGGGTGGCCAATAGAGTGGCAAACAAAATTCATCAGAAGTGATATGTAAGGTACTGTGATGGTTGGAAGAGGAGTAACTATTTTAACATGGAGGCCTAGGAGGTTACAGGAAGTGAAACTTGTTTCATTTGAGCCATGAATGAGGATGAGTGCCAAGAGTGCCCATTTTACAGATGAGAAAACTGAGGCACAGGAGTTAAATAACTTGCCAAGGTCACTGAGGTAGGGAGTGGGAAGTCTGGATTTGAGCCAAGATCTTATCGCCTCCAAATATAGAGATTGCAACTCACTGTCTCAGGCATAAGACCAAGACCACCAGTCAAAGAATTGACAGAAATCTGGCATTAGTTTTAGATATTTTTCTAAAATTGACTTGGTGATTAATCTACAGAATTGGTGATTGTGAGTTTGGAGAAGTCTGGGTGAAGAGCCCTAGGACTTTGTGGGAGCCAATCTTTAAAAACAAATGTTTTAGACAAATAATAAGGTTTACAGAATAATAAAATGAACCACCTTAAAAAATTAGTCCCTTGGGTATCCTTAATCATGTCCTACTCCCTGCACTCTCAGAAGTAACTACTCCCCTGAATTTAGTATTTATTATTCCTATGCATTTTCTTCAACACTATATGGTATTGTTTTACAAGTTTTAAAACTATATATGGTATTTGGTTAAGGGTTCCCAAGACCACCCCTAGGTTCATAGACTCACTAGAAGGACTCATGGGACTCAGCCTAATAGTTGCACTCACAGCAACTTTATTACAGCAATGTAGTAAAGACACATTGAATCATAAGAGAAAAAGACACAAGTGGAGTCTGAAGGAATCCATGTGTATTTCGTATGCTCTCTCCTTCTCCTGAGGGGTTGCACTAAGCACACTTTCCCCCAGCAAGGAAAATGCAGCATGTGCACCATGTTTCTGCCTAGGGAATCTGGGGACTGGTATGTCTGCACCCTCTGCCTGGCATGAACCAAAATTCCAGACTCAGAAGAAAAGCAGGTGTTCAGAATAAGCTATATTGTGTTCAAATCGTCTGAGCAGAGTCCACATTTATTAATTGGAATTCTATAGAATTATGTCAATATGAACTCATGGGTTTTTATTCAATGGGTTATAACACTATTATTTTGTCAACATATAATCATGTACACACGTATAAAATAACATATAATTTTAATTTTTTTAGGGGGGAGGGGTTCGTCTAATGCGCTGGATCTCTGGTTCTTTTTGTGGAGTTCTTTCTGGCGGGCCGGAACCTTTGCTGGACTCCCAGGCTGTTCGGGGAAATTTTAGGCGGTGATACCTATGAGCTGACAGGCAACCAATAGATACGAGCGTGGGGCAAGGGGTCTGAGGGGAGGGATGAAAGGGGAGGAAATGGAAGGGTGGGGGGCGGAGCCAGGTTGCTGCCCGGCCCACGGGAGCAGAGGTAGGCCCAGGGCCTGAGCCAAAGCCAATCTCGGGGCTAAACTGGAGCTGGTGGTGGTCGGGGAGAGCAAGGGGCAGGTCCACACGGTGTCTGGGACTGGGCTAGGGGCGCGGGAGAGAAAGGACTGTGGCGGCGGGGCAGCGAGGGGGCGGGGCCTCGCCTGCGCCCGTCCCATGGGGGCGGGGCCGACTCTGGGCAGCGGCCAACTGCGGGTCCAACCGCCGGCCAGCTGCCGCCTTCGCGCGTCCCCGCCTTTGCTTCCCGGCTGGGTAGTCTGGACGTCCGGGTCTGTCGGACCTTCTCTCCGTGGCCGTGTCGCCCTTTTTTTTTTTTTTTTTTTTTTTTTTTCAGTTTTCGTGTTGCTTCCGTGTCTTCCGCAGTCTCTCTCCCTCTCCCCCCTGCGTGGTTCATTCTCCCGCGCTTCGGTGTCCGAGACCTGAGAGCTGCCCGGCGCCCAGCTCTGCTCTAAGAGAGATGGAGGAGCCGGGGTCCCGTGAAGGTGAGCGGGACTTCGACATTGCCGAGATCCCCGAAAAGTGGGGCACTCTGAGTGTGGGGACAGGCTCGGCGGCACCGCCTGGGCTTAGGAAATCCAGTCTGAGGGGAATATTGAGTCAGAGCCCTCCAGTGGGCCAGGAATTCAGACATGGCCAGAGAGTATTCTTGGCTAGTCTATTTTTGTTTTCCTTCCAACGAAGCCAAACCTAAACCGTAGAATTACCATTTTAGAGATGAAAGGGAACCAAGCCAGGGGCAGCCCTTACCAGAAAGGGTTGTATGGGTTGTAGAGTCCCGAGCTGCAACTTAGGAGACCTGAATCTTGGTCCAGGCTTGCTGCTACTAACTTAGGTGGCCTAATATAAGCTTATTCCCCTCCGAGGGCCTGAGTTTTCCCATGTGTACAATGAGAGGGATTTGGAGTGCTGGATCTCAACAGGCCTGACAAAGGATGGGTGCTTTTTAAATATTAATTGTTAAGAATAAATAAATGAGTTAGGGAGGCCTCTTTCTGGGGTTCACTGATGGCTGCCTGCTGCACTGAATTAACTGGAGTCTTTGGAATTACGTTGTTCTTTTATGCTGAGAAATAGGTGGCATTATCCTCATTACAAGTCAGAAAAAAGAGACTCAGAGATAAAATGACTTGCTAGTAAGTGTCAAAGCACATTACACTTCAAAGTCCAGGCTACACTGTACTCTCTCCCAGTAAGAGAGCAGGGAGGATTATATGGAGTAGCAATTAATAGCTTGAGTTCTCTGCTAACGTGAACGACACCAAAGCAGAACTGTATCTAATCCTTCTCTATCCTTAGTTCCCAGTATATGGTTTGTGTTAAAGTTTGGGTTTCAATGCCAGAGTCATCAATGCCATAAGTGAAATTGTGAAGACATCGAAAGTTTTAATATTTTTACTTATATAGTGCTTTAAAGTTTATAAAGCACTTTTGAGTAGTTCTTCATATTGGTCATCTTATATAGGTATTATCTACATTTTACAAGCATAGGAGTCCCAAGACCTAGAGAGATTAAGTGACTAGCACCAGGTCACACGGAAGTATAGATGGGATGTGAATCAAGCCCCATATGACAAGCTGTGCTTCCGCTTTGGTGCTGTCCCCCTACCTCTCCCTCTCCTTTTTCCTAGTTGCTCCTCCCCACTCCATGCCTATTCTTTGCTTTATTGTTATCACCCAGGGAATTCATGGGTGTGAACTAATAATCATGTGTTAACTGATCATTAAAAGTGTGGTATTCACTTGTAATTAATGTGTGGGCACATGAGAGTTTAAATACAGTCTTTCCCAGAAGCGTAGACGGATTTAAATACTTTTAAGAGAGAGTTGTAACTGTTACCATCATCATCATCATCATCATCATCACCATCCACAGGTTTCAAGGAATAAGACTACCCTTGATCCTTGAACAACACAGCTTAGAATTGCAGTTTCACTTAAAGAAGCATTTTTTAAATAAATATAGTACAGTACTATAAATGTGTTTTCTATAACTTGTGATTTTCTTAACATTTTCTTTTCTCTAACATTATTGTAAGAATACAGTATATAATACATCTATACATACAAAATATGTGTTAATTATTTATGTTATTGGTAAGGCTTCCAGTCAACAGTAGGCTATTCGTAGTTTTGAGGGGAGTCAAAAGTGATACACAAAGTTTATACCCCCCAGAGTTGGGGTCAGCACCCCTAATCCCTGTGTTGTCCAACAGTCAACTGTAGAATATGTAGTGATTGACAGTCTAAAAATAACTGCCATATATTGAGCTCATACTATGGCATGGGCTCTGTAACAGCCACTTTAATTTTTAGCTTAATTCTCTCAACAACTCTACTGAATTTTATATATGAGGATCCTGAAACATTAGGAAAGTTAAATAACATGCCCAAAGTCAGGTAGTCCTAGTGGGGTCCTAATCCTATGTTCTTAACCATCATGCCAGCTTGGCTCAAGGACAGATCTTTACTTAGGAGAGCCTGACCTTCTCTGGCAGGAGAGCCTGAGTTGAGGAGAGAGAGGTGTGCTCTAGTACTTTGTGAAGAAGACAATTCCCACTTGCTTTTCAGTTCTGCTACTGAGAGCACAGAATTGGGAGTGAGGGGAGGAGGCTTTTCTTCTGGACTCCGGAGGCTAACTCCCCATTCCTCTCATGATAGTGAGTCGCGGTTCTTCTTTAAGTTAGAAACAAGTGACCAAGTGAATCATTGGTATGCCTTTGGATAAGTTTGTCTTGATTGACACTAGGCACCTGTGGCCAAAAGCAGTGCAACTTTTTCTTTCAGTTTATTGCCCACAGGCTACCTGGGAGATTGATCTAAAATGCATACTTGATCATGCCATTCCTCTGCCAAAAACTCTTGAGTGGCTCCCTCTCTGTGGGATAAACACCCTAATAAGGTAGCAAGGCCTCCCAGGACCTGGATTCTGCTGACCCCTTCAGTCCCACTTCTTTTTTTTTTTTTTTTTTAATTTTTTTTTCCAATGTTTATTTTTGGGACAGAGAGAGACAGAGCATGAACGGGGGAGGGGCAGAGAGAGAGGGAGACACAGAATCAGAAACAGGCTCCAGGCTCTGAGCCATCAGCCCAGAGCCGGACGCGGGGCTCGAACTCACGCACCGCGAGATCGTGACCTGGCTGAAGTCGGACGCTTAACCGACTGCGCCACCCAGGCGCCCCCCACTTCTGCATTCTGTTCTAGTCATGCTGCACTATCGACAGTCCCCACAGCTCACTGTTTTCTATCATTTGTAGGCTTTTCACATTCACCCCCTCTGCCCTTTTCACCCTTCAGTTGGCTGACTCGCTATTCATCCTTTAAGATCCAGCTCACTCATTCATTCAGTCATTCAACAGATAATTCGTCAAGTACCTATCAATTACCAGTCATGGTTCTAGGTATAATGGTGTAGCGGTGAATAGAACAGACTCATCCCTGCCCTTTATGGAGCTTCTGTTGTGTAGTATATATTAAACAAGTATAATCTGGATGATAAGTGGCATGGAGAAGAGAGCAGAGAGGGGATAGAGAGGGGCAGGGGAGTTGTCAGGAAAAACCTCATAGATTAGATGACATTGGAACAGGGCTGAAGGAGTTTAGGGAGTGAACTCTGTGGTTATGTGAAACAAGAATGTTCTAGGCACAGAGCACAAGGATATGAGGCAGGAGTTCACTTGACTCAGTTTTTTTCTCTCCAGAAACCCTCCACTGCCCTGATCTAGACAGATCCTTTTTCTGTTTTCCTACACGCTATCATGTTGACCTCTAATGTGGCACTTATTGCATGATACTGTAATTGTCCCTGTATGTCTGTCTCCCTCACTTGGATGTGGGCAGGGACTTCTGATTCCTTTTTGTCGCCTCAGCACCTACCTTTTGGCCTGACTTGGAGTGGGCACCCAGAAATATTTACTAAATAAATGAATAAGGCCTTCTGGGCCTCATTTTTATAGTCTGATAATTTTTACAAGTGATTTATATGAAAGGGTTTGAATGACAGATAGTGAAAGATAAAAAAATTCTAAGCCTGCTTCTGTCTGGCTTGATTCCCTTTTTGGGCCTCTGAGAAGTAGAACCCCTGATTTCTTTGAGAAGTGTACCTGCAGACTTACATTTTCAGCATTATGACAGGCTAGCTAACCTGTAACATTGTAGACAAAATATAATAAAGTCCTTTATAGCTGAAATTGCAAGAAAGTAAGAGAAATTCCCAGGGACCTAGAAGCCAAGAGTAAACTGAAAACCAGACTAGTTAGCCCTGTAACCTGACCTCAGTTGCCCTGGATGTTTGCTGCTCTCACTTACCTAGAAGTTTGGGCTTTAGTAGACCTGCTGTTGCAGTGAATGAAACTGTGGGCCCACATGGTGTAGCGGAACTAAGATCGCTGCCTGAAACTAGGTCCCTTGAAAGTCTGCACCTGCTGGTATGGTGGACTAGGTAAAAAGAATTCTTTTTGCTGACACAGAGAGATGATAAAGATTGCCTCTTATCCTAGGCTCTAATAGAGGGGGAAAGTTTCCCCAGAGAGTTCTTAACCACAGGCTTTTCCTCATATGGATTTGGATTTATATTTATATTATCTGAATGGCCTAAAATCTCCATTTGACATGGGAAACCACCCAGGCTGGTAATACCCCTGGATGCTTGGCAGCAGCCCATGTAGAATCTCTGTAAAGACATACTTGACACAGGCTGCATAGGATTTCCCCAGAGTGTGGAGGATAGATTTGTTCAATGAGCATGTGTATTGCTTGCTTTGTGCTATTGAGACCATGGTGTTACCTTTGGACAAAAAAGTAAACATTTGAGTACATCCGTGCCTCCCTGTGTGTGATCTTCAGAAATAGAATGATAGAGCAGAACTTGTGCACAGGCCAGCATTTGGATATGGCCCCACATTTAGCTGCCTCCTATCCTTGCAGAGGTCATGGAAGAAGTGACATCGTGCTCCTTCAGCAGCCCTCTGTTCCAGCAGGAAGACAAGAGAGGGATCACCTACCGGATCCCAGCCCTGCTCTACATCCCCCCCACCCACACCTTCCTGGCCTTTGCAGAGAAGCGCTCCACGAGCAGGGATGAGGATGCTCTCCACCTGGTGCTGAGGCGAGGGTTGAGGACTGGGCACTCGGTACAGGTGACTCCTCATCCCAGATCTGGCTCTCAGCCTCAATCTCTCTCCACATTGCTTAGAGCACTTCAGGGCCTGTGCCCTTTCCCATCTGTGCTGGAAGAACCCTGCGTGGGAGATGAGGAAGAAAAAAAGAAACAGTAAAAGCAACGGCTCTCACTCACTTACTGAGTACTTCCTGTGTGCTAGGTGCACATTAGATTCTCGATAACCACTCTGTTGTGACATAGGCACGGTTGTCAGTCACATTTTGCAGATGAGGAAACTGAAGCTCAGAGAGGTTGCCACTTTGCTCACAGTCACATAGCTGTAATAAAACAGCAGAAACAGGCTTTAAATTCCATCTCTGATTCCAGAGGCCTCCACGGTTCATTCAAATTCAGCTAACATGTGGTGTGTTTTTCATTCACATTTTCTTTTGTTCTTATAAGTCATCCAGGGAAGGAAGGAAGCATCGTTAGTCCAGTTTTCTGATCAGGGATCCTGGTATTCCAAGAGATAGGTAGCTTGTTCAAGACAACTAGCAGATGGTGGGGGCAAGGATAACAACAATCCTCCCCCTTCTGCATGGTTTATGTGAGGTGCATACTATCCCCATCGTAAAGGAGGAAATGGGATTAAAAGTGGTTTGCCTCAGGGGTGCCTGGGTGGCTCAGTCGGTTAAGCGGCCGACTTCGGCTCAGGTCATGATCTCACGGTCCATGAGTTCGAGCCCCGCATCGGGCTCTGTGCTGACAGCTCAGAGCCTGGAGCCTGTTTCAGATTCTGTGTCTCCCTCTCTCTGACCCTCCCCCATTCATGAGCTGTCTCTTCCTGTCTCAAAAATAAATGTTAAAAAAAAAAAATTAAAAAAAAAAAAGTGGTTTGCCTCAGACACACACCTACTAAGCAGCAGAGGTGGGGATGGAGCCCTTGCCCCTAAGTAGCACATTTTTACTGCATTTTTCGAGAGCAAAGAATGATTGCTGCCCTTGGGCCTGTGAGTATAGGGTTATTTCAGATCCCATTTTTCTTTTCTCTTGCAGAGCTGGTTGAAGTGAGGATCAGATGAGACCATGGATTTGAGAGCCTTTTGTAAACAAACATATATATCTTTATAATAGGCACTCTAATCCTGCTGGTTTTCTACTCATGGAGATATCACCATGAAAACATTACCTCTATAGGGATGACTTTTTTTTCTTCTTCTTTCTTTTTTTGCTATTACAGCGCAAATGCTTTTCTGCTGAATGTGGGCCTTGCCAGCAACCCCTGTCTCTGCTCTGGATGACTTGCTCACATCTCCTTGTGGGAATGATTTTTACTTTAGGGAACTTTCAGTCCCTGCTCTTTCACCCATCTTGTCATGAGCCTTCCTCATGGCTGCTTCATAGGACCACACCTCTGCTTGTATCATTGGCCTCCAGAGAGGCCCAGTGGGGGAGCCTACCTTGGAGTTCTAGTTTTTTATTCCCTCCAGGACAGGCATTGCCTGCTGTCGTGTTGCCCTGCTTTCTATTGCAAACAGTTAGGCTGTTGAGCACTTTTTACTGGACCATGCTTGTTGTGTAACCTCAGAAACGTTCACAGATGTGTCCACTTGAACTCATTCTCCCTTCTCTGTATTTCATCCCTTCCATTCTCTGATTTATCTGTCTGTAGAATCTTGAAGTTAGAAGAATCATCAGCCTAGCTTCTTTCCCAGTAAAGAGATCTTCTGTATTCCCTTGGTAGCTACTAATATCTTAGGGGTTAAGAACATGGCTTTGGAGTCAGGCAAGACCTACCATTTATTGGCCATGTGACCTGGGACGTTTGACTCTTCTCTGTTTCATCATCTATAAAATGTAATTAATAATAGCAATTGCATAGTAGGAATTCAACATTAGTCATCTTCTACAAAGGATCTGCTTACACAACTCCTCAGATGAGGAACTTAATCCTGTGGCAACTGTTAACTTTTGTTTTTGGAGTGAGACAACCTGTACTTCTCTATAATTACCCATTGGTCTTGTTCCAGCTTCTGGGACATCCGATCTATACATAATAGAAAGTCCCTTTTCCAGAGAATGCTCTTTGATGTACCTGAAAGCAGTATTCATACATTCTGAGTCTTTTGATTTGGGTGCTTGCCAGCTTCATTCTTTTAGTGGCTCTTAAGACCACAGTCTTGATTTCGTTTCTGGGCCCTTGAAAGCTGTGATTACTGTCTTTGGGATTTGATTTGGAATGTCAGTGTCCTTTTTCAAAGAATGGTCCTTTGAATTTAGGGCTCTAAGGATAGACTGACCAGCTCAGCAATGAGGTGGCTATCCTGTTTTTTATCCTTTTAATGCAGTCTTTTAATACATAAAGTAGCATTTGTTTTTTTGGCAGCTGCATAATACAGTTGACTAATGTTAAGTAGATCATCAGCTAAAACCTCTTAATCTTTTTCACGTTTGCTGATTTAAAAAAAATACATTATATATATTTTTTATTTAAAAAATTTTTAATGTTTATTTAAACATGGACCGCGAGATCATGACCTGGGCCGAAGTTGGATGCCCAACCGACTGAGCCACCCAGGTGCCCCCCCCCAAATTTTTTTAAATTGTAGTAGGATAGAGGCTCCTGGGTGGCTCAGTCATTAAGTGTCCGAGTTCGGCTCAGGTCATGACCTCATGGTTTGTGAGTTCGAGCCCTGCCTCGGGCTGTGTGCTGACAGCTAGGAGCCTGGAACTTGTGTCAGATTCTGTGTCTCCCTTTCTCTCTCTGCCCGTCCTCCGCTCACACTCTGTCTCTCTCCCTCTCAAAAATAAATAAACATTTAAAAATTTTTAATCGTAGTAGGATATACCTAAATTTTCCATCTTAACCATTTTAAGTGTACATTGCAGTTTTGTTAACTATAGGCACATTGTGGTGCAACAAATCTCTGCAATGTTTTCATCGAGACTGCTGCTTTATACTCTTTGGACAACCCTCATTTCCCCCTGCCCCATCTGCTAGCTACCACCATTCTTCCTTGTTTTTATGAGTTTTTAGATACTTTGGATACCTCGTGTAAGTGGAATCATACAGTAGGTGTGTTTTTTTTGTGATTGGCTTATTTCACTGAGCATAATGTCCTGAAAGTTCATTTGTGTTGTAGTGTGTGACAAGATTTCCCAGGCGCCCCAATGCTCCTCTTTAAAATGTTTATAACGTGGAGTGGTAACACATATGTAGAAAACATAACATAAATGTCAAATGTACAAAACATGGATGTCTGCTCTGTGAACTGACAAAGCCAACACTTGTGGACTCATCACTTAGCTCAAGAAATAGAATACTACCAGTACCTCAGAACCTTCTCTTATCCCCCCTCTCTTTCCCAGAGATAATTACTATCCTTATTTATAGCTCTGGAGTTTAGTTTTGCTTGTTTTTAATCTTTATTCTTTATGTTTGGCTTCTTTTGTTCAGTATTTTTGAGGTTTATCTGAACTGTTGTGTACAGGCTTCTCAATATTCTTGTACATGTTTTTGCTAATACGTGCATGCATTTTTGCTGGACTTATGCCTAGAAATGTCATTACTGGATCATAGGGTATGTTTATGTTCCCCTTCAGGAGATAATGCCAGCCAGTTTTCTAGAGTGGTGGTTGTGAAGGCTAGTCTACTTCAGTTTCACCCTTGCTCTGCATTTAGCTCTTTAAAGTTCCATCTTAAAGCACGGGGGGTTACCAGGGCCCCAAATTTTTGTCCTTCTAGCCCCATAAGGCTGTCAAACAAATTGTTCAGCTTCTCAGCTTTTCAGTTATCTCTTTGAGAATTAGCAGAGATACCCTGAGAGGAAAAAGGACTTGAAATACCAGGCCAACCTCTCTGAATGAACTTTTCTCAGTTCTTGGCCTATAATTCCTCATTGTCTTGTTTCCTCCCTGATGCTTTTAGCCAGATGTTTTTGTCTTAATATTTTATCTGTCATCTCCAGTCTCAATGGAAATGTTGGTTCAAATTACCTAGTTCGCTGTTACAGGAAGTCCTTTTCCTCCATATTTCTGATGCAAAAAGTAGCATGCTGCATGCACTGGTCTGTACTTTGCTTTGTTCATTTAACAATATGTTAGGGAGATCTTTCCATCTCAAGGTATAGAGGCCTTCCTTTTTCTGTTTTCATCTCTTGCATTGTGTGTTCATGTAACCAGTCCCCTATTGATGAATATTTGGGTTCATGATATTTTGCTTTTCCAAGCAATGCCACAGTGAGTAATCTTGTATATACTTAATTTGATGAGCAGATATACCTTAGGATAAATTCCCAGAATTAGGCATGCTGGGAAAGGATGAATGCATCTGGAATTTTGATATGCCCTACATAAATGTTGAAGCATTTTACACTTTGGTCCATATAAGAGAGTACCTGTTTCTTCACATTTTGCCAACAGAATATTGTCAAAGTTTATGCTGTTGCCAGTTTGTTAGATGAAAGGTACTACATCAATTTTAATTTTAATTTGCTTTTCTGTTTTATGTGTGAGGTTGCACATGTTTTTGTTGTTTTTTCCTCTTTCTGTGAGTTGTCTGGTCTTCCTCTTTGCCCATTTCAGATGGGTTTCTGGATTTTTTTTTTTTTTTACCAATTTATAATACAGTTTAAAAAATCTATTAAGGAGATTAGGCCTTTCTTTGTAATATGTCTGAGTAGGCATTATCTCATTTTAGCCTTACAGCAACTCCTGTGTGAGCATGTTGTTACATTTTCCACTTCATTGATAAAGAATTTGAGGTAAAGTAAGTTCAAGTAACTTGCCTGAGGTCACACAATGAGTGATGAAGGCTGGTTTGAACTAGGTATCTCTGACTCCATGCTTGAGTTTTTAATGCCAGTGTTATGAATTGCCTCCCCATGATAGTAGAGGAAGGAAAAACTCTTTGTTTTAAATTTCCCTTTATTTGCCTAAATTTCATATTTGTCCACTTTGCTTTACTTCATTTCTTTTCTTTTTCTTTTTTTTTTTTTTCTACCTCCTTCTACTTTTCTTGGTTTTTCTTTCTTTTAAAAAATATTTGTTTAGCTCCTATCATGTGCTGGGTACTCCTCAAAAGACTCATAATCTAGGAAGGGAGCCAGTCACACAAAAAGGATGATTATTATATAATAAGTTCTATAACTCTTCTGTGTGTACAAAGAGGAAGCTACCAGTTGCTTTGGTGAGAAGAGGGGAGCAGAGGAAGTTCATAGAAAGCTTTACAAAGGAGGGGACTTTTGAGTTTGGAGGGTGAATTGGGCATCTAGACAAAGTGAGGAAGTGTTCTAGACAGAGGGGACAGCTTATACAATATCTAGCATTGCCTCTTCCCAGCCTTATAAATCATCCTGTAATGTTTGAGAATTTAGTGAATACTTGAGCCTTCATGATTTCATAGATTTTAATATCATTTCTTTCTTATCACTGAAAAAGACTAATGCTTTTAATGAGCCTCATGTATTCCTATTAGTCTCTCACTCCTGCTCTCTCCCCCTTCCCCTTGTCTAGTGGGGACCTTTGAAGCCACTGATGGAAGCCACATTACCTGGGCATCGGACCATGAACCCCTGTCCTGTGTGGGAGCAGAAAAGCGGCTGTGTATACCTATTCTTCATCTGTGTGCGAGGCCATGTCACCGAGCGTCAGCAGGTCATGTCAGGCAGGAATGCAGCCCGCCTCTGCTTCATCTGCAGTCGAGACACTGGCTGTTCATGGAGCGAGGTGAGGGACTTGACTGAAGAGGTTATTGGTGCAGAGGTGAAGCGTTGGGCCACATTCGCTGTGGGCCCAGGTCATGGCATCCAGCTACAGTCGGGGAGGCTGGTCATCCCTGCATATGCCTACTACATCCCTTACTGGTTCTTTTGCTTCCGGCTACCATGTAAAGCCAAGCCTCATTCCCTGATGATCTACAGTGATGACCTAGGGGCCACATGGCACCACGGCAGGCTCATTCAGCCCATGGCAACAGTGGAATGCGAAGTGGCAGAGGTGACTGGGAGGGGTGGAAACCCCGTGCTGTATTGCAGTGCCCGGACACCAAACAGGTGCCGGGCAGAGGCTTTCAGCGATGACCGTGGTGAATGCTTTCAGAGACTAGCCCTGAGCCGACAGCTCTGTGAGCCCCCGCATGGCTGCCAAGGCAGTGTGGTGAGTTTCCGGCCCCCGGAGATGTTATGTGGGTGCCAGGACCCTAATGGCAAAGATGCTTCTACCATTCAGCAGAGCCCTCTACTGGACAGATCACTAAGGCTAGAGCAAGAAGCTGGAGCACTGTCTGAATCATGGCTCTTGTACTCACACCCAACCTGTAAGAAGCGGAGGGTCAACTTAGGCATCTACCTCAATCAGACCCCCTTGGATGCTGCCTGCTGGTCCCACCCCTGGATCTTGCACTGCGGGCCCTGTGGCTACTCTGATTTGGCTGCTTTGGAAAAGGAGGGCTTGTTTGGGTGTCTGTTTGAATGTGGGACCAAGCGAGAGTGTGAGCAGATTGCCTTCCGCCTGTTTACAGACCGAGAGATCCTGAGCCATGTGCATGGGGACTTCACCAGCCCTGATAAGAACCCTGAGCCAATTGAAAGCTAAAAACTGACTTAGGACCCAATTTTCCATGGAAAGAAACCACAGAAGGCAACCACAGCCAGGATAATGGAGGCCAGGTTAACAGAAGTTATTGAAGCCTACAGAGAATCCAAAAACTTAATATTGTGCTCCCTACCTTTTTTCCTTCTCCTCCAAGGAGCAAAATGAACATTTTTCCATAGCTACTACAGTGGAAAGAACTATGAGTTGGGAAACCATGATGTGGTCCTGGTTGTGCCACTGTCTTGCTGAGGGATGTTGAACATATCACCTGAACTCTCTGGGCGTCAGGTCTCCATTTGTAAAATGAGAGGATTGGTTCTGGGATTTTTCTTCTTCTCATTTCTAGGAAAGACAGAGTGTCTGCATGCTCCATGATCAGCAAATTCTGGCTCCGTAGCAGACTCTGATCTCAAAAGGGAAGTCAGAGGGCTCATCATTTCCAATGACTCACCACTCATCCAGGTGTGAGGCTACAAGCAGGTGTTCTGGCATGAAGGAAGATCTGGATGTTTTGTTCTGTTCTTAATAACAAACACACACACACACACCCTTTTAATCATGTTTAGAACTCTATAGGTTCTCCGTCCTAGAGGAATTGGGCAAAACAGTAGGATCATGAGGTCACCTACCTTCTCCAGCTTTGCAGCTGTGTTCAATCTTCCTTCCTTATCTGGAATGCTTACTCCCTAAGGAGAAAATGAGAAGCTCAATGCCAGTGGCCCTTGATAATGGCACATATTTTTTTAAATTTTTTTTTAACATTTATTTATTATTGAGAGAGAGAGACACACACACACACACACACACACACACACACACACACACACACACACACAGAGCATGAGCAGGGAAGGAGCAGAGAGAGAGGGAGACACAGAATCTGAAGCAGGCTTCAGGCTCTGAGCTGTCAGCACAGAGGCCAACGCGGGGCTTGAACTCACAAACTGTGAGATCATGACCTAAGCCAAAGTCAGTTATTCAACGAACTGAGCCACCCAGGTGCACATATTGTTTCTGATGGCATTACTTTTATGGAAGATGAACCTGAAGTTCATTTACTAGGATGGTTCCTGATGAGAAAAGGACATGGATTAGGACTTTAAAGCATTGGACAGAACTTCCCATGGTCTCTGCCCTCAAGGAGCTCACAGTTTATGGGGCTAGAAGTGGGAGAAAATTCAAGAAGATCAAGGCAGCTAGTTTGTAGATGTTGGGCTTTAAGTTGAGGTGATGGTAGCTCTTGATGTCATTGTCTTAGTTGCATCTTCATTGTGCTTGGAGTCATCTGCCCCAGGGCTTGACCAGGCTTCTGGGTTTCCCCCAGGCCCATTTTTCTCAGAATGTTCTGGCCTAGCCACTTCTTTACCCATGGAGGATGTCTTTAGGAAGACCATTAGGAAGGTCTCTGGACCTCAGACCTCTGAATCAGGCCTGTTTTTTTGGACCTGCTACAAATACTGTTTGTGGAGTAGGGCTGCCTCTTTGTCTGATAGGTTTGGGGCTAAACTTTGCCAGTGGTGGGTCTCTCAGATGATACCAGATTGGTTGTTCTTATTTTAGATTCTTTCCCCATAGCCTATTATTGTAACAGAAATTCTATCATGAGATACTTGGTTTTCCTCCCTATTTTAGGAGAAAAATACCTTGTATCAGAGAACTATATTTGGTGCTGAGTAATGGCCCAGAGAGCAAGTGTTAGTCTTGGAGCATAGCCTAGGAGGCTAGGGGTTGGCGGTTGCCCCAGTCCCATGGGGAAGAGTCGTGCAGGATGAAAGCAGAGATTAACTTCACCTACTCCTGCATATGGCTTAAGTCCATGGCTTAGAGTGACTTCTTAAAATTCCCTTAGCCTCTCAGCCATTTGTCAAAGTTATTCTCCCAGCACACAGTTATGATCATTCATTCACTCATTTGTACATTTACCTAAATATTCTTGAGAGCCTTGCATAATGTAAGGTGCTTCCTATTGACATTCCCTGGTTGAAAATTATTTGTGGCTCTTCATCGCCTGCTAAAGGGTGTCTACATTTTGTCTGGCATGTAGGGCTGCCAGTTGTTGGGTGGGGTAATGAATACTTATCTCTCCTTCATATGAATCCCACTGTCAGAGAAGACCTCTGTCGAGATGGCAGTGGAGGGGGTGACAGAGCTGCTGGTATAGGGAGGAGCTGGGGAAGGGCAACCCTCTCCTGAGTAGTAGTAGAAACTTCCTGTTCTGCAAAGCTTTCCTGAACACCATCCCCAAATAGATGGGAACAGGGGGGTGGCTCCGTTCTCCAACAAGGTCTAAGGGATGGAGAAAATGAAAATATCAAGACTTCTTTGGAACCATCCAAGGAGGGACCTCAGTCACATGCCAGTGTGGACCACAGCCGTCCAGTACCAGCACTCATTGGATGTCTTCTCCATCTCTGAATTGCCCTTCCCTTTCTCCTTCCCCTTTGCTTCATGTTTGCTTCTCCTTAGTGATTAGCAGTGAAACTCCTCATAGGCAAAGGGCCTGTGTGTATATTTCAGGAATAGCAAGAAAAGAGGGTTGAGTAATCCGACATTTGTAATCCAATTACAGAAGTAATCCAGAATGAGGATTAGGGAGAGGAACAGAGTGGGCAGTGGTGGCTCTGAAGCAAAAGAGCGGCAGGGGAGGAGTCCTGGCACCTTAAGGAAGAGAGAGAATGTGGCACAGATAGAGACAGAGGCTGGAGAGATGGTGTAGGTGGAGGCCTCTGTGAAGAAGAAATGATAACAGGCTGGAGCTGTTTCCAACACGTATGGAAAGGGAAGGAGGCCTGCATGGGCCCACAGTTCAGGCTACAGATAAGTTCCTGCCCAGCCCTGTAACTTTAAGCTGGCTCAACTTGTCCATGTTCCACGTGACTAACAAAAACAGCTGGAGGCACTCCAACTCTGTGCCAATTACCCAAGCCTTCGGGGCCCTGGGTCCAATGCCATGATACTGGTATCCTAACTAAGCCCATTTCTAGCCCTTTCAGGTTGGTAGAATGAAAAATATTGGGCAGGTGATGGCAGCTGTGAAGGAAAGAGGACAGCAGACTGGAGGCCTCTAAGCTAGAAGCGTGAAGAGAGGACTAGAGAGGCTGTGGTCCTTTGCCTGTAGATGTTCCCCCCCTGTCTTGGGACCCTTAGAATGGATCCATCCAGCACACATGGCCCATGTCTGGGAGTGCAGGAAAGCATAGGTAGGGACCTCCTGCTGCTGATCTGTACCCAGATCATCTTCCGATCCCTTCAACCTGCTGGTGCTGCTCATGCTCCCCAACTCCGGATGCCCTCACTCCTAGGCCACTATTATGTACTTCAGGCCCTCGTTATTTGGATGCTATATTCGGACCTGTTTCTCCTGGTCACCAATCCCCCCCTCGTATCCATGGGATATCATGCAACTGCAGCCACAGATCAGAGACATGGCACCCTGTCTGTTGGGTAGCCCGAGGAACCCATAGAGGTCAGCCTAAGGCTGCGCAGCCTCCTTTCCAGGGTAGTAGGATTCAGTGCTTCCATTTCAGCCAGATTAGGCTGCTCAGGCTTCTTCAGTAGGCTGTGAGTTTTCCCCACTGCATTAGTCAGTAGATGTCATGCCATCCTCTCCTGTGCTGCCAGAGTGCACAGTGGAAGCCTCCCTTTGGTCATCACCACAGCTTGCCATGTATTTCTGTTGTTGTGCCCTGTAGGCCTCTGCGAGGCTCTGAATTCCTTGAGGGCCAAGTCTCTATGAATCCTCCCTCTGTCCTTTTTACCTTGAATCACAATGGTTGCTTTATAAATATATGCTTTTTTCTATTATATTCTGAATTCCCTGAAGGTAAGGACTGTGTCCGATTCTTCTCTCTGTCCTCTGTACCTGGCACGGGGCCTGTCACAGAGCCTGGCACAGAACAGACAGCAGTAAAGTTTCACTGAACGAATAAATGAGTCAAAGATCCTTGGCCTTCTGGAGCTAAGAGACAAGGCCAGGGCAAGCTCCCCCACAGGGAGAAGCATACTGTATCCCCTGTAGATTGGATAGTGTTCTAAACTTGCTGAGCACTCACTAAATTAGTCTTCTCTATTCTGGCTTGCTTCCAGGTCATCCCGGATGTCCCAGGATGACAGCATAAGACTGAAGCTAAGCCTTGACTTGGGGTTGTCATTTCAGTGGTATTTCCCTTCTGTCCCTGATTGGAGTGTCTATAACTGCCTGTCAGAGGGGGGTGCTCTGGTTCAGTGTGGTCTGAGCATGTCTTGGCTCCGTGATACCAAGTGCCAGAAGTGCCCTCCGTACCATAGAAACTACCAGGACTCTGAAACAAAGAACATGAATAAAGAGCCTGATTCCGATGACTGCTGTTTGTTTTGTTGTCGAACAGTGAGATGATTATCCTAATACTTCTGTCTAATTTGTACCCAACTTCTTTTGAAAAATGGATTTGACTTTTCCTAAGGACTTTTCTTGCTTTTCCTAAGGACTTTTACTTTCAGAAAGCTTTACTAATAATCTTTGTACTTGGGGTGCCTGGGTGACTGAGTCGGTTAAGCGTCCGACTCCTGGTTTCGGCTCAGGTCATGATCTCACAGTTTTGTGGGTTTGAGCCCCGCATTGGGCTCTGTGCTGGCAGTGCAGAGCCTGCTTGAGATTCTCTCTCTCTCTCTCTCTCTCTCTCTCTCTCTCTCTCTCTCTCCTCCCCCCGTCCCCCCCACCCGCTTACCCTGTCTGTCTCAAAAATAAATAGATAAACCTTAAAAAAATACAAAAAAAATTATCTTTGTATTGTACACATTGTCACTGGAACATAGTTACTTGCCTATTGCAGGGGTGGGGGGAAACAGGGCAGAGATTACCATAACTGGTTAGATTGTGTATTACACAGTAACTACTAAGTGATTAAGTGAGGGAACTGGGATACACAGAATCACCCCATCTGACACCAGCCCCGGTGCTGGTCACTGCACATCTTACGTCTTTTTGCAAAAAACCCTGAGATTTTTAATACCAAATTGTAGCTGGCGAGGCCACAAATACCTCAGTGAAGTGGGGTGATAACCTTAACTCATGACTCATACTTAACTTTGTACTCTGCTTTCTAAAACAAATAGACCATTGAAAAAGTTTTAAATGGGCATCTCTTTCATCATAACACAGAGTCATAATGTTGAAAGAATAAATGTAGAGAACTGCTAATTTACCCCTTACAAATAGTTTTATAATAGTTATTGATACATTTTTAAAAATCCAATGATCGATTTTATTTTTGTGTGTTTTGTTAGATTGCTTAACATCTGGGGACCTTTGCGCTTGAGAGGAATACGCGCTACTCCATGAACTTCAGCACTCAATTTTTCAAGCTCGTATTCACTAAAACATTGAATGCCTCTTGAATATCTAAACAATAACAAATTTGTTTAAACTGCCTTCAACAGAAATATCAGTTACAAATTTAGTATAGCTGATCCTTTTGAGCATTTCAAGCACCATAAATAGTATATAAAACATAAATAAGTCCAGTGATTGTAAAAGATTCCCTTATCCCAAAATGGAGTACAGAAGAGCTGATGCCATAGATTTAACTTTGTCGGTTACTATTATGGTTACACCTTTGGGGAGTTCTAATTTTTAAACCTCCCCAGAGTTTTAATGACTTCATCAGGTTCCCCTCCTCGCCCCCACACACCTTCCTAGCTATTTAGTAATAGCATATCCAAAGGGAAACGAGTACCATTTAAGACAAGTACTATTTCCACTGGGAGCATTTACATGTGAGGTTGGAGGCCTGGAATCACAGACAGCTGGCTTCTCCTCAGTGGGTGGAGAATACCTGAACACAGGAGAAGCCTGAAAGAATGGAGCCAGGCAGAAACTGTCCTAATGGTATCTACTAGACTTCTCCCTGTTATGGGACCTAATAAGCCCCCAGTGTTTTGTTTTGTTTTTTAATTTTGATTTTGATTTTATTTATCTCTGAAGCTAGTTTGAGTTGAGTGTATACAGCTTGCAAGTGAAAGAATATGAATGCCCATCCTCACAGAAAATTGGATTACTTGGTACCACAACCTGTTAACCACTACCTGGAGCAGAACTTCATTAACTTTCACTGCAGTCTACTCAAGTTAACACCATTGTCTAAAGGGTACATTACCAGGAGAGATCTTGGGATAAAATGCAGGAAGGACTAGGCTAGGAGGGGTCAAGAGTCCAGGGTCTTTGTCCTAGAGCTTACCACTGACCTGTTGGGCAACTTTGTGCCAACCACTGGCCCTCTCTGGAAATCAATTTATTCAGCTATATAGCAGGAGCATACTTCTTGCCCTAGCACTCACTGAGAGTTATGTGGGTCTGATGAGGTAGTGAATCCTCAAAAGGGTTTAGGAACCAGTGCTGTGTCATGTAAATAGAGGATAAGTTACCATTCACCCGTTGATCTCCCTTATCCATCAGCATTGGCAACATTTGAAAGTCAAATGCTGAAAATGAAGGTGATGGATGGAAGGGAGCAGAAGAAGGCAGGGTCCACTGAGGAGGGCACTTCAAGGCTGGACAGCCATCTTGCCTCACCTCTCTCATGTCCTTAGCAAAATGTAGGCCCATGATTTTGCCCAACCATCTGATTTTGCCCCAGATCTTTTGTTCCCTTTCTGCGAGGAATGATCCAGCCTGTGTATAGAAGAGGGAAATCTCAACCCAAGTAGGAAGGGACTTGGGCTGAGTCATCTTTGTTTTCTGTGCCCACCAAAGTGCCAGCCATGGCAAGACTATAGGAAAAGAAGTGTGGAAGGGGAATAGCATTTGTAAAGTGCCTAGTGTGGGTTGAGTTATACATACATTCTCTCATTTAATTCAACAACCCATTTTAGAGATGGAAACGTTGAGACTCAACAAGGTTACATGATGTGTTCCAAAGTCACACACCTGTAGATGATGAAGTCAGATCTGATTCCAAACCAGTATTTTTGTCATACGGCAAATAAGTGGCAGAACTGTGGGTGATGCTTACCTTGCCGTTGATGTGAGGTAGGGATAGTGCCTCTTAATTCCTTGGAACATGGTGGGCATTCAGCAGCTGGTAAGAGGCTGGTGATGATGATTCCTGTAATAATGACACGTCTCACATTTGCACTAAAGTGGCTTCTCAGACCAAAGGTCTTCCCCTTTTATTTCACCCAAGAGAGAAATGCATTAGTTTCTTTGCTTGGAAGCCCAGATCTAGCTGGAGATTATTTTCTAGGACCTCCAAACTTCAGCAAAACAGCTGCCTCCCACAATGCACAGTCATTCTAAATGTAGATTGTGCTGTCATCAATTAGGAATAGAATCAGAGTGAGAGCATGGATTCTCTCGAGGGGTAAACAGAATTTGATCAGGTGAAGCTGATTTAGTGCTGAATGAGAAGGGTCCGGGCCAGCAGGCACCGGGCTGGTCTCCAATTGAGCCACAAGTTCGAGATAGCAACTCTACTTCTGCCTTTCCCCACTGTGGGCCAGTCCCTGGAGCCGTACCCAGTGGCCAGGTCTGAACCCATCAGGCCATGTAGATGGTCCTCCATACATTGTCTCTCATCCTCACAACCACTAGGGAAGCAAGACATTATTGTCCCCAGCCTACAGACAAGGAAACTGAGCCTTGGAAAGTTTAAATGATTGGGCAGATAACTATAATTTCCTCTGTAAAAACTAGGATAATAAAAGTATCTCATAGGGTTGTTGTGAGGGTTAAGTGAGAAAATGTATTTAAACTTAGATAAAAATTTAAAAAGTGCCTGGCATATAGCAGATATTCAAAAAGTGGGATCTGTCATGATTATTATAATTTTTCCCTGTAGTAATCATATTAGCCCATCCAGTGTGCACAGTGTGGTAGCAGTATTTTTCAAGCTTATGTGTGCATATGAATCACCTGGAGAAGTTAAAAAAGGCTCCTGCCCCCACCCCAAGAATCTAATTTGGTAGGTCTGGGATTGGGCCTGAGAATTTGCATTTATAACAAGCTCCCAAGTAATGCTGCAGGCCCACAGACTACTCTTTGATAACCTGTTTCAGTACTCACCTCTCCATCCATTGTCCCACCTGCCTCCTACTCGCACCCTTACCAGCTCCATGATGTAGGAGGAACATACAATGCTACTAATGTCCATGTGGAGCCAAGTTTTATTTCCCAAATAGTGTCTAACTTGGTTCTTTAGCCTGCCAGTGAGCTGTATTTTTCCTGGGTCAGGAATTTAGCTTTCCCATGGCATGATAATTTCCTGGGATTCCTATTGATTTTCTTGCCAAGTCTCATGGAGATTAAAGGTGACACCAGAGCTTGGGCACAGACCTAGGCCTGCTGGCACAGGGTGCTTTTTCCATCTGTAAAGCAGATTTGCAAGACTCCTATACTTAGCCAAGTACTGGGGAAGAAGTAGAAAAAGAGGCCTTACATTAGTTGGGTGGCTGAGGACTCAGCTCTGTGAAGACGAACTTGTTATACATGCAGAGGTGAGAGTGAGGGTCACAATTAAGCCTGGAGAGTTGCGAAGCTAGAGCTTGCTGAACTCTATTAGTATGAGGGTCCAATGTTAAATTCAGAGGATAAGGGAATAGGGCTACATGGTACCCATCAAGCAGACAGTAATGACCCTATGTGTGGTATAGATGGCCATTTTCTGTCCTAGGTGGCCATGCTGTGTGTGGCCATAGGCAAAGGTCCTCCTTATTGTCTCCTGATAACCTCTCCTTAGCTCCTTCCCCTCAAGGGCCTTAGTCCCAGATCTCTTTGGATTGAGACACTGGAAAATGGTCAGGAAGTTCTAGTGCCCTTTTTGCTACTCTATGTGCCTGATTTGAAGCTGAGATTTCTGTATTGAAACTGAAAGATGGTTATAGGCCATGGAGTTTGGGTTAAGGCCGAGTCCTATGAGCAGGTATGAGCTTTGAGGGGAGAGTATGATGTCCATTTGTTCACCATATTATTCCATCCCCTGGCATAGTACTCAATAAAAATCTGTTGAATGAATGAATGGCCATTCCACACTGAATCCTCCAAAATTGAGAACTCAGAGGTGGATATTAGGATATGACACCCTCGCCTTTCCTGACCTCACTCCTTTGGTTTGAGACTTGATGGCATATAAATGACCCAGAAGATGGTCCCTGGTAGCCCAAGTTATAGTGAACCCTGTATTCAAGGAGGTACTATTAAGAAGATCCTAGGCTGGGGCTGAGGAACACCTTCTTTGTCATTCCAGTAATCCAGGTTTGCTCCACGGTCTATGTTGTTACTGGAAAACCTTTCCTAGAGCCTGATCCGAAGACTGTCATCTGCTGTGTTGTCAAGCATTGAGAGATGCTTGGGTGAGCGCATTTGGCCTGGAGCCTTGAAAGTTGAGAATGATGCTCTCTCCCAAGGTCAGCGTGATGGTAGCAGGAATCAGTGAGAGAAGACCTAAAGCAGAAGCCGAATCTTGAAGCCAGAATCAGGTGTGGCAACTGCCTTCCATCTCTCATGGGAAGGTCTCCTCTTGCTGGAAAGTAAGTTTCCTTATAACACTCAGGAGGATAGGGGTGGGGCTTGCGGGTAGGGTTCCATGTTTGCTTTCCAGGCCAGTGAGTAACCCAGTGCTTCCAAAATTGTGAGTGGAGGAGACAGGCCTTCATATTAAGCCCAAAGTCAGAAGGTAGGGCAGATCCTCCCTCATCAGACCTCCCTGAACCCTATGGAGCCTGACAAAAAGGTCAGGCTGCAGAAACACTTATACATTCTCAGGAGCTGAGGCTGATCCCACCAGCTAGGGACAGACGAGTTCCAGGTTCAGGAGCTCAGGTAGGTGATATGTTTGGGCAAGGCTGCTGCTTTTCATGTATCATACAAAAGTGCCTGGCCAGGAGGCAAGTGGGGCCCCAAATCCACCAGCATGGAGCTCCCCAAGCCATGTACCTGTAAGGCAGCAAATGCCTTTTTTCTAATTAGTACTGGGTAGACTATAGAAACCCCTGGGTTTGGGTGTCTGAGGATAAGAATGACTTCCTCAGATCTCTGGACTGAGGAGCCCATACCTGGCATCTCTGGGAGGTGCTGGGACCAAGAGTTGCCTCTCCTCCTTGCCATGTCTGAGAGAGGGTGACCTGGGCCTGGGATATGGTTGCTCTGTATCCAGACAATTCTCAAAAGGGACCTGTGTACTTGGCAGTGGGACGTCTGGCCTGTGGGTAAGGATTAGTAAAAGACTTTGTGAAAGGACTTGGCGGGAGGGAGGGTAACACTTAAATGACATTTAGGAGAATGTAACTCATTGAATAGAAACTTATGGAACAGAGCAAAATGATAGGAAATTAGGGTTGTGCCGGGAATCAAGAGGAAGCTTGGAGCAGCAGTAAAGGCTCTTAGTCTTCTTTCTTTTTTTAGCTCTCACTCCTTCCCTCTTCCTTCCTTTCTTCCTTCTTTTTGTTCTGTTTGTTTAAACTAGCTGTGTGAGACCTTGGGCAATTCATTAAACTTGTTGAGCCTGCATTTCCTCTCTGTAAAGTGGGCACAATAACATGAACCTCAGGTTGTTGAGAGGATTCAGAGTGTGTCTATGTGATGCAATGGGACAGGGATGGGCAAGCTTGGCCTCTCCATCCCTGCCTTGTTCCCCTCTTGTATTCATCTCTGGGTGGTGCCAGTGGGCCTGAGGCAGTTTGTCAGAGAGTCTAGAGCTGTAAGGCATCCCCCTTGTATTGAGGGAACCATGCTGACCCACGGAGGAAGCCTGGCTACTGGCAACTGGGAGGGTTGGTGCTGGTGAAGGCACTAGCCCCCACCATGTCCTGTCAGGCTGTCCAGTCAGTCTTCTCCACTCCTCTGGGGTGGGAGAGATTACCTGCTTTGTATAAAAGAAGAAATAGAAGCTTAGACTTGCGCAGGTACGGTGTTGAAGGTCACAGAGCAAGTGATGGAACTGAGGCTGGAACCAGGTTTTCTGGTCCAGAGACTCTCTGGAGTCAGCAGCCCACTTTTCTTGCACTTTGGTAACCCCAGGAACTATCCAGGTTTGGGTTGAGAACAGTTCCCCACGCACAGAATGACAGTCCTGAGTGGGGGCCAAGAGAGAAAGTTGAGGAGCAGGGATCTCTGTGAGTTTGCCTCACCTTCTCCTGGTCTCCTGGGCCTGACACTTGCTCAAAGTCCTGCTGGAACAAGATCCAGGTGGTCAAACCTTTACTGAGGCCCTGCCCAAGACAGGTACATCAGTGCAATTGTTTAGTTTAATGATCCCCATGGCCCTGTGAGACTGGCATCACTACCCCACATTTAGATGAGAAAAGTGAGGCTCAGGGAGTGGCAGTGATTTGCCCAAGGTCATACAAAGTCAGGCTCACCTCAGCCTGAGTGCTCTCAGACCAGGGTTTCACCTGAAGCCCTGTGGCACTGCCAACATCGTCCACCAGGTGGCAATCTTCCCCCAACTTGCCGTGGGCTACAGGCAACCACAAGCCTGTGGTTGGCAATCCCAGCAGTCTCTTCCTGGTCTGTCAAAACTGCTCTGAAGCACCACTTAGTACCTGTTGTTCCCAAGGGGAAACTGATGCCTGAGAGGGGCCATGGCTTTCCAGACAAGGACGTCCTGTGTGTGTGCCTGAGCACAGGATCCGCCTCACTCCAGTTCCATTTGAGACTGATGAACCTGATGACCTGTCTGTTGTTAGCTGAGAGATAGTGGCCATGATTTCCTTGGCACTTGTCTACCCCCTGTGTTGTCAAGGCCTCGCTCAGTGGTGGCAGTTGAGTTGTCCTTTGACTCTGCCAGAGGTCCAAGGCCCAGTCTCTTCTGTAGGTGGGGTCGCCCTTACTTGGCTTAAGGCAGTCTGTACAGCCCAACGTATACATGCCCTATTCCAACCTGTGTGCTCTTTGTGTGGAACACGGGAACTTCTGGGATCTTCTTCCATGCCTGCCTACAGTCAGAAAGAACTAGGAGGGGGTCCTCTGAATCCTACCTGGAACACCACCTTCCCCCGCTCAGTGGGATTCCTGCCACAGGATCACTCTACCAGAAACTTCGTTCCAGTCTCTGTGCTGCTCGGTGGCAGTCCCAAGGTGGGCCTGTGGGTTCCCAGATCAGCAAGCTTCCTGCCTGGGTAAGGGAGGGAGGTTCACCTCTAGCAGGCAGGCCCAGTTACCCTGAGGAGCTCTGGAATAGTCCCCATTCTCCATCATGACAGTAACTTCTCCACAGGAACAGAGCACTCCTCACAGGGCTACACTGATGTCCCCCACCCCCCAACTCCATTTTCCCTCCTAAGTCCTCCATGTGTCTCTTTACAGTCTCTTTACAGTCTCCACAGAGTGTGGTCTTAGAGCCTCCTGTCTTCAGCTGGGTGCCTCCTCTGCAATCCCACAAGTCTGAGACCTCAGGGGAAGTCCTGCTCTACATCCTGTCAAGGAAAGGTCATGGCAGTTACCTTTGCAAACACTGAAAAGGTTTAGTTTTGAAGTGAGGGAGACTGGGGGCTCCACGAAGGCAGGGACCTGCCGTTTGAGTTCTGTGCTGTCAGCACCCATCACAGGGCCTGTGTGGAGCAGGCCTGGGGTAGGTTTCTCTTGTGAGTGAGGGGCCCTGAGGTGACCCCCCCCCCCATATTAGGTTGCGTCATCTCTCAGAGCAGGGTGCGTCACCTCCCTCTGTAGTCCCCACATTCCTCCGTGCAGGAAGTGGGAGGAAGGGGAACGGAACAAAGATTTATGGATGCAACACCACACAGCTGTGACTTCAGGGTTTCCATGCATCTCTCATTTTCATGCCTCCTCGGTGATTTTTGCTAAATCCATGTATTCTTAATATTTTTCTTTAGCATATTTTGTGTACATGCCTAATTTCACTATCTCCTAAGTAATAGTACTCATGAAATCAAAGGTTTGATATGTTTTATTTTTTCCTAATACACCCTAAAATAAATATGTAGCTATTAAAGAAAATTAGCAGAAACCACCGACAAACACCTATGTGCCACCAGTGACGTATGTACCAAAGTTGGGATGTTCGTTTTTCACAAAACCCTATGAGGTCAGTAATGTCATTTCTGGTTTCACAGGTGAAGAAATAGAAGCTCCGAGAGGTGAACTGCCTTGGCCAAGGTCACACAGAGTCTTCCCATCTTGACCCCTCTGCTTACAGATAGGGGAGGGGAAGGGAGGATGTGTGCTTAGGGGGGATCTGCAGTGAAGGGGGATGGGGGGCATCTCCCAATGAGAAATGACAAAGACGGAGAAGATGGGAAGAAGTGGGGGCAGGACTCCACATCAGAAAGGCAAATGACCTGAGTCTTGATGTCCTATGCACAGTAATGGCCATGAAAATAGCTGCAGATTTGCCTGCATTTGTGTGACCAAGATTTATTGTGCCAGCAGCTCCGGTAATTGGATGATGAAAGCACTGCAGCTGGGACTGCTGGCTGGAGATTAATTATTAGGGAGGAGGGGGAGTGGCTGGGATGACGCCTGGCCTGGTGGTGGTTATCTGTAACCCCCTGCAAGAGTAGGCAGCCAGACCTCAGCAAGCCGGTGGACCCCTCCCCACTCAGCTGATACCCAGAGAGGGAGACCACTGGCCCAGAGAATAGCCATTCCATGTTTCATGGCAGAGTGGGGTGGGAGCTCCTTGGGAGGAAGCCTATTCCTGGGAAGGACCAGCAGCTATAGCAGCAGGAAGAGCCTGGGCTTGGAGTCAGGAGGTCAGAGGGGTAATTCCAACTTTGTCACTTTCTGGCTTTGTAGCCTTGGAAAGGTGGCAATATCTTTGAGCCTCAGTTTCCCTAGCTGTAAAATGGGGAGGATGGTGCTGACTTTACTAGGAAGTTGTGAGGATCCAAGGAGATTATTAAGCCCTCTGTAGACCCGGGACCCACTCTGGGGAAGCTTTTATGCTCACCCTCACTGCTCAGGTCTGGCCCTTTTCCCCACTGTCTGGGTCCTGCATGCCCCTTCTTATCCCCCCAGAGCCCTAAACCTTGGTGCCCAGCCACTGTGGGCACTTTCTGCATGAACATCAAGGGTCCCCAGTGGGATGGGGATACCCAAGAGGGACTAGGAGTTGGGGGATCCTAAGAAGAGACCCTGAGGGGAAGGCAGGTTTGGGGAATGAATGGATCAGTCCTGAGTCCAACCACCTCTTGCAGCTAGGAGAGCCTCTTGTTGGTATCTGATTCTGCTCCCACTTAATAGGGCTATGGCTGAGCTTTCAAGGATTTATCATCCCCCTCTCTCAGGAGCAACAGGGTCTGAGGGTAAGAGCTGGGGATGAAGAGAAGCAGCCCTGTTTCACTTGGGGCAGAAGGAGTGGGCTCTGGAGGAAGAATGCTCTTGTATTCTAACTCTAGCTCTCCCACTAACCCAGCTAGCTGTGTCCAACTTTTGCTTGCACGTGACCTTTCATGTCTACAACCAACTCCATGGTTTCTCCCTCTGGTCCACCTTGGAGTCTTTACTTCTTACTGCCAGATGCTCCCACCCTTCCCAATTCATATGCATGACAGAGGGAATCTGGCCATGATCAGGAGGTCACAAGGCCCTCATAGATCTGTGGTGTGGGTACAGCAGATGAGGGTTGAGGTTGGATGCGTACAAAGGGCCCCACAGGGTGCCTGGCACATGGTAGGTACTTGGAAGCGTTTGAAGCTCAGAAATCCCCCTCACACCACAGACCTTTCTCCTGGCCCCTTCCCTTTGCCTTCACCCTCATGGAGGCCTCCAACCTTGGATTCCCTCACCCCTGCAACTTTTCTTGACCTCCCTCTCCTCCTCTCCCGGCCAGCCTGGACTTGGGATGGGGTGATTGTCCCATCCAGAGCATTTTCGGTGCCCTGCACTCCCCACCCCACATCCCAGCAAACCTTCTTCTGCTTAAAGTTCCAGACCCCAGTTCTGCCCTCTTTCCCAGACCTCCTGCCAAGGCCTATGTAACTGGGAAGGGAGTAGGTGACAACTAGAAGTATTCATTGAGCACCTCTACATGCCTGGCCCTGTGCTCGGTGCTCTACCCATTTGTGTGATGAACCCTTCAGAGTTCCCCTTGGGTCAAAGCTTTATCCAGATGGAAATACTGTGGTTTGTCATGATGAGAGGAAGTGAAGCCATGAGGCAAGCTGTTGGTGTGAGCTCAGCATCATGAATCCCTTCCAAGTGGCATTTCCATAGGCCACTCGGTATTTCCCACCTTCTCTCTGGCTTTACAAGATGAGTTAGCTAACAGCTAGTTTTTACTGACTACTAACAGCTAACTTTTATCAAGCACTTTATATGTGCCAGGCACTGATCTAAGCACTTTGCATGTACCAGTTCATTGGACCTTCATTATAACTCTATGGGATAGGCTCTGTCAATATCCCTGTGTCCAAAACAAGGACCTGATACTTCTGCATCATGTTAAGTAACTTAACCACAGTCACGTCATTCTGGTGGAGTCAGGTTTTACAGCTAGGACTTCTCACTGGGGACCCCAAGCTCTTGACCCTTTGCTATAGCATAGTAGCCATAGAGCTGCCCCCACTGCAGTTCAAGGCCCTGGAGCCCATTTTCTGCCTGTTTCCTCCAGAAGTTTCTATCAATCACCACCCTTCGGTCCCCCAGACACCTTTAAGTTCTCTATCTCCTCCTTAAGTACTCAACATGTTTGCGACTTTCCCATGCCAGCAACTCCCCCATCCCTGGTTCTGCTGTAGATACTCCTCTTTCTCTCCTGGTCATCACAGCCCATTTTCTGGAGTTTCTCCACCTGCTGTCCACACTTCCTCAGCCCTCTTCAAACTGACTTACCCTCCTCCCACTCTTCCCTAAGCATAGGGAGACGGTGCCCTCACCTTTCCAGAGGAAAAAATGTGTACCCATCAACAGCTGAAAGAAACCATCAATCAAACATGCAAATTGTAAAACGTGTTACAGATCTAGTACTTCTACAACAAAGTCGTCCTCAAAATTAAAGACAGGAGCAAAGGCAAACACTGAAGACTTTGGTAAAACCCATCTGATGATGGCACTTGGGCCGAGTCTTCTCCATCACGTGGGAGTTCTGCCCTCTGCTCACATGTGCTCTAATGTCAGAGCCGCCAACATGGCATCCAAGCGTAGAGGCAACAGACCAATACTCGCACTGTCCCATTTTACTGCATACATGCAGTTCTTACTCTTCTTGGCTCATATGGCTTCTTTCTTGGTAACTATGATTATTGGAAAACAGTCAAGATAAGTCTCCTTTTCTTCTTGGTGGTTTTGCTGTTATCATACCTCCCTAATGGTCTTTAGGCATTTCTCAGCTGTTCCTCCTATAATCTTTATAATCCATTTCTCAGCTCTTCCTCCTATAATCTTTCTTCTTTCCTTCACATCTCTCCTCTGTCTCTCTTCTTTTTTAAAAAAAAACTTTTTTGGGTGACCTGGGTGGCTCAGTTGGTTAAGCGTCTGATTCTTTTTTTTTTTTAATATATTTTTTTAATGTTTATTTACTTTGAGACAGAGAGAGACAGAGCTTGAGTGGGTGAGGGGCAGAGAGAGAGAGGGAGACACAGAATCCAAAGCAGGGTCCAGGCTCTGAGCTGTCAGCACAGAGCCCAGCGCAGGGCTTGAACTCGTCAACCTCAAGATCATGACCTGAGCAGAAGTCAGATGCTCAACCCACTGAGCCACCCAGGCACCCCTCTGTCTCTCTTCCTAAAGCTTTCCTTTCATCATCTGGCTCAGGATTTCTGGGAAAAGTTGGATAGGAGTCGCTAGTGTGCCAGCCTCAAAAGATGTCCCCGGGCCTAATGCAGAGAGAGAATTCAGAGTCCTGGGTAGGATGTGTATAGACCTCTAAACCATTCAGTAACATGTGTCCATGAAGACTCTATTGCTAAGGTTCCCAATGACTGCTGTATGGAGCTTCTCTGCTGCACTGCTGTCTGCCCATCCCAAGCCCAGTTTTTAGCTCTCATTTTACCAATCATTTGCTCCTTGAAGCAATTCCATTCCTCAGGGGCTGACATCACTTTGCACCACACTGATTCCTTATCTATCTTCCTGCTGCTCATCCTCTAAGGACCGGAATTCTCCTAAGTTCCAGCCTTGGTCTTCCCTTCATTGTATACACGCCCTCTAATGACCTAATCCACTCACACAACTATGACTACCCTTTTGTCAGCCACTCCTTGGCCAGAAGCATGCCTAGCCTCCATGAGTCCTGTCCTTTGCTTTCCACATCCAAACAACTACAGAAATCAGATGGATCCTATGCTCTCTTTGACTCTCTGGAAACTGTAGAGCACAGTTGAAAGAGTATGGGGCTTTAGGGTTGAACAGACCTGGGTTGAAATCCTGCCTCTGCCACATCCTGGCTACGTGACTCTTAATTTACCCAAGGCTTAATTTCCTAACCTACAAAATGGGGATAATAGCCGACTTTGAAGAGTTGTTTTGAGGATTAGAAACGCTGATGTAAATACTTACGCTGTGCCCATCCTGTAGTAACACTTACTGGCAGGATTCATCAGAACGATGGTAGTGATTATTGTCATTTCTGGATTCACATTATTGCTCTAATCTAGGGCCTTGTCTTCTCTCTCCTGGACCACTGATCTCATCAGCTTCGTCACAGAACTCCCTGCCTTCATTCTCCATCACCACCCCCAAATCTGCTTTTCTGACAATAGGTGTAGAGATTTTTCTAAAATGCAGATCTGATCATGACATGTACCTGCTTAAAACTCTTCTGGTCCCCTATTCCATCTATACCGTGTCCCATCCACACTCACAGGCCTCTGAGCACACATTGGTTACTCACCCCCTTCTGCCATGTTTTATTCAACTAGTTCCTTCTGCTTCTGCCCAAATGTCTCCTGCCCCTCCCTTTCCACACTCCCTGCTTGACACATTCTTACCCTTCATGCCCAGTGCCAATGCCTCCCACCCTTCCATGGGAATGTCTGTTTTACTTGGAGTTGACTGCCTGCTCCTGGAAGGCAGGGGTCAGGTCTGATTCTGCTCTGTGGCCCCTGCTTGCCTGCACAGGGCCTGCCATAGAGAAGGGCCTCACAGAATGTCTTCAGACACTTGCCCAAGGTCACATAGTGGGTCAGCAGCAGGGCCCAGGCTTGAACCTCGGTCCCTTGTCTTCCTTCCCAGGACTCTGCACTACAACAGTCACTTTGCCCCAGCAGAGAGAAGCCCAGGGCTGGTGGCTTGGGTGGGGGACCTCCCCACATGAGGGCAGCAGGCGACCTGAGGACATCACACACCCCATCTCGGTGCTGCACCCGATCCTGATAAGTGGCGAAGGATAAAATTATCTACAGCCCACGTCCTGTATCTCCCCATCCGACATGGACTAGAGATAAAAAATGAACAGCACAAAATCCAATCTTCCTTGGCGCAGAGGCTGGCAGGGGTGCAGGGGGTGGGGCTGGCGGCCCAAGCGGCAGCTCTCACACAGCACATCTCATATTTATTGGCTCATAATTGAAGGCAGCCTGGAGATGTCCCAGAATTGGCCCCCGGCAAGACAGATGGGGGCACAATGATGGCTGAGGGAGGGAGTCAGGACGTAGACATCCTCACGGGATTGCAGCTATGGAGGGGAGGGGTGAGAAGGGGGAGGCCGCTGGCTAGCTGCCCTGGGGGGGGGGGCGGGGGGGGGGGGGGGGGGTGGGGGGGTGGGGGGGGGTTCTCGCCCCTGCTCTAGGGCCTGTTTCTGCCACCTAGTTGGGATGACCTTGGGTCAGACCCTTCCTTCTCTGGGCCCATCATTTCAGGCTTCTGCATTTCATTACCAGAGAATGGAAGAACTGCCCTGGGATTTGGGGAAATCCAGGCTACTAACTTGCTGTGTGGCTTTAGGTGAATCTCTACTTGTTGGGCTTTGTGCTTTCTCCTAGTAAAGACAAGGGGATGCCTCTGTCTTCCATGTGAAGACTCAGGGGTTTGGGGTGACCTACAAGTAGCCAAGTCATGCATTTTCGCAACAGCACTGGAAGGCTCCCTGTTGTGGGAAAGCAAAGAAATAGGAAATGTTGCCAAGTGGTAAGAATCAGCCTTGGCTCCCAAATGCTTGTGGGAATGGTCCAAATTCCCAGGCTTGGCATTCAAGGCTCTGTGAAACCTGTGTAGCCCTACCTCTATTTTTTTGTGGAGAAAGGGTTTGGGGCTGGGGGCCAGGATGCCTGAGTTCTAGACCAGTCTCACCACTATCTTGCTATGTGACTATCAGCAGGGCTTTGACCATCCTCAGGTCTCATTTTCCCTATCTGCTTCTATATGTGATCTATGAGTTAGCTAAGGTCTCTGAGTCCAGGGCCAGTCAGTGACTAAGTTCTGCCATCTCTCCCTCTAAGTGTCCCAATCCACCCTCCCTCCTCCTAATGTGGCTACTACCTCACCTCATAGTAATAAAAAGAGTAAGTAAGGAAGAAAAGTACTTCCTTTTTCTCCTGGACCAATGCAGGAACCTCTTTGCTGATGTCCCAGTTCCTGCCCACCCTTCTCCATACTCTGGTCAGAATGACCTTCCTAAAGCACATATCTAACCCTGTGCCAAACCCTTCTTCAGCTTCCTTGACATTTGGGATCCTCCATGACCTGGCCCCATCTTATCCTCCTGTCCCCCACCTATCTGCACCTTTAAGGCTGACCTCTTCACTTGTCTCTTTGGTGCCTTTGCTCAAACTGTTCTTCCAGACATTTCCCCTACTTTCTCTTCAGTTCTGACACCAGGCCTTCCCCAACTGGCCCCTGCTCCAGCCTCTCCAGAGCTTCTGGAGTTCCAAGCCCCACAGGTGACCTGTTCCAAGGAGTCCCTACAGCCTGAGGTGTGAATGACACTGCCACTTCTCCCTCTTGCTGCTGACAACCAGAGAATGTCTGAGCCACAGGGGGCCCAGAGGTGACCTCCTATAATCCCCCTTTGTACAGATGGAGAAACAGAGGCCCAGAAAGGGGCAGTGACCACATAGCAAGTCAGTGTAGAGCCAGGGCTAGGGCTCCTCCAGTGCCTGCCGTCTGGGGTGGGGAGCAGAACTGGGAAAGAGACAAAACACTCTGGGGGATTGGGTGAAAGGGACATCCTGGCCAACCCACCTCTCCCTTAGTGGTTAGGTTGAGCTCAGCAGAAAAGCATCAAGGATGGGGAGGCTCTTGTTGACTGAGTTTCTCATTGGGCCCCCTGATGGTTCTGTCACATCAGGGGTTGCAGGTCTCAATGCTTTACTTGACTGAGGCACAGGTTAGGTAGGGTAGGATTGCCCAGTTGCCCCAGAATGTTAGGACCAGATCTGACACTAGAATATAGGGCCTCAGGCGATCACCCAGCATGCCATGTTCCTGCCCTTGTGGCATGGGGTGGTGAGTACTTGGACACTGGAAGGGGCTCAGCTTCCTGCCCCAGCTGTTCCAATATCATGTCCATCTCTGGTTAAGACTTTTTCTACCAGTTGTAGCCACCCATTCAGTAAAATGAGCTCCTTGGCTGGATGGCAGGGACACTTGGTCCTCGCCCTTGCAGCTCATAGGCCTGGAGACAAGAGACAGCAACTCTTGAAGGGAGAGAAGATGAGGCTAAATCATTGGAATGGTGGTGGATGGAAATGGAGGGAAGGATGCCAGAGGGGTAGAATTGGCAAGAGGACATGTGGTGCCGAGGGGTGGTGGTGGCCAGACCTGAGCTTAGGATACACATTCTATTGGGTTGTTTCTCAGACCCACAGGGCCCTGTTCAGGAATGAGTCCTGATGAGAAAGACTGGTCTACTAGGGGAAAGGCTGAGAGAGTACAGGTCCCTCTCCATATTTCAGGGGACCATTGTCTCAGGGCTGAAGGCACTGTTTTGGATGAAAGGCTATTTAATGCAGGCTCAATGTGATGGTCACATTAAGTGGTGCCATAAGGGAGCTTTTCCAGGTGTGAGGTTATTAGTTTCCTAGATGTAATTTCATAGGAGGAATATGGCCCAAATGAATCCTCATCAATCTAGCAACTGAAACAGCCTATTTAAGACCCAAAATCGCATGTTACTTCCATAGCATGTCTGTCAGTGACACCATAAACCCCGCGTTCATTCCACAGATAATCACAGAGCCCTCTGGGTGAGGCTCCGTACCAGGCTCTGGGAATCCACAGCCCTTGCCTGCATTTTCTTTAGTTTTTATGGTTTCATTTTTGCACTCAATTCTTTAACTCACCTAGGGTTTATTTTGGCATATGGTACAGGGTGAGGCTCTGAAATGATTTTCCTACAATGTGAATTGTAATCTATGTTAGAATCTTCACGAGTGATTCAACAGAGTACTGGTCCCATCAGATGCTCAGGAGTCAACAAGGTCTGTAGTCTAAAAAGTGTAGGAACTGTTGCAGCCTCATAACCTTCTCAGAGATTCACAGTGGATATGAACATAGTAAAGGCTCTGAGGAGTCCTGCACTTAAAGAAGTCTTTATGTCTTGTTTCCTCATTTTATTTGACTACAGAAGCCATTTGTAAGTAACAGCTACAAACACAATGCAGAACATCCGTTTTGGACTAAAGATGATGGTAAGACAAAACTAAGTCGGAGGCCTCCTCTGCCTCAGATGCAGCATCTGTCTACTCACTTATGGACCTGGGGCTGTGGTCAGAAGCACACAACCAGCTCTGCTCCAGGCCCTCAGCACTAAGAGCTCTGCCAGGAGCCACAAACCCTGGGTGCCTCAGGGAGGGCCAAGTGGTCTGGCACTGGGCTAAAACTTTACTGAAGAGCATTAGCTCTGGGCTTTGAAGGACGAGCAGAAGTACATGATAGAAGTAGATCTTGTCAGGGCAAGACCTCCAGCAGTGACAACCTGCCAGGCAGACCCTGCCTCCAGAACCGTGGGACAGAAAGAGCAGTATGAGCAGAGATGCCCATGGGGAGCCTGGCAACAACACAAATGCCTTTAACGTGGGGCAAAGTGGGCGTGGGCATGCATCCAGAACAGGGGAGGGGAAGAGGTCCTTACCATTCACTTTCCAAGTTCAGGGTCTGCTTTGATAAGTCAGGGTCTCCTAGGGCCTTATTACAATAGTCAGTCCAGACCACACATGTGATCACGTCCCAAGGCTTCTCTTTCCTCAGGGAGTCTGCAAAGTTCCTTTCCTGTCTGGAACAAATAACTGGGGAGTTGGAGTGGAACAAGAGGAGAATGTGGGGAACCGAATTCCTAGGGATTAATTAGGGCCCTACAATGAGATCCGTTTCCCCTCTGGAGGCCAATTAGGGCATCTGGAAGGTTGGGAGAGGAAAGGTAGGTATGTGTCTATGTATTAGTGGGAGGCCCATCCATCCTGTGCTGGGCTGGGTCCCTCTGGGGGAGACCAGGTCTCAGAGGCATCCTGTCCACTTACAGGAAAAGTACAAGTGCAAAGATAATCACAGAACAGTTTTCAGCATCTATGAGCAGGAATTTAGTGTTGCACTGTATGAAGTGCATTATCATCATTGCAGAAATCCCCCTCACCTTTGTAGTATTGTCCTACACTGAGCATTCAGTAGGGGCCGGACCCTAGGCAAGGCTTTTATATTCATGAGCCACCAGCAATGCACGTAGGTTCCAATCTTTCCACATCCTCACAAACATTTGCCATTTTCTGTGTGTGTGTGTGTGTGTGTGTGTGTGTGTGTGTGTGTGTGTGTTTAAATAATACCCATCCTAATTTGTGTGAAGTGGTTTCTCATTTTGGTTTTGATTTGCAGTTTCCCTAATAACTAGTGATGTTGAGTGTTTTTCCATGGGCTTATTTGCTATTTATATATCTTCTTGGAGAAATGCCTGTTTAATTACTTGGCCCATCTTTGAATTGTGTTGCTCATTTTTGTTAAGTTGTAAGAGTTCTTTATATATTCCTGATACTACTCCCTTGTCAAATATATGCTTTGCAAAAATTTTCTTCCATTCTGGGCATTGTCTTTCCCCTTTCTTGATAGTGCCCTTTGTTGCACTTAAGTTGAAACTATTGTTTTAATTGGGAGATACAGAGATTGTGCCACGTGGCAGGTGAGGCTACAGGGACAGAGTGAGTGGGGTAGAACTAGCCTAGGATTCTGTGACATCTTGTGATTCATTCATTGTTCCATCTAGGAGGGGAAGTGAAGATGACAAGATGTCATGAGGCTCTTCCAGGGACACAGGAAACCAAAGCACTAAATTTAAACTGAATTTGGTACGAGAAGAGCAGTCACACAAGACAGAACTTCAGTAGTGATGTGGTGATACTTGTGGAGTTGTTTACCAGGCAGTAGTGGAATAAGGAGGGGAAAAAAAAATCCTTTCCATGTCCTTAGGTTAAATTCTAAGAGCTTACGGAACTCAGAGGCAAGGCAACTTACTAAGTTGTCTTTTTTATACCTCGAGGATGGCGGTCCCAAGGAAATCTGGACACCAAGTTCAAGGACTGAGGGAAAGAAGCGCTGCAGATTGAACACAGTTTGAATAGAAGAATGTGAGCCCTGAATCCAGTTGCCCAGGGCCAGGAAACTGAAGACTGAAACAGGAGACTGAAAACCCTTTCTGACTGTAGCAGGATCTCCAAGACTGCCAAATGCAGAGTCCAGGAACAAACCATACCCTTTGCTGACCTGCATCACCAATTGAATTCCCAGCTGCACTGGGTTTTATGCAACAGGAAAATGGTTAAAGTTGGTGCCATGAGTGTCAGAAACTTGAATCCTGGAAACTGGAACAAAAATATCTGTGATGAGCCAGAGATGAGGGTATCTGTCACCTGGGTCCCCCAGACACTTTCACTGTATGGTCTGCATGTCCCTGGCTGGACAAGCCTGGCAGGTCTTTGTGAGACAATTTGACATAGGGGAAGGAAATGAGGAGCCTGGACTGGCTGCTAAGGCCAGAAAGAGGAGACATGGGACTGTATTTTGAGAAAGAGTAAAGGTCGTGGACACAGCATACTAACAATAAGTCACGCTTCTCTACTTAGCTCCCCATTGTTGTGGAACGGCTGAGAAATAAAAGGACTGTCACGCTTTGATGCTCACACAGGTCTGGGAAGGAATACCCTTGTTTTAGCATCAGCTAGAGGAAGGACACACTCTACTTTTCTGACAGGAATGTCTACATACCAGAGGTAAACTTCCTGTGTGACTCGTGTTAAAATATTTGTAGCAGCAGTGAACTTTCAGGCAACAAAGATTGAGAAGGTAGCAGGTTCAGACTTTCTCCTTGAAGGGGCTTTCTAAGTTGCTACCACAGCAGAGAGGGCAAGGCTGATTCACACTATCTGTTAGCAGTCCCGGGGAAAGCTAGAAATATGAATAGATAGAAAGAGATACAAGGGGAAAGACTGAAGTTCTTGCTAGTCAAATGCTTGAAATCTCTGAGATTCAAAATTGTTTGAACTAATGGAAATGTGACCACAATTATTTTCATAGTCTTATGAGATTGGGACTCACAACATAAAAATTGAGTAGAAAAATCTAAGGGTGCCTGGGTGGCTCAGTCAGTTAAGCGTCCAACTTTGGCTCAGGTCATGATCTCGCAGTTCATGAGTTCAAGCCCTGCTTTGGGCTCTGTGCTAGCAGATCAGAGCCTGGAGCCTGCTTCAGATTCTGTGTCTCCCTCTCTCTGACCCCACCCATGCTCCACCTCTCTCTCTCTCTCAAAAATAAATTAACATTTAAAAAATTTTTTAATTGAATAGAAAAAGCCTATACATTTTATCTGTGAATTAAGGAAAGAAAATCATTATATTATTACAACGGAGGAGGAACAATTAAGACTGTATTTTGAGAATTATTGTTCTATCTGGCTATCTGAATTGTCTACTTTTCCCTCTATTGTTATTGACATTTGTGAGTAGAATCAGGGTTCCCAGCATTCTTTGGGTCCTGGGGACATTCCGTTCTGGTGATGGCTGCTTTGACATTCTTGTTCCTCAGCATAGATGAGAGGGTTGAGGACAGGTGTGAGAATAGCATATACCACATTGCCCATGATGTGGAAGTCGAGTGGCAGGTTAGCGCTGTAGGCCACATAGGCTATGGCAATGGATAAGCAGTAGGTGCCAACCACCAGGAGGTGGGAGCTGTAGGTGGAGAAGACTTCTGAGCATCCTTCTCGGGAGCTGATGTGAAGCACCGAGGCCAGGATGTGGGCATAGGAGAGAAGCACCAGGACAAGGGGCAGGAAGGATACTGCCATGGCGATGCAGAAGCCCATGAGAGCCTGGGGCTAAGCAGGAGGCCTGGACCACAGCCAGGTGGTCACAGAAGCAGTGATAGATGTGAGCAGTGTTGTCAAAAGCCATGTGGGAAGTCTGTACCACCACTGTGGTGGCCAGGAGGAGGGCAGTGAGCCAGACACAGTCTGCCAGTGCAGCATTGGTCTGTGGAGTCATGAGGACAGGGTAGTGCAGTGGGTGGCAGACAGCCACATAGCGGTCATAGGCCATGACCACCAGGATGAAGGCTTCTGAGCAGGAGAAGCTATGGAAGAGGTACATCTGCAGGAAGCAGGCAGGGAAGCTGAGGAAGCAGTCCCCCAGTAAGAGGAGGGACAGTATCTTGGAGATGGTGGTGAAAAGGATGTGCAAGGCTGAGAGATTGATCAGGAAGAAGTACATGGGCATGTGGAGGCTGGGCTCTGCCACCACAGCCACCAGGATCAGGGCATTTCCCAGCAGGATGAGTAAGTAGAGTAGGAGAAAGACAAAGAAGATAGGAAGAAAGAAAGATTTGGGTAGAGACGGAATTCCCACCAGGTAGAAGATGGTTGAGGAGTCCTCTGATCCATTATAGGCTCTAGTCTCCATGGTGGGTTAATCTGGATGCCAAGGAAGTGGGTAGGGGAAACATCTGGGAACCAGGCATATCTGGAAACCAGAACAATCAGTGATTCTGGAATGATAATTATGTGATGGTTACTATATAATTAAGGAAACCCTCTTTTCTTTTATAGTAAAGTATGGAAAAATATCTACAATATACAAAACCGTGTGTTACATGCTGGGTATATAGTAGACAGTTGAATAAGACAGAGACAGTCTCCAATGTCATAGAGCTAATTCTAGTGGTAGAGACATTAAGCAATGAATCACACAATTATTTAATGTTTATTTATTTTTGAGGGGAAGAGCGAGAGAGAGAGAGAGAAAGAGAGAGAGAGACAGAAGGGGAGGGGCAGAGAGAGATGGAGACACAGAATCCGAAGCAGGCTCCAGGCTCTGAGCTGTTGACACAGAGCCTGACTCAGGGCTCAAACTCACAGACCATGAGATCATGACCTGAGCTGAAGTTGGATGCTTAATCCACTGAGCCACCCAGGCACCCCTGAATCACATAATTTAATTGTAGTTGGATTAAGTGTTATGGAAGAACTGGTTCTCTTTCCTATGTCCCATATCATCCTTTTTGGGGATAACAGATCTCTTAAACCATGTCCCTAAGCTCCTTTTTCTTTTGGCATTTGCTTTTTTAATGTTTATTTTATTGTTTATTTTTTTCTGAGAGAGAGAGAGAGAGAGAGAGAGAGAGCAAGCACAAGTGGGGGAGGGGCAGAGAGAGAGGGAGAGACAGAATTCGAAGCAGGCTCCAGGCTCTGAGCTGTCAGCACAGAGCCCCACGTGGGGCTCAAACTCACAAAGCATGAGATCCTGACCTGAGCCGAAGTCAGACACTTAACCAACTGGGCCACCCAGGTGCCCCAGCATTTGCTTTAAGTTTTTAAAAAGTAACATCTTTGGGGCACCTGCATGACTCAGTTGGCTGAGCGTCTGACTCGTGATTTCAGCTCAGGTCATGATCTCATGATTCGTGGGATCAAGTCCTGAGTCAGGCTCTGTGCTAAGCCTGCTTGGGATTCTCTCTCTCTCTCTCTCTCTCTCTCTGCCCCTCCCCTCCCTTTCTCTCTCTCTTTCTCTCTCTCCCTCTCTCTCCTGCAAAATAAATAAATAAACTGTTTAATTAATTAATTAATTAATTAAAAATAAAAAGTGACATCTTTGTTACCAAGTTGCTAGGGAGAACTGATTTCTCCAAGGTTTATAGCAACATGCTGTCTTCCCACCATAATTATTAACCAGGGAATCTCTCCTTTCTCTCTCAGCCGCTTGGTGCAGTGGTTCTGCCTGTCTCCATATCCTGTCTCTGGGTGTGGGGCTCTTTGTTAGGTTACAGTGAAGGGAAATGCTGAAAATGCTCTTGATGGGAAGAATCATTCCTGAGTCGGAACAGATAGTGGATTCTCCCGCAATTGGGCAGCAACAAAGAATCCAAGACAATATCTGTGTGACTCCATTGAACTTATCTTCCCACTGGCTGCCTCAGCTCAGCAGGTGCTCCTGTTTAACCATTGCATGCCCCCTGCCCCCCGCCCCCCACCCAGCAGGCTGACTCGCGCCTGGGCAGAAGTTGTCATGTGCCCTGGGAGGCATTGTCCATAAAGAGAAACTGGTTTGCAGTAGCACCTCAAAGGAAAAAAGAATCCCTTTCAGAGGAATCAGAAGGGAATGTTTTCAAGCCACAGATCTGGGGGGTTGAGCTAAAAGAAATACTGATTCACCCTCCACTTTGGACTAAGCGACCCTGAGAAATCCATGTTGATAACTGGTATTCCTGTCTGGTTGATCCTGGTGACTCCATGAGTGGTGTCCCCATGATTTTTCTGGAGTCACTTCTAAATTCTCTCTCTTCTTAAAACACCTCTTTAATGTTTATTTATTTTTTGAGGGACAGAGAGAGACAGAGCATGAGCAGAGGAGGGGCAGAGAGACAGGGAGACACAGAATCTGAAGCAGGCTCCAGGCTCTGAGCTGTTAGCACAGAGCCTGACAACGTGGGGCTCAAACTCTTGAACCATGAGATCATGACCTGAGCTGAAGCGAAGACGCTTAACCGACTGAACCACCCAGATGCCCCTCTTCTTAAAACACCTCTCATGCGTAAGACCACCAATATAAAAACTGGAAAAAACACTTTTATTTTCAAGTCCCACCACTTCCCCCCACAGGCCAGAGACTGAGCACAGAAAGGGCAGGGGCTTTCCCAGGTGCCACAGGCAAGTTGCAAAGCCCCCACCAGAGCTCAGGCCTTTGTTTCCCAAAACAGGGCTCTTTCTTCTATGCCTTGTTTCCTGAGATCCAGAAGTTCAACTTTTCAGAGGGAGAAAAATACTAGGACTAAGGTTTTCTATTTCCCTTTTTGTTTTTTTTTTTCATTGATAACAGATAAGTCTATATTTCATATTTTTATTTATTTATTTATTTTTTTTTTTAATTTTTTTTCAACGTTTATTTATTTTTGGGATAGAGAGAGACAGAGCATGAACGGGGGAGGGGCAGAGAGAGAGGGAGACACAGAATCGGAAACAGGCTCCAGGCTCTGAGCCATCAGCCCACAGCCTGACGCGGGGCTCGAACTTACGGACCGCGAGATCGTGACCTGGCTGAAGTCGGACGCTTAACCGACTGCGCCACCCAGGCGCCCCTATATTTCATATTTTTAAATGTTTACTTTATTTTTGAGAGAGAGAAAGAGAGAAAGAGCATGCAAGTGAGGGAGAGGCAGAAAGAGGGGGACAGGGGATCCGAAGCAGGCTCCTGCGCTAACAGCAGAGAGCTTGATGCAGGGCTCAAACCCATGAACTGTGAGATCATGACCTGATCGCGACGCTTAACCAACTGAACCACCCAAGCACTCTATATTTCAAATTTTTATCTGAGTTCTATATGGTGAGTGCTAAATCAAGACCTGGTATCTGTCAATTCAAAGCCGCCTTTGAAATGTTCCAGAAGTCAGACCCAAGGATCTAGCAAAAGAGTGAAAATTCTTTGTCCCAAATTGAGAGGGCTATCCCTTGATATCTAACCCCATCCTGAGATGATAGCCCACTGGGATTTTCTCAGACCCAAATGGATGTAAACCGCATTGCCCTGGGCACCTTTGTCCTCAGGCAGCTGTGGCTGACAGTCCCAGATGAGGCAGAGTAGGGCATCAGAGAGGTAGGAAGACAGAGAGCCAAGGCCAGAGGGGTCCTAAGGGGCCATTAACTCCAGCTGTTTTCTCTTCCCTCCTCTGCTCCACCGCTGTGCAAATGGAAGCACAGATGCTATGACCTGGGAGGACAGGTGGCACGTGGCTTCTCACTGCCACGCGGAGCTGGACTGTCCAACACACACACCAGGCAGGTGCTGGGCCACCACCTGGCACCAGCAGGGGCGCCAATAATCATTTCTGAAAGAATTTCGCTTTTGGTATTTCAAAGCATCTTTCAACTAGCCCATCCTAGGAAATATCCAAGTTTGACTGGACCCTCTTACACTTAAGTTACAGGTTAGGGTCCTTGTTTTACTCTGAATTGCACAGTATATCTGAGTGTTGCAGTCGTGTGCTCAGGGCCCAAAAGTTGCTGTTTCTCAGGCAGGGCACAGAACTTGCCCTGGCAGGTGCTCCCTTTCTGCATTGTCCGCCAGCCAGTTACAGAGAAGGACAAAAAAAATCAGTCACTGGAACACATAACCTGATGCCACACTCACGTATATCTTCTCTCATCATCCAAGCCTGCCAGGGAGTGGCTATGCCCTTCAGCCAGCAAGAATCTGAGAGTCCATTCAAGGCCATGGCTGGGGAGGGTGAGAGCAGAAGGTGTTCTGGAGCCAGCCTGCTGCAAAAGACTGAGCCCTACCTGGCAACCAAGAGTTCTGGCTCCTGGACCAGCTCTGCCACCCGCCTGCTATGACTTTGGGCCCCTGAGCCTTGGTTTTCTCATCTGGACAGTGACAGCTTTGGAGGAAAATATCTCTGGGGGGTTTCCAATTCTATGAGCCCTCTTCTGAGGGTCCCTTCTGTGGTTGGCTGATCAGATGGCACAATGGCCCATGCCCCAAAGGGAGAGATCAGGGACTATCTTGCCTCATGAGCACCTGTTGCCAGCTGGGTTCTTTCCCTTCATCTTATCACATGGACCTTAGTGGTCAAGTGTGAGTCAGAAAGGACCTGATTCCAATCCTCGCTCTTATTTCTAGCAGTGTGACCTTAGGCAAGTCACTTCCCCTTCCTAGAGCTCATTTTCCTCACCTGTGACCTCCTGGGTTGTTGTGATGCTTACAGAAAGAACGCTCAGACATCATTTACACAAGCCTAGAACACGTAGGACTCAGGGCTTGCTAGTGTGTCCAGTGGTAGCTGCTATCATCAGCCTTGCTTTCCTGTGGGAAAGCCTTGGTCAAGATTATTTGAATCCCACCCGTTAAGTGCACCCCCTTGCCCAGCTCCGCCAGGATATGTGGTCCAAGTTCCCACAGACTACATGTGCACAGTCAACCTGGATCCTGGTTGCCTGTGTCTAGTGTCTTCTTGATCCCTGGTCCTCCTTTATAGGCTCTGGACTACCTACCCTGTTTCCCTACCCCAGCATTCTCTGCCTGTCTTGGAGCACTTTATCCCTAGCCCTACTCACCTGTTAAACCTGGTCCACACTGGTGCTCCTGCGGTGTCTCCATACAAGGCCTTGTTGGGAGGTGAGCCATGGTCCACTAAACCCTCAGCTTTTTGCTTCTAGGCAGGTCTCCTGGGATGCTTCCCCTCAAGATGGTACTCCTGTTGGCACTGTACCCACCACCCTGCAGAGATCAATTCCCTGGCATCTCTTAGAACATATATGAGGGAGGGTAGGATTTGTTCGTAGACTTTGCTGATAATGAGAAGAGCATCATTAACAGTCCTGAAGGACTCAGCACTTTATTCCAATGGTTAGACTTTATTTTCATTAAAAGTTTGACTGAAATCCATGGATGGATCATCTTGTCTACCTGACTTTGCCTGTTGGAAGTGTCTGTTCAGTTGCATTCTCTTTTACTATTCTGTATGCATTAATTTATTTATTCAGCAGTATTTACGGAGTTCCTAATCTGTTCTGGGCATAGTTATTTGGTGTCCTGAGGGCAGAATTAGCTGCATCTAAAGCTCAAGGGCTCTTATCCCGGACTGAGTCTTGAGAGATGTGATTTTCGTAATGGCTGCCTTGACATCCTTGTTTCTCAGAGTGTAAATGAGAGGGTTGAGGATTGGTGTGAGAATAGAATATGCTACGTTGCCCATGATGTGGAAGTCGAGCGGCAAGTCAGCCCTGTAGGCCACATAGGCTATGGCGATGGATGAATAGTAGGTGCCAACCACCAGGAGGTGGGAGCTGCAGGTGGAGAAGGCTTTTGAGCGTCCTTCTTGGGAGCTGATGCGAAGCACCGAGGCCAGGATGTGGGCATAGGAAAGAAGCACCAGGAGAAGGGGCAGGAAGGATACCACCATAGCAATACAGAAGCCCATGAGGGTCTGGGGCATGGTGTCAGAGCAGGAAGCCTGAACCAGAGCTAAATGATCACAGAAACAATGGTAGATCTGAGCAATGTTGTTATATGCCATCTGGGAGGTCTTGACTACTGCTGGGATGGGCAGGAGGAGGGCGGTAAGCCAGGCACAGGCTGCCAGTGAAGCATTGGTCTGTGGGGTCATGTGGACAGGGTAGTGCAGTGGGCGGCAGATAGCCACATAGCGGTCATAGGCCATGACCACCAAGATGAAGGCTTCCGAACATGTGAAGCCTTGGAAGAGGTACATTTGCAATAAGCAAGCAGGGAAGCTGAGGAAGTGGTCTCCAAGCAGGAATAAGGACAGCATCTTGGGGACAGTGGTTGTGGTGAAGAGAATGTCCAGAGTAGAGAGATTGATCAGGAAGAAGTACATGGGCTTGTGGAGGCTGGGCTCTGCCACCACAGCCACCAGGATCAGGGCATTTCCCATAAGGATGAGAAGATAGAAGAGGAGGAAAATAAAAAACATAGGGAGGAAGAAGGTCTCTGGCAAAGAGGGGATTCCCACCAGATAGAAGACTGGTGATCCATCCACTGATCCATTACAAGTTGTGGCCTCCATAGTAAGGCAGATCTGGATTTCTGGGGGATAGGCAGCTGGAACATCTGGACAATGGAATATCTGGAAATCATAGAAACAAAGGATTCTGGAATGAGATTTTATAATGTTAATATAAATGTGTATATATATATATATATACATATATATATATAGTTAATATAATCACAATTATTTACAACCAACTCTAGAAGACTGATGGTAGGCTGTGGTGTTGATTTCTACCATGTGAATCCAAAATTCCTACCTTTATTCTTTGGACAAATATTAATTACTACTTAACTAATAACCTACCAAATGGAAATCATTATGCTTATGTTCAGGTGATACAGTGGTGAAAGTATAGAAGGCAGGCAAAATTCCTACCTTCTTAGAGTTTACATTTTACTGGGAAAGTCGGATCTAAACAGTTGATTATTGAATTATAATTGTGAAAAGTACTTGGAAAGATTTCTTCTGACCTTCATCTTAGGTTCCATGTTGTTTGGTTTGGGATGTCAGATCTCCCAAATCAAGTCCTTAAGCTTGTGTTTCTTCTTTTGCACTCACTCAAAGTTCTACCATCTTGCTTTGTAAGGGCTGCTTTCTCCAAGCTTTCTGCAACATGCTGCTGCTCACATAGTTATTAAACCTATTTCTTGCTTGTATGCCTTGACCAGTGGTTCTTCCATATACCTCTTTAGCTATGTGTCTGGACCTCTACTCCTGTATAGGATATAATAGGTCGTGAAAGCCCAACACTTGTGCTGCAACAACTAGGAAAACCTGGATAAATTACACAAATCACACTTTTTTAAAAATAATAAGTTAGAGAAACATGGCTACAATAAGGACGAGATGAATAGAACTCCAGGGAGGAGGGCCCTCCAAGTGAACGGTCAATCGCCAGCTCTTTTCTTCTCTGGGAATATTTGATCTGGGGACCATTGTGCAGCTTGGACTTGGCCCAGGCAGAGGGATGCAGATGAGAGAAGGAAAGCTCAGCAATGATTTTTGGCAATCAAAAAAGATTTGCAAAACATATTGGAAATGTAAAGCACTCTCTAAATGCATAACAAGTTTTCCCTGTGGGACAGCTTCTGAATTTGGGGGCCATACAAAAGAGGCTAGGAAGCTAGACTGAAGGCTTCTAAAAGACAAATCTCACAATGCTTAAGAGGTTAGAGAGAAAGACCCTCCCTTAAATATACAATAGTCTTACCTTAAAACATTTTCAAAATTTTTGAAGCTGTGTGTTTGTGTGTGTGTGTGTGTGTGTGTGTGTGTGTGTGTGTGTGTTGAGAAGGTGGGTGGTAAGCTTGCTAAAGACATAAGTTCAAAACCTCCAAAGGATAGGAACAGATCTTCCACAATCTTTAAGGGCTGAGGAGACAGAGACCAGCCAAGCTATCAACCCAAGGCCCAGGAGAACCCAAGTTAGACTAAATCTTATGAATACTAAAACCAAGCCTAATTCAAGCCTTGATTAGCTCAAGGTGATCAGCCCTTACCCTGTTTCCTAACAAAGGGAGAGGGGTGCCTGGGTGGCTCAGTCAGTTAAGCAGCTGACTTCAGCTCAGGTCATGATTTCACAGTTCATGAGTTCAAGCCCTGTGTCAGGTTCTGTGCTGACATCTCGGAGCCTGGAACCTGCTTAGATTCTGTGTCTCCCTCTCTCTCTTCTGTCTCTCTCCCACTCACACTCTGTCTCTCTCAGAAAATAAACAAATATTTAAAAAATTAAAATAAATAAATAAAAGCAAGGGAAAAATTGATCTGGTGAAAGATATCATTGAGGGCCTCTATGAACCTATTATAAACATGTTCATCCCATAATAAAAAAATTGTTAGACATGCAAAAAGGCAGGAAAATGTGACCAACAATCAAGAAGACACAGAAGAGGATAGGATTAGAAACCTGGAAAATAGATCAGTAGAAAATATCAAAAGTCAAGCCCAGAGAAAGTTAAAAGAATATATACTATATGATTTAATTAATATTAAATTTATGGACAGGCAAAACTAATTTATAGTGTTATAAATCAAAACAGTGGTTGTCTATGGAGGTGAGGATTGGCAAGTTATAGGCAAAAGTATGCTTCCTGTTGTGATGGAAATGTTCTACATTTCTGTATTGAGTGGAGTGGTGGTCACATGGGTGTTTATGTTTATGAAAACTCATTGAGTCATACACTTAAGATCTGTGAATTACCTTCTGTGTAAATTTTATCTCAATTTCAAAATATAACATGAAGAGATGAGGAGGTAAGACACAGACTTGGAGAAGATATTTCCATATTTTTAATACATATATCAAAGAATGTGTATCCAGCATATATCCATATAAAAGCTTTCCATAAATTAAGAAAAAAAGATAGATGACCCTTCAGGAAAAGGAGCAACAGACTTGAATAGGCATTTCACAAAAGAGAACATCCAAATGACCAAAAAGTATATAAAGAGTGCTCAACATTATTTTTCGTCATAGAAATGTAAATTAAAATAAAATGATACCATTACATACTCACCAGAAAGGCTAAAGTGAAAAGGATTGCCAAGTGTTGGTGAGGTACAGAGCAAGGGGTACTCCAATACATTGCTCATGAGTATGCAGATGATACAACCACTTTGGATAGCTGTTCGGTAAACCTTCTAAAACCTGTGACCCAGGAATTACACATATGGACACAAAGCCAAGAGATAGGACTGCTTGTGTCCACCAAGATACATGTATAAAAATGTGCATTGTCCTAAATATAAACCCAGAAGAATTAAAAACATATGTCACACAAAGACTTGTACATGAATATTCATAGTAGCATTATTTATAATAGCCAAAAAGCAGAACATCCTAAATGCCCAATAGCTAATGAATGGATAAACACAATGCAGTATATTCATGCAATGGAATATTATTCAAAAATGGAATGGAACACTAATCCATGCTACAATGTGGGTAATCTCTGAAAATATTATGTTAAGTGAAAGAAGTCAGATAAAAAAAGTCACATATTGTATGATTCCATTTGGATGAAATGTCCAGAATAGACAAATCTACAGAGGCAGAAAGATTAGTGATCCCCAGGGACTAGGGAAGGAGAGAATGGGAAGTAACTGCTTAATGGATACGGGGTTTATTTGAGGAGTGATGAAAAGCTACTGGAGTTAGATGGTGGTAACTGCTGAACAACACTGTAAATGCATGGAAAGCCATTGAATTGCACACTTTCAAAGGGTTAAAGTCATGAATTTTATGATTGGTGAATTCCGCTTTGATAAAAAATGTTCATTACAGCTTTTACTTATAATCCCCAAATGGAAACAACCCAAATGTCCATTATCAGTAGAATGGACAAATTATGGTATATTCATCCATATTGCATAGCAAGGAAAAAGGATGAACTATTGTTACATGCAACAAGATGTGTGAAGCTCACAGTCCAGTTTCGAATGAGAGAGACCATATCCAAAAGACTACATATTGTATTTAGTTGAAGAACAAAGATAGAAAAAAATTAATCTATGGTGATATAAGTCCTAACAGTGACTAAATTCTGTGGAGGGATTTATTTGACTGGGCTGGGCACAAGGGAATCTTCTGGGTTGCTGGAAATGTGCCATATCTTTAGCTGATCTATCTATATCTATATCTATATCTATATATCTATGTATCTATACCAATATCTGTGGATGTCTATGATGTCTATATCTTTATCTATATTTACAGCTAGACCTATATCTGTACCTAATATTTGTAGGCTTTATTATACCTGAGTTATACCTTGAATAAACAAGGTATAGCTTTTTGTCCTCCTTCAATGAAAGGAATGGCAGAGGATGCCTTTTGTTGGAGTCACTTCCTGATAGGAGTCAAAGTTACAGGTATACTCTAACCAATGGCAGAACCAGAGACTGGACAGCATTCCTGTGTAATATGATTTTTTCCCTCCCTCCTAGCTGGTACTGCTGAAGAGCAGATGTTCCTGATGAGTCACTTCATGTCCACTAGCCTGTAGGCTTCCCTAGCTCCAGCTAAGGCGGTATTACAGTAAACTAGAAACTTAGGGTCTTAGGAGCCACTGCTGCAGAGAAGAGCACTGTATTCTTGTGACAGTGCCAAAGGCATAAGTCCCTACCCCAGAGGCTCCCTTCATCAAGCAAGGGGGGATGTGTGCTTCCAAGCACCCACAGAATTGGAGATCTTCAACTGAGGGGATCTAATGACTCCTCTCATACATTGGGATGTCCCTCTGAATAAACGACCCATGAGCAAATCCATGGTCACGTTTATATCATTGCTTTATCAACTCTGATGATTCTAAAACTACTCCCTCCCTGATTTTCCCAGAACTGTGCGGTTTCTCTTATTTGTGACAAAACCTCTCTTATGTCATTAAATCATAAAAATACCAAACCTGGAAATGTCCAGCCAGCTTTCTTCTTTATAGACAAGAAGGTCAAGGGCTTACCCAAGATCACATGGGATCAGTCAGCCACAGAGCTAGGACCAGAACCCAGGCCTCTGACTTCCAGACACAGGCTCTTTCTCTAGATCATCTGGAAGCTTAAGTGTTCATGTGGGAAGAGATTGGGAAAAAGGTTTTCTCTTTTCTTCTCCATTTCTAAGCTGAAATTGTCAGCAACAATCAGAAATTTCAGTTTGTTCTTAAGTGTCTCTTAAGTGTGATGGGTGGCCTGGTTCCTCATTAGGGAGTGAAGGCTGAATAAACGTCTTTCTGAAAGATGCATGGAACAAACCACTCCATTGTGAATGCTTCCTTGAAAGATAAAAAAGTGTGCTGAAGGTCAGTGCCCCAGTACCCAGCCAGGAAAGCAAACCTGCTGCCCCCAACTAAAAAGTTAATTCTCAGCTGACCAGACAACAAGACACAACCTGTCTGAGCCACTCACCAGGTTTTCCTCACACCCAAATTGATGCCAACTGCATTTTCCTACATGATGTTATAGCTCAGAGGAATTGACTTTGGATTGATTATCACTGAGTTAAGCTGAATTGTGGTTTGAGGTGCTCAAGTTCAGAGCCATAAATCTATTTGTACCCCTGTCATCCCTCCTCTGTCCCACTTTTATTCAACAATGTGGGGGTAGGGAGGATGAATTCAGAGTCTGAAGTCGAGTAACAAAGTGTCTTCTCAAGGTCAACCAACAAGTTCACAGCAAAGATGGGTCTTGAACCCAGTTTTCTGGCTCCTATCCAGTGTTCCTAAGGATTTTTCCTGAGGAAAGATGACTCCCTAGCCTGCCATCCAAAGTCTATCTTCTTGCAGCCTTATTTCTTCTTACTTTGGTCAAATGGCAACTCCTTGCTCTTGCCTTGTTTTTCTGCCTAACTTAGCTCAAATATTCCCTCTTCCAAGAGGCTTGGCTGGGCTTGGCTGTCTCGGGCCCTCTTTTCTGGGCTTTCACAGTTACTGTGCCTTCCTTTGTCATCACTACGATCATACTGGGTTGTCTCTGTCTACTTTGTGTGTCCATGGCTCCATCAGACTGGCAGCCCTGGGAGGGCTGTCATGGAGCCTGATTGTTTCTATTGAAAAGTGAACCCCACCCTTACCAGGAGCTCAGTGCTCCAGAGACAGGAGCCAGAAGGCAGCTTTCCCAGTAGGCCTTCTGTTGCTTGCTGAATCAGACAACCGGAAAGAAGGGGTCATTAGCAATTAAATAGTTTTAGTTTAACCCTTTTCTTATACACAGAGGGCACACAAAAGGGAGAGTCAGAAACGGGCTGTGATTTGCCCAAGGCCACACAGTAAGTGGGTGACAGAACCAGAACTAGACTATTGGGTGGGGGAGGGGCGGATTATCACCTGGAGCCTCAGCAGAAGCTCTGCCTGCCCTCCAGACTGGGGCCAGAGGCAAGACCAACCAAGTGATTTATTTGGTCACCCCAAAGGCACTGAAGCACTTCCCTAAACTTTCATTTTGTCAGAGTGCATCCATGCAACAGATAAAACAGGTGCTTAGCGGGGGCGCCTGGGTGGCTCAGTCGGTTAAGCGTCCGACTTCGACTCAGGTCACGTTCTCACGGTCCGGTCTGACGGTCCGGTCTGTGATTTCGAGCCCCGCGTCGGACTCTGTGCTGATGGCTCGGAGCCTGGAGCCTGCTTCCGATTCTGTGTCTCGCTCTCTCTCTGCCCCTCCCCCATTCATGCTCTGTCTCTCTCTGTCTCAAAAATAAATAAACATTAAAAACAAACAAACAAACATGTGCTTAGGTGCCAACTAGATAGGAGCGCTGAAAAAGGTTTTTGACAGAATTTAGTATTTGATAGTTTTCAAAAACACTGGTGTAGCATCATGGTAATAATCAGGAACTTTCTGGACTTCCTTACTTTTATTTTGTAGTTTAGATTGAGGGACTTATTTTGAATATATATCACAGGGGTGTTTTCAGTGCTTAAGGGCACCAAAGGTATTGTTGGGGGACATTTCCTTGGTCGGGATTATCTGTGGGCCACGAGTTACAGTGCTGGCAGGGGACAGAGAAGGACAGAAAAACCTATTACTGGAATGTCCAATGTGATGCTGCACTTCACAAACACCCTCTCCTCTCATCCTCCAGGCCTGCCAGGGAGTGGTTATGCCCCTTGAACAAAGGAGAAACTGAGGGTCAGTCTGAGGTCAGGGCTGGGGAGGGTGAGAGCAGAAGGAGTTCTGGAGCCAGCCTGCTGCAAAGGACTGAGCCCTGTCTGGCAACCAAGAGTGCTGGCTCCTGGACCAGCTCTGCACAAGCCTGCTGTGACTTTGGACCCTCAATCCTCAGTTTTCCCACCTGTAAAAGGAGGGCTTTGGAAGAGATGGTCTCCTCCAGCTCAGCTAGAATTTTGGTGTGTGCCCTCTGTGTTTGGCCCAGTGAGGGGTCAGAATGGCCATCTCGTGCCGCCAGCCTCTAAGGAAGGAAAGCAAGGGCCCTGTGGCATGTTTGATCTTTACAGCCATTGTGTCATTGTGCTTCACTACAACTCCCGAAGCCACACCATCCTCTCACAATATTTCCAGTATCCTCTGTCATTCCCATAGCCGAGGAGCAGGGTATGTGTGCATGACAGAGTTTGTGTTCATTAACTGGAGTTAGAAAGTCCTGGGTTTCAGTTTTGGCTTCAGCACTTTCCACTTTCTCTCTCTGCACTGTAATTCCCTCCTCTGTGACTCATAGTGTTACAGATGCCTCACTAAATATTTCCATTTCCTTCACTGTCATCGACCTTGCCTCTCTGTGAGAAGCTCTCTTACGAGATCATCAGCCTCTTGCTTGTGACTGCATAACCCTGCTTGTCCCATCAGGGTGTCTAGCCCAGGGCCACACAGACCATGTGTGCACACTGGGATCCTGATGTTCACCCATCAGTACATGTCCCTGGGCTCCTCACTGTGGCTGTACACATCCCTGGCCACTCTGAGGATGTCCGTTCACCCCAGCCTTTGCCTGCTTCTGGACACTCCATCCCCGGCTCAGCTCACCTTCAAGGCTGATCCACCTTGGTGCTTGGTGTCTTCTGTGTAGCCATCACACTTGGCCCTGGGGGAAGAGCCAGGTAGGAGCTGGGCCACGCATGGCCCATTAAACCCTGGAGTCAGGGCCTGCTGGGGCCCCTCCCTCAAGTTTGTTCCCTCTAAGAGACCCCACGCCCACCAGCTGGGAAAAACTTCCTCAGTGGAGCAGGGGACTTGGCCCTGGGCTTTGCAGGTAATGGAAACAACATCATTAACAACCCTCATGGGTCCCAGAACTTTATCAGCAACGGAACAGTTTAATTCTTGTTTTTCCATCAGGCCTCACAACAGCCAGGGAAGACAAGCAGAGCCAGGATTGTCCCTACTATCAGACGTTTGAGGAAACAGATCTAGAGAAGTGAAGTGACTTACTAGCCCAAGGTCACAGGAGTGACAGCTGGTAGAGCTGGGATTTGGACCCAATTCCTGTTGAGTGGTTCAGCAGCACATCAATTAATGGCTGACACCTGAGTTCTTTCCAGTGATGTCACCTTGAACAAATCCCTTAGCCTCACTGGGCCTTTACTTCCTTTCCTGTGAAAAGGGTATATAAAAATGCTGCCTAACCCACAGGCTCCTGGGAAGCTTTTGGTACTTAGCTCAGTGCCTCCCACACAGTAAACCAGTAAGTGAGAGCTGAGATTTTGACCAACCAAAATAGTAAAACCCTGTTGTGTGATTGGAGCACACTACTCCTCGGGCGCAATGAGGATCTTGGGGGTTCTGTGGGAAGAATGTGAGGTGGGGGTCTGTGCCCTAGCCCCAGCCAGTGCCAGGCCGACCCTTTGTACCTCAGTCTTTCAGATTCCTTCCTTTAGCTCCATTGCTCTCAGTTTCTGACTCTTGTCATTCTTTTACTAATCTGTATAAAATTTAAACAATTTTTAAAAATTTCACAAGTAATAAATAGATCCTATTGTAAAATATCTTAATCAATATGGAGATTTATTTATGGAGTAAAAAGTGAATGTTTTCTTCACACCAGCCCTTCCTCATATTTCCTCTCCCCTCCCCTCCCCAGAGGTAATGATTTGGTGTGTTCCTTCCAGATCTTTTCTAAGCATGGGGGGGGGGGGACGAGTTGTTTTGTTTTTCTTTTGGGGGGGGGGGGTTGTTTTGTTTTTCTTTTAACATAAATAGAATCATTTTGCTCTTGATGGCATCATTTATATTCCAAATTACTAAGTTTTGGAACCTTTCCATCTGACATACTTCATTCTTTTTATCTGATGTTTGGTATTTCATAATATGGATATGACATAGACTGTTCATTTCCCTGCCAATGAACATCTAGGTTGTGCACAATTATTGCTATTATGAACAATATTATTATTAATGTCCTTTTAACATGAATCTGGGGGATGGGCACCCAGATATTTGTCTCAGATCCTTAGAAGTAGAACTTCTGGGCCAAGCAGCAAGCACATTTTAAAATGGAATAATAATAGGGTGTGCATGTGCAGGGACTGTCCCGGTTTCAAACATAGAGGCTTCGAGACCACGAACCTTAGAAATGACTGAGATGACCTTGCTGCACCTGATGCTGCTGCCCAGAACAGAGGAAGACCATGCACGAGCGACTCATTTCAGCCCACAGAAAGGACCTGCATAATAGATGTCGACTGTAGATACACAACTGCAGGACGCAAGATTACTAAGCCATTGGCAGCTTGATGGAAACCAAAAGAATGATACAGCAGAGGCTACAGCCCCTTCTGATCTAACCAATGTCACAATGGGAGTTTTGGAAATTTCTTTGAATAACAAACCAGAACTTTTTGTGCTATTTTGTCCTCTCCAGATCTTCTCCTTCCAACTGAAGAGAGGAATTTTGGTTTGGGATAAATTTGTATATGTGGATCTTTGCTTCAGTGCCATAAAGGTAAATGCTGAAGGTTTTTCTGGAGGAGAAGATCTAACCACTCTTAAGTTAAAGGCAAAGAATCCCGCAAAACCACCGGACTGTTAGGTGGATTCTTTTGTTCTGTTCTGTTTTGTTCAGACACTACAGAGCTCCTTAACAAACACCCAGAACCATGGTAGTGTTGTATAGCGACAGATGGTAGCTGCACTTGGGAGCATAGCATAACGTGTAGACTTTGCCAAATCACTATGTTATAACATTGTGTGTTAACTATACTTCAAAAAAAAATTTTTTTTAACCAGGTCTGTACAAAAACAAAACAAAAAACCACCCAGAGCCAGCTTTTGGCAGCATGAGAAGGACTAAGGGCTTTCCAGGATGTCCCCGATGAAACTAACGAAGGGGCGTGATTTCTTGGAGGGAAGCGGTCACATGGAGCCCAATGGTCAGTAGAACTGCAGTAGGTAGGAGAAAACAAACAAAAACCAAGACTTAGCTTCCTTTTAGGTTCCCAATTTTCTTTTGTTTTACTTACAAAAATGAGCCCAAAACAGGAGAGCCAAACTGTTGGCTGGGATTTCTTTGTAAAAAGCCAACATTTTAAGACTTACTAGTATAACATCACGGGATAAAATATGATTTACTTCATTACCTCTGAGAAGAAAAGTGTTCTCAGGCTTCTAGGAAATGACAGGCTGTTCTATAGCCATGGTAACACATAGTCCTCAGAACTTGTTTTAAACCTGTTGTATTTTTTTTTTTAATTTTTTTTCAACGTTTATTTTATTTTTGGGACAGAGAGAGACAGAGCATGAACGGGGGAGGGGCAGAGAGAGAGGGAGACACAGAATCGGAAACAGGCTCCAGGCTCCGAGCCATCAGCCCAGAGCCCGACGCGGGGCTCGAACTCACAGACCGCGAGATAGTGACCTGGCTGAAGTCGGGCACTTAACCGACTGCGCCACCCAGGCGCCCCATAAACCTGTTGTATTGTTTAATGACTGCTTCCCACCAGCATGCAAGCTCCTGAAAGCCAGCCAGTTGAAAAATCAGCCACCCAGCAACAGCTTCACTCCAGCAAACCACACTTCCACCACTACATGCAAACCATTCCCTCGATGCTGGCACCCCTGAAGGTCCAGCAGCCTCTAATCTCCGTGTTGTCCACAACCCTGTGTAAGATCAGCTCGCCATGTCGCTCCAAACCAGACTGTGCCATAAATGATAGCATTCCCATGCTTAAGCTAACGATTAGGTTCAGCCTTTTGTTTCTGAGTTGGCGTGGTGGTCTCTTCCTTTAACATTTTGTAATTATTTATCTTTGGTTCATAGTAATGTTCTCTCATTTTTTATTTTGGTAATTGGGGATCTTCTCTCTTTTTTCTTAGTCACTCTACCTAAATGTGTGTCAATTGTGTTGATGTATTCAAAGAACAAATTTTAGTTTTGTTCTTTCCATTCTCTTTTCATTTATTTCCACTCTAATCTATATTGTTATCTTCTGCCTACTGCTTGCTTTGAATTTAGTTTGCTTTTCTAAGTTCTTTTTTTAAAATTTTTTATGTTTATTTATTTTGGAGAGAGAGAGAGAGCAGGGAAGGTGCATAGAGAGACGGGAACACAGAATTCGAAGCAGGCTCCAGGCTCTGAGCTGTCAGCACAGAGCCTGATGCGGGGCTCGAACCCACAGACGGCAAGATCATAACCTGAGCCAAAGTCGGATGCTTAATGGATGGAGCCACCCAGGTGCCCCTCTTTTATAAGTTCTTAAAGTTAAAAATTAGGCTATTAACTATTGGTTGAAATGGGTGATGGGGATTAAGGATGGCACTTGTTGGGATGAGCACCGGGTGTTGTATGTAAGTGATGAATCACTATATTCTACTCCCAAAACTAACACTACACTATGTGTTAACTAACTGGAATTAAAATAAAAACTTGAAAAAAATAGGCTATTAATTTGAAATTTTTATTCTTTTTCTAATGAGCATTTCCAGTTCTACATTTTCCTCAAAGCACTTGTTTTAGCTACATCCTATGATTTTTGTATGCTGTGTTTTCATTTTACTTAGCTCAAGATATTTTCCAATTTTCCTTGTGATTTCTTTCTTGACCCATTGGTTATTCAGGGGTGTGCTCTTTAATTTCCAAATATTTGTGGAAGTAGCGTTCAGTGATAGAGTTTATTATTTTAAAGATAGCACAGAAAAAAATGGGCAGGTTATTTAAAACACATAGGGCTTGGAACCAAAAAATCTAGTTTAGAAATAATGACGGCTTCAAAGTTGAAACTAGACAAGGTAGCACAGACAATTCTCAGAATATATTTGAAGAACACATAAGAGGAAGATAAAAGAGATTAAACTGAACCACGCTGCTGGAAATATAAACAGCCCCAAATAAGAATTTAGCATACTAGGAGCATTTTACTTACCATCAAGAATATATGGAATCAATGCAGAGGAAATGGTATTACCATAAATATCGTTCTTATAATGGAGTCATAATCTCATGACTACCTAAGTATTTTCACCATGTGTAACTGATAAGTGGAGCCAGCTTTAGAGCTTAACCTTGTAATTGAGTTTAGAAGTGATTTAAACTAGCTTTTGAAATCTTAGAATTCATTTTTTAGTGTTTTTTCTTCCTTCTTCTCCCTGTAACATTGAGATATACAATATAGCACATAGTACACTCATGACATATATAGTTACTATATAAATGACCTTATGTCTTTTAGCTGATGGATTTTATTATCTTGACAAGAAACATAGGTAGCCATTGGTGAGGACAGATAAACGATCAGATTTTTAAAAAAATCAAATCGTTGCTGCCTGTAAAACAAATTGGCCTATGTAATTATCCTAATGATTGGTTAAAAAAAAAAAAACAAAAACAAAAACAGAAAAACTCCACTGGGAAGAATCCATAACATTGGGATATCAATCATACATACCCTGACTCAGGACGAGCCCTGCACCCTTAGGAAAAAGTGAGGTGGATTTTAAGAAAGTATTTTCCTGATGTAGGTGTACCTTATCTGAGCTTAATGTAAAAGGGCTCCACAGACCTTGATTCTGACAGGTCATTCAATATGTCCCTGGTTTGTTCCCTCCTCTCCTCTTCCAGATGACTTTTTCAAACCTTCTCTTCTCTCCATGATCCACAATACCTCTTCCCATTGTCCCTCCAGCAAACAGGAAGGAAATGCATAGAGTCCCTTTGCACACCCGCCCACCTGCCAGCATCCATGCCCACAGTTTGTCTTCCCACCTATTCCCATGGACTAATTCTTCATGTTCCTACGTAAAGCTGGTCACTCCAGCAATGCCCCCTCCCTCTCTCACCACCCATTTTTTTGCTTACCTTGAATAAAAACTTCATCTCTGCAAACTGTTGATTAAAGTTTCAAAATCAAAGTGCAGAACGGTCTTATAGTATGCTAATGCTACTATTTCCCTAAGGAAGAGATAATATAGCCATATTTATATATTATACATATGTGTGTAAGCATACAGATTTGCTTCTATTAAAATGAGAAAGAAAAAATATGAATAAAAACAATTTATGTAAAGGGCATGCAAACAGATGGAGGGAGTAGAAATGGAGGGGAAAATTCACTAACGATGCCTTGTTTCATAATTTTGACTTAAAATTTTTATCATTGTGACTTTAAAAGTCTATTAAAGACTCTTTGCTTATTTACTATTTACTATTTGCTATTTACTGAAATTCTCACTCTCTGTTAATGCCCTTGCCTAAATCACATGCTGCATCTTTATCACAATTTTCTAAGGAAGGTTTTCTTCCCTTTAACACATGCAACAAAAATGTCACTGTCTGTGCCACTCACTTTTCTGAGAATGGTCTTCCTTCCTGCCTTTTTGGGGGGCGCTGTGGTTCTGCCCATTCCAGAGACTTTTTTTTTGACCTGTGTGATTCCTGAAGAAAACTGAGTGGCAAAGTCTTTTGGGTTTGATTGTGAACTCCGTTTCTTGACTGAGGGGGTCCAAGCTAAAAATCAACACCCCATGACAGAAGCAACCGGCATGCCACACAGCCTCCTGGCCAGCTCTAGAATGAGACCTCTCTTTCTCTGATGGGAGCAGCTCAGGGCTTCCGTTCAATCAGTCCACATCCACCATGTTGTTAACTCCATGAGGACTCCCAAACCACACTGTGCTATTTCTGCCCTTGTCTGTCTTCCTCACTAGATATGGTAAACAAATTGAGGGCAGTGACTGTCCTGATTTCTCTCTGCATCTCTAGCTTCTATTAGCATGGTCTAGCACCTTCCAAAGGCTAATTAAAATTTTCTTTAAAAAAATTTTTTTTAATGTTTTATTTATTTTTAAGACAGAGAGAAGACAGAGCATAAGTAGGGATGAGGCAGAGAGAGAGGGAGACACAGAATCTGAAGCAGGCTCCAGGCTCTGAGCTGTGAGCACAGATCCTGACATGGGGCTTGAACTCACGAACTGTGAGATCATGACCTGAGCCAAAGTCGGATGCTTAACCAACTGAGCCACCCAGGCACCCTGCCAATTAAAATTTTCTTAAGTGAATGGACAAATGGGGAAAATTGTATTCAGCAGCTTGATGCTTACTGTGAATGTGAAAACCACCTCAAGTCACCATACCCACGGAAAGACTTGGAGTGAACTTTGAGAAATACTTTGGCAGCCTCTGCCCAATGGAATGATGCCTTGTAAGAGTTTATTATAAAATACAATATTCACATAGAACAAACATATACAAAGTCTAATATACAGTTTAATTGTAAAGTAAACACCATGTCATCACCATCCATGGGAGAATGAAACATTGGCAACACTTCATAAGGCCCCAGGTGCTCCTCCTTGATTACAACCCTCTCCCTCTCTTACAGAAATAACCCTGGGGCACCTGAGTGGCTCATTCGGTTAAGCCCATCTGACTCTTGGTTTCAGCTCAGGTCATGATCTCGTGGTTTGTAAGTTCGAGCCCTGCGTGGAGCTCTTGGCTGGGTCGGGCTCTGTGCTGGTAGCAAGGAGCTTGCTTGGGATCCTCTCTCTGCCCCTCCCGTGCTTGCACATTCTCTCTCACAAAATAAGTAAGCTTAAACAAATAAATAAACAAGATAATTTTTTTAAAAAGAACCCCAGGGGCGCCTGGGTGGCTCAGTTGGTTAAGCATCTGACGTCAGCTCAGGTCGTGATCTTACGGTTGGTGAGTTCAAGCCCCGCTTCGGGCTCTGTGCTGACAGCTCAGAGCTGGGAGTCTGCTTCAGATTCTGTGTCTCCCTCTCTCTCTGCCCCTCCCCTGTTCATGCTGTTTGTCTCTCTCTCTCTCTCAAAAGTAAATAAAGATTAAAAAAATTTAAAAAAAAGGAACCCCACTTTTCATTTTTATAAGAAATATGCCTTCTCTTCACAATGTATGCCATCTGTATGCATTTATAAAAAAATGTAGTTTAAGATACCAAATGTTTTCACTCATGTGAATCCTCAGAAACTTAACAGAAGACCATGGGGAGGGGAAGGGGGAAAAAAAGTTACAGAGAGGGAGGGAGACAAACCATAAGAGACTCTTAAATACTGAGAACAAACTGAGGGTTGAGGGGGGGTTGGGGAGAGGGAAAAGTGGGTGATGGACATTGAGGAGAGCACCTCTTGGGATGAGCATTGGGTGTTGTATGGAAACCAATTCGACAATGAATTATATTTAATATAAAAAAAATGTAGTTTAGCCTTGCCTGTCTTTAAACTTTATATAAGTGGCATCATATCATATATATCTTTTTGAGTCATAATTTTTTTGCTCAACACTTTGTGAGATTCCTCATGTTGTCGTGCATATACGTAGTTCATATGTATGCCATATTTTATTGGCATCCAGTGTTACATCTTAGGAAAATTTTACAAGTTATAGAAATGCTGCCATGCCAGATAATAAAGTATGTGGATCTTCAACATGATAAGACAGTGATGAAGTGTTTTCCAAAGTGGTTGTACTTATGAACACTCCCACTATCAAAGTGTGAGGGTTCCATCAACCCATATGCTCCCTATATTGGATATTGTCAGACTTGGACATTTTAACCCATCTGATGGGTTTTCTAGTGGTAACTATTTGTTGTTGTAATTTGCACTTCTCCTGTTACTACTAGGTTGAGTGTGTTTTCTTAGATTTACTGGTCACCTGATTGTGAAGCATCTTGCTAATTTTCCTTATGACTTGACTATTTCTAAAAATTGACTTGAATTAATTCTCTCTGTATTCTGGATGAATCCTGGGTCCTTTCCTTGGTGATATGCATTGCAAATAACTTTTTCTGTTCTGGAGCTCAGCATTCCACTCTCTCTTTGGTGCCTTTTGATGAACAGAAATTCTACATTTTAAAAGCAGTCAAATTTATCATTTTTTTTCCCTGGGTCTAGAGTTTTTGAAAAATCTTGCTTAAGAAATACCTCCCTGGGGCGCCTGGGTGGCTCAGTCAGTTAAGCGTTTGACTTTGGCTCGGGTCATGATCTCACAGTTCATTAGTTTAAGCCCCTCACTGGGCTCTGTGCTGACAGCTCAGAGCCTGGAGCCTGCTTTGGATTCTGTGTCTCCCTCTCTCCCTCTCTCTCTGCTCCCCCGCTACTCGCACTCTCTCTCTCTCTCTCAAAAATAATAAAAATAAAAACATTAAAAAAAAGAGAAATACCTCCCCATCCCAAGATGAGAACTATACTCTTCTATATATTTTTATAGTTTTGCCTTTCATATTTAGATATTTAATGATTATTTAATGCTTGCTTGAGGTAAGGGACAGATTTCATGTGGATACCTGATGGTATTAATACCATTTATTATATGTCCATCTTTCACACCACTCTGCTGTGTCATGTTCATATATTTAAGGGTCTGATTCTGGGCCCTCTACTCTGTTCTATTGATCTACATTCTACTCATGTCTTAATAACTAACTTTTCTGTGTTCTCATATTTATTACTAGTTTAGCATTATTATATTAAAAAATCTATTTGATACTTTTATGAGACTGACTCACTGCCCAGCGTGTTAAGAAGGTGATAATTTTGATACTTTTAAGAAAATACTTCTTCTGTTTTATCTGACCTTTTTCTTTCCACAGAAGGGTTGATTTCATAGCCAATATATCATTAATGGAAATGGAAGTCTCAATGGTATATTTTGGGCCCTACTCTAAGGCACTCTTCCCTTCAAAAAACATTTTTGATGACATAATTTATTTTTAGCACACCGGTATCCTGGGAACAAAATAAACTACATCTAAGAATCAAGGGTCCCTCCAATGCCCTGGGTCCCGGGGACATGCCATTCTGGTGATGGCTGCTTTGACATCCTTGTTCCTCAGCGCATAGATGAGAGGGTTGAGGACAGGTGTGAGAATAGCATATACCACATTGCCCATGATGTGGAAGTCGAGTGGCAGGTTAGCGCTGTAGGCCACATAGGCTATGGCAATGGATAAGTAGTAGGTGCCAACCACCAGGAGGTGGGAGCTGTAGGTGGAGAAGACTTCTGAGCATCCTTCTCGGGAGCTGATGTGAAGCACCGAGGCCAGGATGTGGGCATAGGAGAGAAGCACCAGGACAAGGGGCAGGAAGGATACTGCCATGGCGATACAGAAGCCCATGAGGCATGGTGTCCGAGCAAGAAGCCTGGACCACAGCCAGGTGGTCACAGAAGCAGTGATAGATGTGAGCAGTGTTGTCAAAAGCCATGTGGGAAGTCTGCACCACTGCTGGGTTGGCCAGGAGGAGGGCAGTGAGCCAGGCACAGGCTGCCAGTGCAGCATTGGTCTGTGGAGTCATGAGGACAGGGTAGTGCAGTGGGTGGCAGACAGCCACATAGCGGTCATAGGCCATGACCACCAGGATGAAGGCTTCTGAGCAGGAGAAGCTATGGAAGAGGTACATCTGCAGGAAGCAGGCAGGGAAGCTGAGGAAGTGGTCCCCAAGTAAGAATAAGGATGACATTTTGGGGACGACGGTTGCAGTAGAATGTCCAAGGCTCAGAGCTGATCAGGAAGAAGTACATGGGCTTGTGGAGGCTGGGCTCTGCCACCACAGCCAACAGGATCAGGCATTTCCCAGCAGGATGAGCAGGTAAATTAAGAGGAAAATCAAGAAGACAGGGAGGAAGAAAAATTCATGCAGAGACAGGATGCCTACCAGGTAGAAGACCAGTGAGTAGTTCTCTGATCCATTACAGATGGCTTCCATCAGCATATATCTGGAAACCAGAACAATCAGGGAAACATTAGCTAGAACATTCATCTTTCCCTTTTCAACCATAGATCTCAATCCCAATAGTTTCTTTGAGTCTAGAATTTCATTTCACATCTAAGATGCCCATAATGATGAGGTGTCTAATGAGCAATGCTTGAAAGAGCTGGTCCTGTCTGGGGGAAGAAAAGTGGACACAAACACCTGAAGGGCTGTTAAAGGGCAGCCATGCTTACCAAGAACTAGTGCTAGTGTTAGTAGCTCCAGGAGCCCAGAGTTTAGCCCCACACATGGAATAAGTTTCTTACAGTTAGAACTATCCCATTAGGTACAAATTTGGCCTGAAAATTAGTAGATTCCATATAACTAGAGGTATGCAGGCTGGGGGCTTTTTGGCTGAAATGATACAGAGAGGTTTTAATATCTGGGTAAGAGCTAGATTACAAAACTTTTATGCAGCCTTCTAACCCTAGATCCATTGGTTCTTAAAAAAAAAAAAAGTAACATAAGTGAATCACATCAATCAGATTGTGGAGTTTCATGGGCAGACATATTCCATCCAAGAGAATAAGTCTTGGGAAGCATCCATTTCAGTTCAAATGTCAATTAAAAATCAAGTAGCTACTTTGTTAGTTCAGTAGCTCCTTTAAGGCTGTCTTGTGTGGTAGCCTACCTCCTGCCACCGTGGGTGAAGGAATATTCTGGGTATGAAATGTGGATGAGCCCCTCATTGGATTTTGCTCTCTGTCAGCACTAGAGTCTTGAGTGCAGTCATTTGTCACAAGCCCATCCGGTCCAGAGATATCTACATAGCAGTTCCTGGTGGAGTTCTTTAACCTGAGACCTCGTAAGGACAATGGGATCACTGGTTGATAATGACAAAGCAAGGGCCTGGGTGACTCAGTCACTTGAGCATCTGACTTTGGCTCAGGTTGTGATCTCATGGTTGGTGAGTTGGAGTCCTGTATCAGGTTCCCTGTTGTTAGTGTGGAGCCTGCTTGGGATCCTCTCCTCGCCTCCTCACTCTCTGCCCCTCCCCTGCTTTTGCTCTCTCTCTCTCCCTCAGAAATAAAATAAAACATATGAAAAGAGAGACAGAGAGAACAACGAAGCTAAAGTCTGTGGTAAAAACCTACATACCTTACTCTAAGGTTCCCTTGACCCTACTTACATACCTCTGAGCCTAAGGGTTGTCAGTGGATTCTGATAAAGGCTTTCAACTCATAAGCTCTATGAGACCGGTGGGAAGCCTTCTTCAGAGACACTGAGAGAACCATTTCTATATAGCTCTGGATTCAATTCCTCTTCTACACCCCACGTCCCACCCCATTCTCATCTCACACCATCTGGATTGGGACGTTGTCTCTTGAATCAGTGTCCCTTGTTTCTACGCTTCCATTTGCTTGAGGACTCCCTTTCTATGATATCTTACTGTGATATCGTTGGGAGGGCTGCTTGCTCCAAGGAGTACTACAGACTGCTGTCTGCCTAACTCAGGAACAGTTGCCCTTTCTGTGTAGCTGGGGCTGTGGGCCTCTGTCTGTCTCCAAACTGGGTACCTGTGACCTGTCTTTCCATGGAGCAACAAGAACTGATTTTCCCAGAACTTCCTCGTGTTAGCACTGAAATTCTCATGTCCCAGGAAATAGCTCCATCCACAGCAAATCAAATGTTGGTTACCCCACAAGGGTAGAGGTACTGTATGTGCCTTTGGTCGAAGGAGTCATTTTCCGAATGGAATCTGAGTTGGAGATTAATTCTCCCCCAGTGGGAAAAAAAAAAGACTCCAGGGAACTTCCATATGTCTTCCCTCTTCCTAGCTGCTGTAGCTTGACAGGTGTTGTTACTGCTTAAGTATTTTATGCCCAGTAACCCCGACCCTTCCTTTCTTTCTTTTTTTTTCTTTTAAGTTACAAAATTCTACTTATTTATTTATTTACTTATTTTTTATTAATTTATTTTCAAGTTAGTTAACATACAGTATTGTCTTGGCTTCAGGTGTAGAACTCAGTGATTTATCTCTTACATATGACACCCAGTTCTCATCCTGAAAAGTGCCCTCCTTAATGCCTGTCACCAGTTTAACCCACCCCACCACCTCCCTCCAGCAGCCCTCAGTTTGTTCTCTGTATTTAAGAGTCTTTTATGGTTTGCCTCACTCTGTTTTTATCTTACTTTGCCTTCCCTTCCCCTATATTCATTTGTTTTGTTTCTTAAATTCCACAAATGAGTGAAATCATATATTTATCTTTTTCTGACTGACTTCTTTTGCTTAGCATAATACACTCTAGTTTCATCCACATTGTTGCAACAAGTAAGATTTCATTTTTTTTTATTGCTGAGTAATACTCCATTGTATATGTATATATACCACATTTCTTTATCCAGTCATCAGTTGATGGAAATTTGGGCTTTTCTATAATTTGGCTATTCTTGATAGCACTGCTATAAACATTGGGGATGCATGTGCCCCTTTGAATTAGCATTTTTGTGTCCTTTGGGTAAATTCCTAGTAGTGCAATTGCTGGGTTGTAGGGTAGTTCTATTTTTAATTTTTTTATAACCTCCATACTGTTTTCCAGGGTGGCTGCACCATTTTGCATTCCCACCAACAGTGCAAGAGGGTTCCCCTTTCTCCACATCCTCACCAACATTTGTTCTTTCCTGAGTTTCCTAATTTTAGCCATTCTGACAGGTGTGAGGTGATATCTCATTGTGGTTTTATTTTTGTTTCCCTGATGATGAATAATGTTGAGCATCTTTCTTGTGTCCGTTAGCCATCTGAATGTCTTATTTGTAAAAGTGTCTGTCATTTCTTCACTGAATTATTTGTTTTTTGGGTGTTGAGTTTGGTGTTGAGTTTGGTAAGTTCTTTATAGATTGAATACTAACCCTTTATCCAATATGTCATTTGCAAATATCTTCTCCAATTCCATCCATTGCCTTTTAGTTTTGTTGATTGTTTCCTTTGCTGTGCAGAAGATTTTTTATCTTGATGAGATCCCCATAGTTCATTTTTGCTTTTATTTCACTTGCCTCTGGAGACATGTCAAGTATGAAGTTGCTGTGGCCGAAGTCAAAGAGGTTGCTGCCTGTTTTCTCCTGTAGGATTTTGATGGTTTCCTGTCTCACATTTAGGTATTTTATCCATTTTGAATTTATTTTTGTGTATGGTGTAAGAAGGTGGTCTGGGTTCATTCTTCTGCATGTTGCTGTCCAGTTCTCCCAGCACCATTTGCTAAAGAGAGTTTTTTCCATTGGATCCTCTTTCCTACCTTGTCAAAGATTAGTTGACCATATATTTGTGGGTCCATTTCTGGGTTGTCTATTCTGTTCCACTGATATATGTCTGTTTTTGTACCAACACTATACTGTCTTGATGACTACAGCTTTGTAATACAGGTTAAAGTCTGGGATTGTGATGCCTCCAGCTTTGGTTTTCTTTTTCAACATTACTGTGGCTACTCAGGGTCTCTCGTGGTTCCATACAAATTTTAGGACTGTTTGTTCTAGCTCTGAAGAACGCTGGTGTTATTTTGATAGGAATGGAAAGAAAGCTTCCAAACTCATTCTATGAAGCCAGAATTACCTTGTTTCCAAAACCAGACAAAGACCCCACTAAAAAGGAGAATTACAGGCAAATATCCCTGATGAAAGTGGGTGCAAAAATTCTCAACAAGATACTAGCAAGTCGAATTCAACAATACATTGAAAGAATTATTCAAGTGGGATTCATTCCTGGGCTGCAGAGTTGTTTCAATATTGACAAATTAATCAACGTGATACGCCACATTAATAGAAGAAAAGATAAGAACCATATGATCTTGTCAATAGATGCACAAAAAGCATTTGACAAAATGCAGCATCCTTTCTTGATTAAAAAAAAAAAAACCCTCAAGAAAGTCGGGAAAGAAGGATCATATCTCAACATCATAAAAGCCATATATGAAAGACCCACAGCTAATACCATCCTCAGTGGGGAAAAACTGAGAGCTTTCCCCCTAAGATCAGCAAGGTGGCAGGAATGTCCACTCTCACCACTGTGTTCAACATAATGTTGGAAGTCCTAGCCTCAGCAGTCAGACAACAAAATGAAATAAAAGGCATCCAAACTGGCAAAGAAGTCAAACTCTCACTCTTCACAGATGACATGATACTCTACATGGAAAACCCAAAAGACTCCACCAAAAAACTGCTAGAACTGATCCATGAATTCAGCAAAGTCGCAGGATATAAAATCAATGTACAAAAATCAGTTGCATTTCTATACACCAATAACGAAGCAACAGAAAATGATATCAAGGAATCGATCCCATTTATAATTGTGCCAAAACCCATAAAATACCTATGATAAACCTAACCAAAGAGGTAAAAGATCTGTTTGCTGAAAACTATAGAAATCTTATGAAAGAAATTGAAGGAAACACAAAGAAGTGGAAAACATTCTGTGTTTGTGGATTGGAAGAACAAATATTGATAAAATGCGGATACTATCCACAGCAATCTACACATTCAAATGCCATCCCAATCAAAATAACCCGAGCCTTCCTTTCTTGTGCAGTGGGCGCTGCAGAGGGCGCTGCAGAGAATTGAGAAGACTCAGAACCCGGAGAGGAGAGATGGCCGAGTGAGCACTCTTCAGTGACTGTGCTCTCTGGAAGCTGTTGAATAAGGTCCCACACAACTCTGGCCACCCAAGACCCAAGTGAGACTTTGCAACCCCCAGAACTGAGCTGAGGGAAGTGTTGGTTCGCCCTTTACCTGGACTAAATGATCCAGGGCCATGTTACGCCGACATTCAAATCACTGCTTCTCTGCCCCAACCGCCACTTGAGCAGTTCCACTTTGTTTTCCCAGACCGCCTCCAGCTTCCTTCTCTTTTAACAAAACCCTCCTGAGGTCACAGAATATGTAAGAGTGGAAATGGCCCTGCAGATAGGTGAGTCCCTGATCCTTTCTTCACAAAGGAAGAATCGGGCGGGAATGGGATGGGAAACAGTCCCAGGTCAACAGCAGGTCGGTGCCAGAGTTGTTAGTCCTGTGAAGCAGGCCTCCTGGCTCTGGCCTTGGACTTGGCTCAGCAAAGCCAGGACAGCTGGAGAATTGGGAAACTGCTTTCCACCTAGGGGAAAATCAGGCTAAAGGTTTATTTTTCCTCTCTCCATTTCTTAGGTTGATGTCAGAGACAGCTCTAAACTTCTATTTTCTTTTGAGGGCATTTTCTAACAGTTTCAGATGGACTGGTTACCAAACAGAGGCTCTACGTGGCTAGAAAAATGCTCTTTTCAAGTCATGACTTAAGGAAGAGATGGGCTGGGCACACATCTGCATGGAAAAGGTCATGGCAGCCAAGCCCCGTGTCCTGAGCAGAAAAGTTATACACCTCGTGCCTGATAAAACCAGCTCCTCAGAAAACCTCAACAAAGATATATTTTTTTAATTATTTATTTTGAGAGAGAGAGCGAGAGAGCATGTGCAGGGTAAGGGCAGAGAGAGAGGGAGAGAGAGAGAATCTCAAGCAGTCTCCAAACTGTCAGCGCAGAGCCTGATAAGGGCTTGAACTCATGGACCATGAGATCATGATGTGAGCCGAAATCGAAGTCGGACGCTTAAGTGACTGAACCACCCAGGCACCCAAAACAAATATTTTTTAATGAATGAATTAATGAATGAAAGGGTAAACCTGAGTCAAACTCCACTTTTTCCCACAATGGACTAGTCCACAGGGTTTTCTATTTTCTTTTATTTTAGCATTTAGACTGATACAAACCATATTTCCCTCAAAGTTGCCACAATTCTGAGAGGCTATCCCCTCCACTGACTAGGCCCATGTAAGCTGGTCATGCAAGGTTTGCTGGGCAACCACAGAACATCAGAGACAGAAGCGCACTTAAAAGCAAGCAATATAGTCCAATCCCCATTTCTCCCAATATTTCAAATAAAAAGGAGTGGCTTGCTCAAGGTCGCACAAGGGTTGAAGGCAGAGCTGTACTGGAAGCCATATTCCTGGCTCCTTGCCTCTCCACCTTTTTTTTTTTTTTTAAGTTTATTTATTTATTTTGAGAGAGACTGAAAGAGTGAGCAGGGGAGGGGCAGAGAAAGAGGGAGAGAGAAAATCTCAAGCAGGCTCTGCACTGTCAGTGTGGAGCCCAATGTGGGGCTCGAACTCAAGAACCATGAGATCATTACCTGAGCCAAAACCAAGAGTTGGATGCTTAACAGATTGAGCCACTCAGGGGCCACCTTGCCTCTCTACTTTGGGAGAGGCACTGAAGCTCCCCTGTCTGGAGGCCCACATCATTCCGGGAATTGTCATTCTTGTTTCCCTCATTGGGAGTTCCTTAGGGCTGGAGATTGGCTCTGACTCATCTCCTACAAAACCAGCCTCTCAGTGGGACCCATCTTGCTTCCCGGTGTTTCCACAGACAGACACTGGAGCATGGCTGTCGACACCCACAACCTCAAGGCTTTCTCTCCAGCATTCCTGCAGAATCAGACAACACTTGGCTTTATGGAGACCTTATGATCCTGTTTCCTTATTGTTGCTGATAGTGAGGGAGAGGCCCAGAGAGGGGCTATGACCTGGCTAAAATCGCACAGTTAGCAAATCACACAGTTAGCAAATCAGAACCAGCCCATCCAGAATGCTATAAATTGGGGCAGAAAGATTTTAACCCATCTCCCTTCTCTTAGAGCCCTTCTCATAATAGGGTGAGAGTCTCTACCTGCCTGCCCGCCTAAAGTCTGACCTCTTAAAACCTTGTCCCTTCTTGGGCTCTGACCAGCTCTGGACTCTTCCTTTGTGGCCTTCATACCTGAGATCTCTGCAGGGTGGCCCAGTTCTCCTGCAACCCAGGCCACTTCAGCTGCCCCCTTCTCTCCCCAGGTCAGCGCTGCCTTGATGGAGAGAACCATGTGGGGCTGGTCCTGGTCCCATTAAACCTCCCAGCCCTGCCCATCACTAGCCTTCTGGAGGCTCTCCCCCTTGAGATCCCACTCTGCTGGGGCCCTGAGTAACGTTTTTCTGGAGACTCCCAAGTGGCTAATTAGTAGCCACCACTGGGCTCTGCTGATATGAGAACAACAAGAGTAACTGTCTTTACCGGGGCTCAGAACTGTGTGGTCTGTGGACATTTTCCCAGCTATTCACCAATAACTCGTATCCCTGTGTGATGGATGAGGAAACTGGGGATCAGAGGTGAAAGGGGTTTTCCAAGTCACACAGCAAGCCCAGGGCAAAGGGGGGATCTGAGGTCTTACATTTGCTAACTCTCAGACTAGTCTCTGAGCCAACCAACCACACAAATGAGGAAAAATTTGTGAAAACTCTCTATGTAAATGTGAAACCAGTCCTGTGCTAGTGGCCAGGGGATGGGGGTAGGGCCTTGAGTGTTTTGAAGCTAGAGAAACAAGTGTGACAGCAGGAAGCCACTCAGTTTCCCAGATCTTCACTCTTTCACACTCACCTGCCCTCTCTTGCTCAATCTTGCTCTTTGTCAGACACTTTATAACTCAGTCCAACTTCCTCCAGGAAGCCCTCTGTGATTTCATTTCCTCCAGCTCCCAGGGCTCTTGCATTCCTCTGGATTAACTAGGCCTGGCTACCTATGCTGATCATTTTAAAAATAAAGAGAACTGAGGATCACCACTCATTCCATATTGAATGAAGTTGGCTGTGTTCTGGCTGCCTGACCACAGTGAATCGACACAGTCTAGTGGGGGTAGTCAATGGCAACACTGACAAGCAATCATATCCAGTGTGATGTATACTACTATAGAGTTGGAGGGCTCAGAGGAGGGAACAAAGCAGGCTTGTATCATGGAACACATCTTTTGGGCTGGTTGTGAATTATAAGCAGGTGAAGAGAGCCCTTCAGGCCAATGAGACAGAGACAAAGTCAGGAAGGGCTGAAAAAGCAGAGGTGTGTTTGAGGGGCAGATAGAAGAGAATTTGGGGTGCAGTACAGAGGGGAAGACTGGGAGTCTCAAAAAGTGAGGCTACAAAAGTTGGCAGGGGCCAGAGAGAGAAGAGCTCAAATTCCAGACCACAGAATAAGAACTCAGCATGAGACGCTGGAGAGCCAGGGCCAGTTTTCAGGCAGGGGACTACCAGTCAGCTGCCTGTTCCAGAAAGATCACCCCCACTGCCAGGTGGAGAGCAGATACTAGCTGTCTAGAGTGGCTAGAGGCAGGGAGGCCAGCTGGGGAGCTGATTGATGAGAAAAGGAATGGGGAGAAGTAACAGCATTCCTGATGGCAGAAACCGCTGATGTTCCTGAGTGCTAACTTGTGTTAATGATGTGCCTGGGTGGTCACATGCTTCATCGCAGTTCATCTGAGTGTTGGTTTTCATTACCCTGGCTTTATAGATGAGAAAGCTCAGAAAGGTTAAGTATCTAAACCTGCTCTTGTCTCTCCTCTGGGCTGACAGTGAGTCACTGTTAGAATTCTATCCATCTCCAAGGATTAGAGAAACCATCAAGGGACTGAATGGCCCAAATTTGATAACTGTGCATGGAAGAATCCAAGCATTCTGGCTTGGGTGACAAGGCAGATAGTGGTGACGTTGAGACATGGGACATGGTGGTGGGCAGTGCAGGTGGGAAGATAGTTTTGGAGGAAGATAATGAGTTTGGTTTTGGATATGTTGCATTTGAAGAGCCAATGAGACATTCAATTTTAGTATATGTGCTGCCGAAGCGAGCACGCCAATGAGACATTCAAGTGGAGATGTCCAGCAAATATTTGAGGGATTAAGCCTGGAGCCCAGGAAAGAGCTGAGTTGCAGACAAGGACCGGAGGAGGCCTTTGTTTTATGGAGCTAAGGAGAGTGTGAAGTGAGGGGGACAGAACCTTGGAAGAAACCAGCATGAGACAGGGGCAGAAGAACAAGAAAAATCTGTAAAAGTTGCTGAGAAAAAAAATGCCCAGAGAACACGAAGCCACCATGATATCACAGAGGAGTTCCAAAGGGCACATGCGGCCAGCAGCAGTAAAGCCGCTGATGGGACCAAAGGATGAGAAGTAGAGACTGTCCAGGGGCCCAGCGAGGAAGAGGCTGCTGGTGACGTTGGAATGAACAGGCCCAGGGGAACCATGGGTGTGGAAGGTTGGGGACTGAGTAAGTGCAGAGAGGGATAGACAGCATTTTCAGAAGCATGTGGTTGGAGGGCAATGAGGGGTCTTGGAGGATTTTGTATTTTTTAATTGGAGATATTTGAGCAGATTTCCCAGCATTTGTTGGTGGAAATAAGCCAGTAGAGAGGGAGAGGAGGGAAAAAAATGGGACAGGGAAGGATGGTCAACAGAGGAGAAGAGGAGCTTCAGGGTCCAAGGTCTGGACTCCTGGTGAGTCAGGTGTGGTGGGGGAGATGGGAAGGTGGGAGGTGGTGGTTAAAAAAAGAAGGCGGTAAAAGCCAGTTTGCAGATTTAACAGTGTCGGGGGGGGGGGGGGGAGTTTGATTTCAGACAAGAGTGGTGGGAAAATTTTGTGAAGCTGTAGGGGCTGTGGGGAGTTTGTTCTCCACGCAATGGGAGCTGGAGCCTCTTATAGAGGTCTGTGCTCAGATCTTGGTGCCAGACTGATTGGGCTCAAGCCTGGCATTTAGCTTCTTGAGACTGAGTTTCCTCTTGTGTGAAATGGGGGTTTGCTCATTGAGTAAGTATCTCTAGAGTGCAAGCTCTGTGTTCGTGCGGTGCGGGTTGAGAAGAGGTGAATGGTGCGAGCTGTTGTCATAAGCATTTTCCACCCAAATCGCACAAGCCCTGTCCCTCTTGCCTGGCCTCTCACCTGGGGCCGTGGGAAGGCTGGCAACTCTCACAGTCCAGGCCTCTTGCTCCTTAGAAAGGGGGGAGGTCCAGATATGTCTCCAGGAGGAGCCTGTGCATCTCAGGAGCTTTTCTGAGCTCAGAAGAGAAAACAACCTGGCCCTCTGAAGTTCCCACCCAAGCAGAGGCCAGCTGCCTGTGCCACCTCGCCCCGGAAAGTCCATGACGCTCTGTCTCTCTGTCTCGCCCCTACCGCTCTTCCCCCTCACTGACACAACGCTCTGACAGACTCGAGAGGCTGGAAAAGGAAGGTGCCAAGGGGGAAAGGGAAGTTATAAATACATTCAGGGGAGAGCCTAGGCTGCCTTTCCAGCTGTGGGCAGGAGGCCATGGAGCTCCAGGGAAGAGAGTCCAGAATCAGGGCCCACGTGGGTGGGGCCTCTAGCATTCTCATCCCTGTCACCATCCTCCTGCCATCAGGAGGCAGGGTGGCACCAGCTTTGGGGGTTCAAACCCTAGCTCTTTCACTTATCACTCCACTTGGGCAAATGACTTCACGGTCTCTTTGCCTCTGTCTCCCCTGAGGGAATGGGGAGCACCAGTAAAAGCACCAGCAACAGTGGCTGCAGTGAAAGTCTAGCGAGATACTCTAGGTGAGAGTATTTTGCAAGCTGAATGGCTGTGAGGAAGTTTTCTATTGCCATCACCACCATAGCCACAGAGAGGCCACTCCCCTGGATGTCTTCTCTTCTAAGGTTTTTCACCTTGGAAGGCTGGAGGCAGAAGAACTGGCTGTGGAAACCTCCCTGAGGGTATGGCCAGGCTGTTCAATGCTCACAGACCAAGGTCTGTGTAGAGAACTAGGATATGATTCTGACCTTGTCCATTTTCTTCCTGGAAGAGTCAGAAGGAACACTTGGGGCCGGGGG
>NW_024412411.1:4552556-4724013 GCF_014898765.1 Herpailurus yagouaroundi
TGGCGGTTGGCAGTGGTCCTTGAAGGGTGAGTGCTAATCCTGCAACAAAGGGAGGAAGGACATTTGTCCAGGGGGGCACTGCACATGTACAAGTACCAAGACGTAAGTGTGTCTGGTAAGCTCTGGGCAGGGGACCATTGCAGGTGGGGAGGCTGGTAAGGTAGGTTGTAGGTACGAAATGACAAACATCAATTTTAGGCTAAAAAATAAACTTTGCTCTGAGGAGCAAGGCTGGGTGCCATGAGATTGGGGTTTAGAGATGACTCTGGGAGAATGGGGAGAATGAATTAGAACAGAGAAACTGGAATCACAGAAGAGCAAAGGGACTGCAAGAGTCTGGAGGAATTAGGAGTGGAGTCAGCTAAGGTGGTTGGGGAGAAGGAGACAAGAATATGAGGGCAGAGACTTGCTGTGGGGAGGGAGTCAGGGATGGGCCTGACTCCAATGAGACTGGGCGCTTAACAGGGGCCTGGCAGGCGCAAGTCTCCAAGCCAATGATGAGCTCTTGCTGAGCTGGAGGTACCTGGGTGACCCCCAGAAACAGGTGGACATCAGGAGGAACAGAATCTAGGAATCTGCTGGAATTTAAGCCCTTTCTGCTGTGAAAGGGAAACCTGAGATTTGAGGAGGAAAGTGACACACCCAAACTCATTCAGATGGTCATCAGTAGAATAGGCCTGGACCCCTGTCAAAGGTGCTTAACTCAGTACTCAACTCTATTCAACCCCACGGCTTAAGGACAGGTAGACAGATGACTGAGTCCTCAAACTAGCTCTCTGACATAGTTAAGTGCCATGATTCAGGACACAAAATCTGGAGTCAGACTGTATAGGTTAAATACTGGTTCTGCCTCTTAGCAGCTGTGGGCGAGTCTCTAATGTCTCGGTGCCTCAGATTCCTCATCTGTAAAGTGGGGGTTATAATGGGTGATTGGGAACATTAGCTGAGTCAATGCATGTAAAGAACTTAGAACAGTGTTTGGCATGTAATGAATACCAGCCATATTTATTATATCAGTTGTATAGTTGGGGAAACTGAGGCTTAGAAAAATGAAGTAGCCACCCAGGGCCACATAGCTAGCTGTGGGCAGAGCTCAGGCCTACGTGGCTCCAAAGACTGGATTGGTTTGCTTATGCTGAACTTCCTTCCCTTGTGGCTATTTCTGGAAGACGGTTGATGTTTTTAACTCAAGAGACAGGAGTCCCCAGCCTAAGGACCCTCGAGGAAGACATTCTGTGGTCCTGGGCTCTGATTCTGGGCCCTGCTCAGATTTGGTAGAGAGATTCACCCCGCCCTTGCCAGAGACCCGGTCTGCTCTATTTGGGACATCTCAGGCCTGGTCTCTCCCTTCTTCCAGTAAGACTCATGTGTGTTTCACCCAGAGGACAAAAAAAAGGGCAGGCCTTTAAATAAGTACAGCACCACTTTGCTAGTGAGAGTGTTCTAGGCATGAGTGCCAGAACAGTCAGAGGGAGCAAATCTAGGAAGAGTGTATGCCGAGTGGGAGAAGTAGGTGTGTTTGGGGTGGAACGTGAGAAGGAGAGAATTGAACAAAATGCAAACTGACAATGCTCCAAATAAACAGCACTGATGGAACCAGCTAGCCTGTTCCAGCTGCTCCTGAGAGTTAGAACAGAGGCAAGTTGGGAGTCCTGCCCTGGCCCAGACTGGGCCCTAATGCCAGACAGAATTCTATTTGCCCAAGCAATTCTCACCGGAGCATCTGCGGAGGGCCAGCCTGGCAGAGATCAGCTGCCTGTGCTGCTCTGCTTCCTGTCTTCCCTATCTGCAGGCTTACAACCCCATCAGGGAGGAAGTGACTCATCTTCCTAGATGAAGCATGCGGCATGCTTCCCTGGCAGCTGGCGTAAACTCTGCCCGAGTCACAGAAATGAATCCTGGGGAGTAATGGGCCCTTGGGTTTCTGTAGATAACCCATGCGGTGCTGCTGCATGTACTTTCCAGAGCAGTTGCCTCAAGAGGATAAAATAACAAGTAATGTTGACTGAGTACCTATTACCCACCTACCAGGCCCTGTGCAAAGACATCCCCTTATTAGTCCCATCCTACAGATGAGAAAACAGAGGCATAAAGTCACACAAGGATAGGGAGTTTCAGTCTGGGGAGATGAAAAAGTTGTGGAGACGGGTAGTGGTGGTGGCTGCCCCAAAATGTGAACGTACTTAATGCCACTGGATTGTACACTTACAGTGGTAACAATGGTAAATCTTACGCTATGTGTATTTTACCATGATACAAAACAACTTACAAACAAGCAAAGAATTAAGTAACACAGCTACCAAGTAGAGAAGCTAGGAGTCACACCCTGAAGTCCTGCCCCAAGGCCTTGTTCTTGACCATTTGCCATTTTGTCTCATCTGCAAGTGGAGATACTGACCTGGCCGAAGACTACAGAGAGACTGGGGCACTGGCCATCAGGCTGGGAAAGATGGGTTTATCCTGAGGGCCGCTGGGGAGAGCAGGGCAGGGCAGGGTTTTAAGCAGGGAGGGATAGCAGTAGATTTAAGGATTGGAAAGATCCCTCAGGCTTTTAGGAGGAGGGGCTGGAGGTGGGGAGGAAGCTGGGGCAGGGCCCAGCCAAGAGCTGTTGGTGGTCTGAACTAGGGTGGGGACAGAGGAATGGGACGAAGTGGGCCAGTTTGAAAGACTTGTGAAGCAAAATAGAAAGTTGTGGAGGGGAGGGAGAGAGGCAGGAGCAAGCTGTGACTGCTCTCACTGGGCTCCTCCTGGCCTGCCCACTTCAGCCTCCTCTGACAGCGGTCCTTCCACTCCCTTTCCCTGACTGGAGTCTCTGGGAGGAAAAGCTCAGGGCGCAGCCTCCTCTCTGGTCCCCAGGGGGCAGTGTTGCAAAGCCTTCTGAGAGTTGGCCCTTGCTTCAAACTACCTGCAGTGGGGGGCAGATGCTGGCTCCCCTCTGTCTCTCCTCCCAGCCTTGGCTGCACCCTTCCCCCACGTCCTTTTTTCCAGGAGCCAAATTATTAATAACCGTAATCCCTCATGCCCCACACTTGACACTTTACAAAAACAGTGATACATCGATAAACTCACGTGGTTCTTCCCCAAAGACAAGAGTGGGGAGTGAGACCCTTCTTTTTATCCCTCCACCACCATTTTATACTAAGAAAACTGGGGACAGGCAGGAAATGGGATCTGACCAATGGAAGTGTGTTAGTGGCAGAACCAGGGCTAGGAGCCACGGGCCAGCCAGTGCCTGGTCTAGAGCCTGTGAGAGGGCACCACCCCACAGCGCCCATAGCTGCTCACAGTGGTCACCCAGCCTGCCTGCCTGCGCCCCAATTTTGCCCTGCAGTTCCCTCCCACCTCAGGGGGCCTTCTCGGTGATTTATTCCCATGGGGTTTGTCAGTCAGGTCAGACTGACCTGGCACGCACCTGCCATGATTTACTTCCTCCTCATCCTCTGTTTCCAGAATTACAAGAGTCATCCCATTACCATCGTCACCATATTAATAATGGCTCTCGTCTGCTCAGCTCTTAGAACTTAGCAAGTGCTAATCCATCCATTAGCTCATCTGAGCCTTATGACAGCCCTGGTCACCCAGCCGGGTCTTGGGAGAGTTTATAGTCTGCTGGGATAGGGAGGCTATGCATGTACCAAGTTGAAGAGAGGGTGAGATGGTCGGGTTTATTGCAGATTTGCCTGGAGGTTTCCTGTTACCTCAGATAAGGAAACTGAGTCTTTGAAATCTTCTTACTGGGTCAGTTTTGAACTATCTGATGGCCAAGCTCATGCTCTTTCTGGGGCTTGGGGCTGCCACTTTCAGGGAGGGATGCAGAGTTTCTAGCATAGTATTCTCGCCAGGCTGAAGGGGGAACCTGGTGGGAGGTGGATGCAATTGGACCCAGGGAAGGTTGTTGTTGGGGCAAAAAGTCTTCCCGGGGAGGAACCTCCAGGGTGGTGTAAGCTGTAAAGAGCCCACAGCATGGGCTGTGCAAAGCTGGCTGTGCTGAGCCAGGGCCGGTGGGGCTGCATGGCCAGACCAAGTACCCACCTGTCTGTAGGCCTATCCTTCTCCTCAGATGATTGGGGAATTTCCTATGTTCCGATCTAAGAGCTGTGCCAACAAAGAGGGATAAGATCCTGAACTGTTGGCAGGAAGGGGTCTGTTTCTCATCCACCAGAAAGAGAAACTGCGGCCTAAGGAGAGTGAGTGACTTCCTTGTCATCTCACCAGGCCTCAGTCTCCCAGTCTGAAAAAGGAAAAGGATAGATTAAATGAGGTCCCAGTTTCTTCCCACTCTGACCTTCTAAGCACCATGCATCCATCCTTGCTGTCCTTGGCTCTGATCCCAGCCCAGGCTGTATATTTGACTTGTAACTCTGGGCAAATCACATGGACTCTCTGAGTGTCAGGGTCTTCGTGGTGAGATAAGTATGACACAGCCTTCCTTGGGCAGATTAAATGAGCCATGCATGGGAGCATGTCTGTGTAGCTTGGGTTTTGACTCCAGGCAGCATCCAGGGGCAGGACTCTGACTGAGGTCCTCACTTGTCTGCCCAGCCAAGGGTTCATTTATAGACATCCGCTCCCTGGCTGCCAGGCCAGAAGGGAAGTGGGAGCAGAGGTGCTGAAATAGCAGTTTGGAGCCTTTTTCAGGAAGGAGGCACTGGCTACCCTTCCCCTTCCCACCCCTGCCCCCCATCTTCTGGACATTCTCACACTGATATTAATAACAGTCCCAAAGGGGGATGGTTGGATGTCACGATCTCCATTTAACATAGGAGAAGACTGAGACCCAGAAAGGGGAAAGGACTTGCTGCAAGTCCCATAGCTAATTAGTGACAGAGCTGGGACTGGAACTGGAGTCTCCAGTCGAGGACTCAGGACTATTCCCTTACACCCAAAGTCAGATAGTTCTATAAAATGAAGTGTGCTCTATTTTTCTGGGTTTGCAAACCTCCAACATGGGTTGGCTTAACGAAGGGAAAGGCCTGGGTTCTGCAAACAGCCCAGGGTTTGTGAAACGGCATCAGGCTTGGCATGAGACATAGGACTGTGCCCACATCATGGGGCCCCAGAAGCCTCAGAGCTCTGCAAACTGTGCTGGGCTATGCCAACAGCATGGGACTCTAAAAAAGGCAACAAGTTTTGCAAACTGTGGGAATCCACAGATGGTGTTGCCATCTACACACACCATGGGGCTCTGTAAAATGCACAGGGCTCAGCAAACCCCATGCTGGCAAGTAGTAAAGCTGGGGTGCCAACCAGGTTGGCTGAACAAGCTGGGACCACCCACAATGGGGCCTCACTGCAGGATTAGCCCAAGAGCCATCTGAAGACCTGTTAGCCTACCTCTGAGAAGCTCCTGGGTACCTGACCCTTGCTCCAATTCCAAACTGAGTTCAGGAATATTCTTGGACCAGACTGCGTCAGCCTGTGCAGGCTGAAGTGATGAATGAAGAACACTCATGTCTGAGGTTCCTGTATGTTCCATGCCTTGTGGGGTGTTGTGTGTTGTACATTGTCTCACTCAAAGATTGATGACATGAATGTAGCCTGCCAAGCTGGTCCCAGCATATTCCCAGACCAATCCATGTATAGAAGTTTTTCAAACCTCTGAAACCAACATGGAGGCACCTGAGCTTCCAGAAAGTCTAAAGGGACCTTCTCTTTCTTAACTATGCACCTGCAGTTTGGAATCTGAAGGTGGTACCTCTGCTGGTCTCTGTGAGGACTCACAGCGCTTTCAGTCTGAAGGATTTAGAGAAGTAGACCCAATTGGTTTTCTCAAGCAGGAGCCTCAAGCTGAACGGGGCCTGGTCTTTATATCAATCTGAGTCAACTATTGACCTTTCCCAGTATAGTGGTCATGCATTCACATTTCTGGTTTCTTAAAGACTCAGTCATGCCACAAGTACCTATTGAGCGCCACTCTGTGTCAGGATGCACATTGATTATTTCAAATACTCCCCACTTCCCACTAGCTCCTTCATATAGCCCCCAGAGCCAAGTGGGACTGATGTCTATTTCTCTATCATTGCACCCTAAAACTTGGATTCCAAACCTACATCCCCATTTCATGCCAAGACCCTATTCCTGGAATTGGTTCAAGTTCACTTCTGTATCTTGGATTTGGGGAAACCCAGAGGTCTTCCTCAGAAAATGCTGCCTGGGTAGAGGAAAAAGCCTGTTTCAATGCATGGCCCCACCGCCTACTAGCTGGGTGGTATCTGGGCAGTTGCTGAGACTCAATGCCTCATCTGTAAAATGGGAGAATAAATGCTTGGCCTATGAGGTCAATAGGAGGACCTAATGGGGTCTCATGTGTGAGAATGCTGAACTAGCTGGAAAAGGCAAACAGGTATGTTTTCTCTTGCTGTCCTGTTCTGAGCCCTGGCTTCCTTCTCTGAACTCCAGAGCTTCAGGTCTTTTTTTTTTTTCTCACTCACTGAACTTGCACAGCCCCTACAAGTGAGGGGCCAGCTGTCCCTTCTTTATGGATGAGGGAAATGACACTCAGAGAGGTGCAGAAACCTGCCTGAGGCCACACGGCCAGTGAATGACAGGACTGAGAAAGAGGCCCAGGTCTGTCTGGCTCCAAGGTCTCCATCTTCAGCCTTCAGTCCAGAAAACTCTGGAAATGTCATATTTACCCTTCTGCTCCCCAACCCCCTCCACCAAGATGCCTGTACTTTATGGAGCTGCTACCATGAGTTCCCCAAGGTGGGCTAGCCATTGTGATTCCTGGTGAATGGACTTCCTCTTGGCTCTGGATCCTCAGAGCTCAGAGAGGAGATGGGGGTTTGGTGAGAGGGGATGAGATCTTGCGGGAGACAGGGATCCCAGGAAGGGGGCCAGTGGGGGAGAACAAGGGCTCTAGATGGGGCTCATGGAGGGTGACAAAATTTCTGTGAGGGAGGGACAAGAGCTTGGTCAGGGACAGACTGAGAATGGGAATATAAGAAGAGACTGGAGAATCGGGACTGAATGATCCCAGGGCATGGGGATCATTGAAATTCCCTCTCCCTGCCATCTCTCTCCTGCTAACAGAGGAAGTGAAAATATCCAGGGGAATGCTGAGGCATGAGGCTGAGGGGAGGCGACAGAGCAGCCTCCTCCCATCAGTAGGGCTGGATCTAAACAAACCCAGCCTCCCACAGAACTCTGGCACTGGGCTGTCCCAGCCAGGAATCAGAGGAATTCAGAGAGACAGAGACAGAAGGAACAAGTGGCTGCATGAGGCAGGCACTTGGAGAGTGGGGTCAAGTTTTGCAGGAATTCCTAACCCATCTTGGAAGAGGTGGCTGCGGTCCAGTGTGGCCCAGGCGGCATCAGCCTGGTGCCTGGAGTCTCCACATTAGTGCCTCCCTTTTAGAAGTGGCTCGCGACTGCTGTCTCCAGGGGCCTCCCGATAAGGTCTCACTCCCTCTCTCCTGCTCAGCTCCACTCTTGAAATTGAAATACGGGCTGGAATTCACTGCACCCCAAAAATCATGGGACCCAGGATAGGTAAGTCTAGATGACGTAAGGAAGGGGCATTGGGAGGGAGTCTGGGGGCTATGTTCCCAGTGTGGAGGGTGAGGAGGTTGTAGAGCCAAAATGGGTGAACCGGGGTGAAGTCGGGTGGGATGGGGGGCTTGGCGTTCCCCATGCAGAGCCAGACATAAGGAAATATAGTGAAGGTGTATTGAATGAATGAGTGAATAACCAAAGGGGCAGGAAGGGATACTGTTTGCTCAGCTGGAGGCAGGGAACCCAGCCTATGCTCCCTGATGACACAAGGCTGTTGAAAGGGCGGTGCAAATTTAGGCCACTGAGCCCCTCACCGAGCTGAGCCCTGTTCTCCCTCTGAAGTAGGCAGAGATACAGACAAAGCAGAGAAAAACACAGATAAAAGTGTAGTCAGAGACAGAGCAAGTCCAGAGATATGCAGTCAGACAAAGGCTGGGACAGAAGGGCGACAGGACAGAGGAGAAGACAAAGACCAGCAGGTGTCTGCAGGAGCATGCAGGGAAAGGGAGGGAGGTCAGCCCCAGAGAGCTGGCTGCAGAAGAGACAGGGAGAAATGAAGAGAAGCAGAGATCACGTGGGAGAGAGAACCAGAGACAGAGACAGGAGAGAGACAGGAGACCTGCCACGAAGAATCTGAAAGATCAGCAGAGAAGAGAAACAGGTTCAGAGAGAGACCTGCAGAGCCAAGCCTGGAGTGTGACTGAAGCACCACGTGGAGACGGTGGCGATTCTGTGAACAGAGCACCCAGTTGAGCATTTCTTGGGCAGGCAAAGAAGGAGGAGGAAACAAAGGGTTCTTCAGACGGGGTGGCCCTCCGGGCTGGCTGCCCTGTGGTGATCACTTCTGGCCTCTTTCTAGCTGTCTGTCCTCCTCCAGCTGTGTTAGCCTCACCCCCACTCAGGCAAGACTGAACTTGCTCCCTGTCTCGTGCACGCGACAGTAAGGGCTTCGTTGGCAAGCTGACGCACCTGGGGACCATGGCATGGCAGGAAGGGTGGGATGGATGCTTCCTCTAGGGACCTCACAGGAGAGATGACAGTGAGATCAGAGTTGGACGGATTGGTTTGGAGATGGGTCACTGACAAACCAAATTCCCCCTCAGCCTTGGCTCATGGCAGGATGGGAGGGTTGGTGATCTTATAGGTATGGAAGAAACTAGAGACTTTGGCTGTACTGCGCTTGCCCCCTGCCCCACTGTTATTCTGACCCCTGCAGGGCTCAGTTCTGGAATATTCTCTAGCTGCCCCCACATCCCACACATACAGCAGGAGGCTGACCCCAGCATCTACCCAGTGGGCCACCAAAATCTTGCTTCCTGAGCTCTAACTTAAGCTGAGAGGCTAGTCTTCCTCCATGCTCTCTTTCTGGTCTGAGGGCACTCTGAGGGATGTGGGAATTCAGGTGGGGCTGGGTACAAAGTCTGGATCCTGGGAAAAGAGCAGGGACCAGCTTTTCTGAGGGAGGGAGGCAGCTCTACCAGCCGGGGGCTGACACACAAAGAGCAGTCAGGGTCCGATCTGGCTCTTGGCCTAGCCCCACCACCAACTCACCACATGTCCTTAGGCAACATGCAGAGCTTCCCCATCTGTGGGGGAGGAGTTGGAGAAAATGATCTTCCAAGGCCATTCCCATTTTGTGGTTTCAGAGAAGCCACTTTCCTACTTCTGCCCCTTTGCTCAGCTTTTACCTCCACCAGGAAGGTATTTGTCCATTTTTCTTCACCCATTCTGGTGAAATATGCTATTTTCCTCCTTCAAATTTGCCAACTCTCCAAATGCCAACTCCTCCAGGAAGCCTTCCAGACCAATTCTCCCAGCTGGAAGTAACCTTTCTCATATATGCTGTTTCACTTTTCTTTTTTGAGGTTCATCTTTTCTTGTTCCTAATATTGTTTCTGCTGCTTTTGAACCCCCCTGGGTTCAAAGTGAGCCAATCTAGGGCAGACAGGTAGGGCAAGGGAAAGAACCAGCAGTCCTGGGTTAAAATCTGAACTCTGTATCACTGGCTTTATGAGAATGAAGTGACAATCTCTCAACCTTTCTGATAGTCGAGGAAACAGATGCTCAGAGAGGGCAAGTGACTCACCCAAGGTCACCCACCAAAGGAGCAGCAGAGTGGGGTCCAGAACCCAGGTTGTCTTGATGCCAAAGCTCTTTCCTTTCTCTGCCATTACCCTCAGGGCTCCCACCTCCCTTCCACAGACCCCACACTAGTGAGACTCCACCCACTTGGGCATTTCTCCACTGGTTCCAGACAAAGCAAACTATTCTCTGTGCTAGTGACTGGGGAGTAGGCAGGGTTGGGGATGATTATTTCATCCCAGGCTAGGCCTTGCCTACTGGGCCAGATCTCAGGCAGCTGTGAACCAGATGTCAAGCTAGCCTAGAGCCTACAATTGGGTGCCAAGCATTCAATGCCCAGTCTGCTTTCTGAGACCCACTGTCTTTGTGCAGTAGATGGAGGGGGTTGGCCACGGTGGTCGTTTGGTCTCTTCCTGTACTGAGAAGCTCAATCTTCTGTGTCTGCAAGGAGCAGTGCAGCAAGGGCCTCTCTGTAGGGGAAGAGATCTCCCCATCAGTGTTAAGGGAGCCTGGCTATTTCCAGGGTGCCAACTTGAGCTTCAGCTGTACCCTGGGGATCAAGAAGAAGTAAAGACATAAACTTGGTTCCAGCCACCCCTCATTTGCTACAGCCCAGAGCCCTAAGCACTAATGCTTGAAACAATGGAGAACAATGTCAGTCTCACCAGACTGGGGGCTCCCTGGAGGTGGGGCCACATTTGATTCCCTTCTTGAGGGCCCAGATCTGAGCACAGGCTGGGCAGAGGCGGGGCATTGGGAAAGTCACGGTACATAGACTGTCCTCCTTCACTCCATGCCTCCCCCCATGACATTCCTTCCTTCCCTCCAACCTGTTGTGAAAGCCTACTCTCCTTGAGGACAGGAGACTCATGATATGGAGTGAGGTTGGGTATGATAGGGCTCCAAGGAGTAAATGTAAGCATGGAGAAATGAGCTGGGACTCACGGTTAGGGGACCGAGCATGGCCAAAGTCAGTGGCTACCTGTCTCTGAGCCTCATGCTCAGTGTTTTAAGCTGAAGGAGACTGATCTGAATTCCCTGTGGGCTCAAGGCTCGCCCTCCCCCCAGGCCCTCCTCATTATTTTTAAGGTCATCTTGGGTTCAGATAGGATAGCCAGGGCCAGAACTGGAAACAGAAAGTCCCAGCACAGAGTGCCTGACCCAGCTTGGAAACCACCAGAAAGTGCTTGGCCTCCTCCCCCACCCTGCACGGATCTCCTTCAAGAAGCAACAGCTGGAAGGCTTGCAGTAGCTGGACCTCAAGCATGCTATTGTCCTCCCAACAGACCACCCAAAGTCCTGCTAGCAGGAATTTCCCAAAGATGGCAGCCAAGCCCTTCCTGGCTTTGACTCTTCCTCCTCCAGGAGCCCACCAGGCCATGCTGGGAACTGGAGCACTAAGGGGGCCCACTCCACCCCCACCCTAACCTGGGCCCCTCCTCTCCAGGCCCTGGCCTTCCCTTCGCCCTCACCCAGCTTAGCTGAATTCAACAACCATGTTTTTAAGCTGAGCCAGGTCTTGAAAGATAAGAAGTGGTTTGCTGGGGAGGAAGGACACTCCAGGCTGAGGGTACAGTACGTGCAAAGGCTGAGGGGTGAAAAGAACAGGATGAATTTGGGGAAGGGCAAGCATCTACGGGGCCAGAGAATAATGTTCGCTAGGGGTGGGTAGATGAAGCGGGAACAGTTCCTGGGGGCCTTGCCCTCTTGAGGCTGAGGTGTCTGTACTCACATGTTGCGGATGGGGTGGGAAAGGAGGAGGGGGCTAACTGTTGTTGAGGACTGCAGTGTACCCGGCACAGCATTTTCCTTCAGTCCTACAAATACGCCACGAGACCGGCACTCTTCTCTCGCTTCCAGAGAAGGAAAATGAGGCTTACAGGGGTTACATAAACTGCCCTAGGTCACATAGCTACAATGTAGCAAAGCAAATATTTGAATCCAAAGTCTTCTGACCCAGAGGGTTTCAGCAGGCACTTGACATGATCCCTCGGGACACAGGACGGGACAGGCTCTGCCCTAGGGAGTTCACTGCTTAATCAGGGGGACATAAGTAGTGCAGGAGACTGACCAGCCCTGTGGCCCAGAGCAAGGGCTTAGGGAATTGGCCCAGGAAGGGGTTTTATGGAAGGAAAGACAGCTGGTATGGGCTGCAGGAGCTAGGCAAGGAGGACCAGCAAGCCGAGGGAATACAAAGCAAGGAGGTAAGAAGGGCTCGACGCAGGGGTTGGCCACACTGGCCTCCTTCTACCCCAGCACTTCCAGAGAGAGCTGTCTGCCATTGTTATGAGGGACAGATTGCCCAATACTTGCCGCGGGGGATATTTCCCTTCCCAGGCTTGGGCTGTGGGGGCTGTGTGTGCATTAGTGCTGGAGGCTGGTGGATTTTCCAAAAACATCTTGGCGCCTTTGGAACACTGTACCCTCCCCTGACCTTGGCATCTGACCACAGTTCCAGGGCGGGTTTCTCTTTCGCTCTGTTCTCTTCAGATGGGGCACATGGCAGAGGCGTCTCACTCTTACTGGGCAAGTTGCCCACTTGTGGTTTCTGTTACCTTCTCTCCACTCATGTCTCCAGACAGCCAGAGATCTGGCTCCAGCCCATATCCCCTCATGGGCTCTCCTGGAGCCCGTGGCCTCCTAGGCATTTCTCCCTTGGTGCCCCCTGGCCACCCCAAGCTCACCATGGCCAAGGCTGAGCTCACCACTCAGTACCACCCTATAATCCTGGCCTTCAATGTTGGCATGTCCAGATGCAGAGCTGTGCCTGTCCCCCCTCCACCCCTGCCCCCAGGATTTCTCAGCCTCCTGCAACCCCCATAGCTGATTTTCCATGAAGTCCTGCCCATCCTACTTCCCACTGTGGTACCTTGGCTTGTTACTCTCCATTCCCACTGCCACTACCTGACCCAGGCCCCAGAGTCCCTTGCTGCTCTGGACCCCACCCCTGCCTTTGCCCTAATCCCTGCCCACCACCTGACTTCTCCACTTTCCCCGCAGAGACATGGAGGTCTTCCCAGGAGGCCAAATCGGACCTCATCCTTGGGCTCAGAACAAAGCCCAGCCCTACAGTCTGGCATTCAAGGCTTGTCAAGTCTGGCTCCTCCAAGCGCTCTAGTCTCACCCCCTCAACCTTGGCACCGGGGCTCTAGCTTTGTCAGACTGTTTGTTCCCTGAGCATTCTTTGTGCTTTGATACTTCTGCCCTTTTCTCTGATGTTTCTTCCTTTAGGAAGCTTTCCAGAAACTTGCAGTCTAGGCTGGGGCCTCTGCTCTGTTTCTGTAGGCTTGAAACTCCTTGTATCACATCAGTGAGCACATTTCACTGTGATTCTGTGTTAGATGTCTGCCTCCCTCCCCCCACCCCATACATACACTGGGAGCTCCCTGAGGACAGGGACTGGGGCTTCTGGTCTCTGGGTCCCCAGAGGCCTGCCTCAGGTTGCTGTCAGGATGTGTGGAATAAATCTTCGTTGTGACATCTAGAACCAGCAGAGACCAGTTCTTCCCATATGGTGACCCTGGGCAAATCATAGCACTCTCTGGTCCTGTTTCCTCATTCCTCAAAGTGTTAACCTAGCCCTGGCTTCCTGTCCAGTGGACTCCCCAGGCCCAGTGTTGCTGTGAAGTCACAAGCAGGTGAAGAGGGTCCATCAAACAGACCAGACAGTCACCCCCCCCCCCCCAAAGAGACTCCAACAGGGCAAATTGCCACATGCAGGCCCATAAGCTTGGACCAGCTGAGTGTTGGCATATGAGAATGGGGGCCCAGTATTGCCAGATCCGCTAATCTTTCAAAAAGAAGCAAAAAAATCTGGAGTTTATGTCAAGTTTCCTGTTTTTAAATGTTGGCAACCAGCTTAAAAACACTGAGAAAGCAAGCATTGTGCAAGCCCCCCAAAATGTCTAGAAGTCAGATGTACCCCCCAGGCAGGACTGCCATGTGCCGCACCACTCCAGAGGGCACTATTCCCTTTGTGGTGCACAGCCCACACAACTGTACATGGGCCTTTGGCCAGGGCCTCCCCATTGTAACCTCTGCCCTATACTCTATCTCTGCTAGTTCCTTTGGTGGCTTTGGCAAAGAGTGTGGAGGAGAGAACTTTCGTTCTCTTGCACAGGGAAGTTATTAGGAAAAAAAAAAAAAGACGTTTGAATGCAGCTGGTGAGATGGGTTGGGGAGAGGACAAGAAATGGCAGAGGGAGGCATCCAGAGGGGTCTGTATTGCTTCAGGGATCAGAAGGAGGTGAGAGAGTGACATCAGGGCTGAGTCTCCCACAGGAAGGAGTATGAGTTATTCTGGGGCCTGGTGACCACACCTGGAAATAGATTCCCTAGTGAGTTTGGGGCAGAGGCTGACGAAATTGCTACTTGTGGGACATCCTGATATTGACAAAGGGTGTTATCCTGTGTGACCCTCACACAGGCTTCAGAGACAAGGTTTAGTATTCCTATCTTGCAGAGGCTCAGTGAAGTCTACTTGCTGGCCCAAGGCCATACTGGGTCTAAGTGATCTTTGATCTTGCTCTCTCTGCTGGAGACAGGCTCTTTCTTGAGAGAAAGAGTCATTGCCCTGACCCCACCCCCCCTGAGTTCTCAGGATGTGGGAACTGTCACATTTCTCAGCAGATCCCTCCTGAAAGTTCAATTCTGGGCCTTGGTGATGAGTCCTGAACTCCCACCATACTTAGGTCCCCCAGAGTATAGGACTTAGATCCCCACATGTCCCCCTTCCCTCATTATGGTTGCTGTTGGGGGCCCAGGAGTCAGATAGATCCAGGTTCTGGTCCAGGCTTTCCCATTTACCAGCCCCAGGACTCTGGGTAAGTTGCTTTCCCTCTGTGCCTCAGTTTCCTCCTCTATATCATGGGGTCACAACAGCTGTCTCAAAGGGTTGTCTGGAGGATTGGTGAGGGAGCCCAGCCTAGCCAAGCAGAGCACATAGTATTGCTTGGTCTGTGATAGCCCCTCAGACAAGCTTCTCTAAGTCCCTTCTTGTAGAGGATTAGGGTGAGCCAGAGAGCTGAGTCTCCCAGCCTCCCAACTTTCCAGCCTTCCTGGGTTGAACTTTTTCTGAATTCTCAAGTTCCAGATGTGGTAATGTTCCTTGCAGTCACAAAGCAAGTATGGAGGCCTGTCGGGAGTTTGTGTCAGGATAGACAGCTAACGGAAAGACTGGCTGCCTGATGGGGAATAAAACAACATTTACTGAACATCTGCTATGTATTGTATCCATGCTGGCTCCCCACATATTACTGACATAACCTGTTGGTAAGACCAAGTTTACCATGATAAGGGATAATACCACTTCTCAAAGCTTTGGCACGATTCAGAGTGGGGAGGCAAGGTCAATATTTGTTGAGAATTGAAAGTTTGTTTTAAGGCAGGTCCTTTAGTATGGGGAGGGAGGTGGAAGAGGGAGCCTTGACTGGGATTGGGTAAGAATCATGATACAACAGTTTGTTGGTGGAAACAGAAGATAAGGATTTTGTGCACAGAGATTCAAAGAATCAGAGGCACACACTCTGTTGATGGTTTCCCTTGAACAGTCGAGCAGTCTTTCAGGAAGTTCCTGTAATGAACAATCAAGCCATTTGCTTGAGCTGGTCAGTCTGGGAAGAGTAAGAAGAAAAAACGCTAATGAAGACAGTGGAATTGCAAGGTCAAGTTAGTGCAGACCATAAGATGTGGTTCCAGGCTTTCAGGGTCCAGGCTAAACATGGGGTGGAAGGATCTGATTGTCGGTGGGTGCTTTGTGTACTGGGATGTAGGGATTACAGGCCCTGTCACAGATGAGAAAGCAAAGGGGCCACTGGTCCAAAACCACACAGCAGGATTGCAGCCAGTGGGGATTGAAACCTGGGCAATTGCTTCTAAAGCCAGTGAGTGTGCATGGAGGGAAGGGGTTCAGGTCCTCAGGTCTTGTGGTAAATTGGGGCCTGGATGAAAGGGAGAGACAATCTAGGGATGGAAGAAGGAGGTGTTAACTTGGAGGGGTCAGGTGCACATGGAAGGGAATGGGTTCAGTTTGACCTTGTGGCCTCGGAAGCACTTGAAGGTTATAAGGAGAGGGGAGGGCAGTCGTCCTCAGTGGGGCCTACTGTATCCCAGGCCTGAGCCAGCCCCCCTAGATGCCTCACTTAGATGAGGAAACTGCTCAGATGTTTCCTCTGAGATGAAAGGGCATGTCCAGGCTCACACAGCTGCCGGTGGCAGAGCTGGGGTTCGAGCCTAGGTCTGAGGACTTTGCAACCTACACTCAGCCCCACACCTGCCTGGAATTTTCTCTTTTTCAGCTGGGAGGTGGCTGGAGGAGGCCAGACTTTGAGCCTTTCCAGCAAAGAACAGGCAGAGAAAAGTAGTCCTCTCTGTCAGGCTACTCTCTGAAACCTTCGTCCCCATCACCATGGATCCAGCTGGTGTGAAGAATCCTGACTCTTGTCATGGAGGGGGCAGCGAGACCCCAGGCCAGAGCCCAGAGGCTCTGCCTCTGCCTTGCAGACATTCAGAGTTTATCCTTCAGTGAACTGAAGGTCTCTGACAGACATTCAAGGTGACTGTCTGACTGGCTAGCTAGCTAGTTTAGCTTGTCTGAACAGACAAGTCTTCTGAGAGACAGCCAGACCAATGACTTACCAGCTGGTGGACATGAGTTGGCCTGTGCGTGGCCAGCCATGTAACCAACTGACAGACACACAGACCCCTTGCCTGCCACTCTAGGGGCATGGGCTCCAGCCCTGGGAACACCTGGCCTACCTAAAGCCCCCAAACCTGGTTGCTCACCTGGGAGAGAAACAGACTCCGATTTTTTCCTGGAGCCTGACTTCCTGCCTCTCCCCTCATTCCCACAGAATACCCAGTCCCAGCCCAGGTTCAACTCCACAGCTGCCCGCTCTTCTGTCAGGGATGACCCCTGACAAAGTTTTCACCGGATGGGAAGGTCCTCAGAGATGTCACATGAGGAGGACCTACTTTCCTGGTCTCAGGATCCTCCTGTCGAGCGGAGCTTTGTCCTTATTCACAGAGTTGGACTGTTTCCTGCCAGCTCACTCAGAGGCCTCAACCCACAGGAAGAGCTTGGAGAGGTCTGGCTACCTGCCTGACCAGCCCCGTTCAGTGTTCAGTGATCAACTGACCACCCTGCGCACTAACTGGTGGCTGCTTTCAGATCCCAGGGGCCACAGCTTCCCTCTACTAGACTACAGGAAGGTGGAACATTCTAAGCTGGTCCACTGATCTTCTGTCCCCCTCCCTCATCCATATCCTGGACTTCTTTCAGAGCTGGGGCTCCTGGTCAGCGACTTCTGCCCGCCCCCCAACTCAGCTCCAGCCTCATCATCTGGCTGGCCTGACCCCTTGATGTTATTGGGTGGGCACTGGCCTGGTGGCCTGGTTAGGCTTGGTTGGGCTCAGACAGAGAAGAGCATCTCCCCCTCATCCATACTGTGCAAGGAACATGGAGTGATGTTGAGGTTAACACCTGGGCTTGAGTCCCTGCACCAACATTAATCAGCAGAGCTAGCTACTTCTGAGCCTCTGTCCTCGTCAGATACAGAGATAACGAGAGCGCCAAAGGCACAGAGCTATGGAGAGGTTTGCATGCATGTGAAGGCTGAGTTGCATGTAAAGTGTGTAGCCCAGAATCTCTGCTGTAGTAGGTGACCGTCTATGCTGGTGAGTGGAACCAGGGCTTGCAAACGTCCTATCAGCCTCCTCTGGGCAAGTTCACCTGGAGCCCCCTCACCTCCTTTTCTCCTCAGTGACCTCCGCAGAGCCCATCCCACCCCCACTTCACTGGGCCAGCCCCTTATCTCCTCCCGGTCAGGTGTCACTTTTGTTTCCATATCTCCTTGTTTCCTCTGAATACTTACATCCCCCATCGGGACTCCTCCCCAGCCACACACACTTTCATTTCCTCAAATTCCTCAAGCTATCTGAATAGACATTTCTCCAAAGAAGATAAACAAATGGCCAAGAAGTAAGTGAAAAGACTCAACATCATTAGTCATTAGGGAAATGTTAATCAAAACCATACAAGATATCACTTCATGCCCACTACGATGGCTATCCTCAAAGAGACATGATAGTAAGTCTTAACAAGGATGTGGAGAAATTAGAACCATCCTATGCTGAGGGTGGGAGTATAAAACAGCGCAGTCACTTCGGAAAACAGTTTGGTAGTTTCTTAAAAAGTTGAACAGAGTTGCCACATGACCCAGGAGTTCCGCTCCTGGCTACATACCCAAGGGAACTGAGAACACATGTTGACACAAAAATGTGTACGATATATGAATGTTCACAACACCTGATACAATCCAGATGTCCTTCAACAGATGAATGGATAAACAAAATGCGATTTACATCCACAAAATAGAATGTTGTCCAGCCATAAAAAGAAAGGAGGTACTCATATGTGCAACAACATGGAGGCACCTTACACATTACGCTACGTGAAAGCAGCGAGGCGCGAAATAATTACATATTGTACTATTTTGTGTATATGAATTTATATGAAATATCCAGAATAGGCAAACCCAGAGAGCCAGAAAATAGATTAGTGGTTGCCAGGAGCTGGAGGGGAGGCAGGACTGCTAACAGGTATGTGGTTCTTTATTGGGATGATGAAAACGTTCTGGAATTAGTGGTGATGATGTATAGCTTTTTGAATATACCAAAAAGCACTGAATTGTGTACTTTAAAAGGGTGAGTTTTATGGTATATGAGTTATATCCCAATTAAAAAGAAATTCCTCAGGCTCTCAGGTACCTCGTGTGAGGAGCACAAACCCTTGGCTGTGGTGGTTCCAGGCCTCTGTAGCCCCTCCCTGATTCTGCCTTCTGGGTCTGGAGATGGAGAGTCCCTACCCCCCTACCTGGGTCAGAGGTGTCCTGAGTCCATTTCCAGACTCTAGAAGGAGCTTGTTGAATGAGGGGAAACTCCTGCCAGGTTGAGAAACATAAGAAACAATGGAGGAGGCTTCCGCAGGAAGTGGGGCCCCAGGAAAGGAGGAAGGCCAAGGTGGTGGGGGTTTCCATCTAGGTGGAGGCATGGAGTTTCCCAAGGCTGGACTTCAAGCTCCTCACCGAGATTAAACATCAGGAGGGGCGCCTGGGCTCAGGTCATGATCTCATGGTTTGTGGGTCAGAGCCCTGCGTCGGGCTCTGTGCTGACAGCTCAGAGCCTGGAGCCTGCTTCAGATTCTGTGTCTCCCTCTCTCTGCCCCTCCCCTGCTTGCACTCTCTCTCTCTCAAAAATAAATAAACATTAAAAAATTAAAAAACAAAACAAAAGAACGTCAGGAGGCCCCAGGAGATGCCCTTGTGGGGGTTCAGCTTTCCTCTCACTGCAGTGAGTAAAATGCTGACATGTTACCGGTTTCCGTGGAAAAACCCAGACATGCCTGATGGGGCCAAGGGTCCAGGTTCTAACCATAGCTCTGCTTCCTGAGTCATCACAACACTTGGGGAGTTCAGTTTGTCCAGGGTGAGGGAGGTAGTTAAATGGGATGACCTCTGAGGGCCATTTCTGCACCAACTAGCAATATGGTTTGATTCATGAGTTAGAGATTGGGCTAGTTAGCTCTATGATTACATGCAGGGTGGTGCCCTGTGGGGGTGTTGGTAACTGTTTTGAACTACTCCCAGGAAAAGCCTTTACCTGACCGTGGACCAAGCCTTGACCCTGCACCTGACCCTGAACCTGTGATCCCACGCCGAGCCAGACAGACCCACAGCCGCTCAGCCTCTATGAGCACCAATGTCTCACAGCTGCAGGCCCAAGGGGGTCTAAGTCTGCACATTCTTACTCCTGGAGACCTTGCTTGAAACTTATGTAGTGTGGCCAGCAATGCCTCCCTAGAAGGAAGGTTTATGCTGGGAAAGGAATGAAGTCACTGTGAGATAGGTGGTTCCCGTTAGGATCTGGCCAGCATGGGCACGTGGGGCACATACCCTCTTAGGAAGGGCCCTCCCATCACTGGGACTCAGGGAGGCTGAAGGTGCTCAGACTCTCAGATTCTCACCAACGCCTGGAATACCTTGGGCGACCTGAGTCAGGGACATCCTCTGGGATTCCATCTCTACCCTCACCTCCTGGATGTCTGTCCCACAGGTCCAGTGGGTGAGGAGCCCCGGATGTCAGACAAGGACACCCAGGCCATGATGAGCACAGAAGACATACCTCAAGGCAAGGCCAGCCCAAACTCTCAGGACTTGCAACGAAGTGTGTTCTATAGCATCAAGGTATCTCTCGGGGCCTGCCGGGAGCAGGGGTGTCCGGACCTGGCAGAGAAGGCCGTGTAACTCCAAGCAAGCTGCTGCTTTTCTCTGAGTCTCAGTTTCCTCGTCTGTAGAATGGGTGGCTGTGAGAATCAAAGGGACAATCTACCAAAGCATTTAGCTTAGTTTTGGGCATGTGTTCCCTCCTTCCTGAGAAGAAACAAGGGCTGCCCCGGAGGCAGTGGGGCACCAGTCTCCTTGCCTCCCCATGTCCCTGCAAGGAAAGAGAAGGACCCCAGAGATTCTATCTGTATGAATATCGGGGAGCTCTGGCTCCACCAAGGGCAGCCCTAAAAATGCAAGTGACCCCTGGGTGCCGGGGCCTGTGCCGAGTGACGTCTTGTTTAGTCCTCACAGTCACCCTGAGTGGCAGGGATGTTGTCCTTGCTGTGTGCAAGAGGAAACCAAGACTCAGGAACAGAGAGACTGTTTTTAAGCTCTGGAATAAACACCCTTCTTTGAAGCAAGTTTTCCTTCTCCTGGGAATACTGCCAGTTCACCAGGAGGGAGGCCAGACGTTTAGGGTGGAGTTGGGTGGGGTGGGCAGTTTGGGGATTCGGTGTGTGCACATGGTCTCCCAGAGGAGCTCTAAGGGGAGAACCAGGTGGAGTGAGCAGGGAAGGATCCGGGAGAACTTCCTGGAGAAAGGCGACAGGGTGGTGGAATAAGGAGGACGGTCCAGTCTAGCCCAGGTGGGCTCTGAGGGTCAGAGTGACTCCCATCATTCTTGGCCCCACAAAGACCCTACTCTCAGTCATGTGGGTCTGAGGTGCACCCAGGACAGCTTGTGTAGTTTTTAGGCCTGTGTGAGAAGCCATGGGCTACTCCAATAACTCTCTCTCTCTTTCTCTCGCCCCTCTTGTTCTTGGCCCTCCCGCCCTTACTCTCTCTCTCTCCTGTGTGTCTATCTCCTCTGACTCTATTTCCCCATCTTTATTCCTTGCTCCTCCCTTCCCCCAACTCCGTCTCTGTCTCCCAACCACCACCCTCTCTAACTGCATCCCCACCTGTCTCCCTGCTGCCCCGCCGGCTGCCACCGCCTTGGCCCCTCCGGCAGTTCTTCGTCCTGTGCCACAGCCTGCTGCAGCTGGCACAGCTCATGATCTCCGGCTACCTCAAGAGCTCCATCTCCACAGTGGAGAAGCGCTTCGGCCTCTCCAGTCAGACCTCAGGGCTGCTGGCTGCCTTCAATGAGGTACTGGCCCTGGAGCAGTCACAGGGGTGGGCGTGGAGGGCGACTCTCACCTGGCCTCCTCATCCTCCTCTCTCACCACCCTGACATAGGCCCTTCCCCTCCTGGTGCCCACAGGCAACCCCATTACAGCTTCCTCCCCTAAGATTTTCTCCTCAGCCAGCTCCTTCCTCATGTTCCGGTAGAGAAACTGACCTCTGCCTCCCTGTAGCGTCAGAGCACTGGCAGTCCTGCCCTCGGGGGCACTCTAACGGGGGGTATGGGGTATTTTAGAGCTAGTCAGAATTCCCGTGTCCACCCACTCTCCCTTTGGTTCCTTTACCTTTCCAGGGACCTGGCTGTTGCCTGTCCCAGGAAGGACTCAGAGGAAGTCACTTCAATAGTAGAGGGAGAGATTTAAATTAGATCAAAGGCAGAACTGTGGACCAGTGGGTGGTGGGGGAAGGGAGCCATACCATGGGATGAGTGTCTCCTCAGAGTTGCCCAGAGATCCACAAGTCTGGGGCCGACAGCCAAGCGACGAGGAGGGGACAAGCTACTTTGGGGGGATTTAGAGATCAGGGTCCAGCTGTGCCCCAGCCCCCGCCTCCACCAGATGTTTTCCACCTCAGAGAAGGGCCACTGTCCACAGTACCCTTTCTCCCCTCCCCACAGCAGATTTATGTGCAGTTGTCTCCCCCTGGGGTGATGTGTCACATTCAACCCAAGGCCTGCCGACTACACGGCACCCTCAGATATCTCTCAGACCCCACCTCCAGATGTCAGAGGTGGGAAGGAAAGGTCACTACCTAGCTCTGGGACCTTAGGGAAGCCACTCCACCACTCACCCCGCCCCCCCAACCCCCCAGAGCCTCAGTGTCCTGTCTATAAAATGGAGAGTGGCTACCTTCTCAGACTTGGTCCACCTACCAACTTTCTTGCAGATACTGCCTCAGCACCCCCCCCCCCCCCACCAGCAGCGAGGAGCCTGGGGCTCAGGGCGAGTGTCACAGCCAAAAAGCAATGGTCAGCACATTTCAGCTTCTGGTCGTAGAGCCTGCCCCATCGCTGCAAGCTCTCAAGTCCCCTCCAGTGCCCACATCCTAAGTTTTTTATTCTAAGGCTTGAAATTCCAAGAAATTCTTAGTCCTCTGGCTTTAGATTTTATTTGTTTGCCTCAATTGTGATATCCCAGAAACTTAACGACCCTTTCCTTAACTGTCCCCCCTCTTCCGTGTTCTAACGTGGGGTCCAACCCATTTTCCAGAATGAAATTGAACTGCTAGCCTTGTCCGCTCTTCCCTCATTTCTCTCCCCTAATGGGACAGTGGGGACCCTCCTAGGGGGACCCAGAATCTGCATAAGAGGGGCCCAGATGATTCTCATTCAGCCAGCTAGTCCTTTATTCGGATGGGAACCCCAGATTGGTGACAGAAGTGAGGGTGGTGCTGGCCTCTGGCAGCTCTGCTCCATTCGAATGGGTCCCCTCATCCCTCGGCAGGTGGGAAACACAGCCCTGATTGTGTTTGTGAGCTACTTTGGCAGCCGAGTCCACCGGCCCCGACTGATCGGCTATGGGGCTGTCCTTGTGGCCCTGGCAGGCCTGCTCATGAGTCTCCCACACTTCATCTCGGAGCCATACCGCTACGACCGTGCCAGCCCCGGTAAGACCAGGAAGGGCTGGGCTGGAGATGTACGTGAGGAGCCACATTACCATGCACCAGGGCCCATCCCCAGGCCTGTTGGTCAGAGCGGGCATTTTCTGTTCCTCTCCACTCTCTCAGTCCCAGTCCGGGTGGGTCCTTCTGCCAGTCCTGGAGAGTGGGGTTGTCTTGGGACGGAGGGCTGAAACCCTCTGGTCATCTCTTAGTGAGGGCCTGCTTGTATGTCACTGTATTTTTGAGGTGGGGTGAATTACAACACAGCCTCCGTCAGGGCCTGGCACGTAGTAAGTCCTCGGGAAATGTTTGCGAAATAGTAATAACGGTGTCACATACCACTTATGGTGTACCAGACACTGTTCTGAGTATTTAGGTGTATTCATGCATTTATTTAAAAATTTTTTTTTCAACGTTTATTTATTTTTGGGACAGAGAGAGACAGAGCATGAACGGGGGAGGGGCAGAGAGAGAGGGAGACACAGAATCGGAAACAGGCTCCAGGCTCTGAGCCATCAGCCCAGAGCCCGACGCGGGGCTCGAACTCACGGACCGTGAGATCGTGACCTGGCTGAAGTCGGACGCTCAACCGACTGCGCCACCCAGGCGCCCCTTCATGCATTTATTTAGTCCTCACAAGAAGCCAAGATGTTAATGAAAGAATGAATGAGTGAATGAACAAATTAAAAAATGAAAGAATTTTAGAGAGGAGTAGTGAAGCCCCTGTTGAGCCCAGTGAGATTTTGTTGAAGGCCTATTGGACAGATAGATGCCCATCCCTTGGAGAACAACCTAAGAAGCCTGAGCTTTATTCCTTCTCTCTCCCATCCACCCATGTATTTACCCATCGATCCCTTCACCCATCTATCTACCTATCAATCCATTCACCCATCTATCTACCCTTCGATCCATTCACCCATCTAACTACCCACCCATCTATCCACCCTTCCATCTATCCATCTATCCATCATCCATCCATCCATCCATCCATCCATCCAGTGATCCACCCAAGAAACCCTTCGTGCTGCAGACCTTGTGTCAGGCCCTCTCAGGGGACTCAGTATTGCCTCCAGGGGGTTCCCAGTCTGGGACAGGAGACGGGCAAAGAAAAACCCTACAGTGTGTCCCTTGTGTGAGAAGGGAAGCACAGGGACTGAAGGAGCCCATGCCCCAGCCTAGCATCATGGAAGGCTTCCAGGGGAGGAGTGTCTCAAAGAGCATCCTTCCTCCCTCCCTCCCTCCCCTGCCTTCTCATCAGCTCACATCCTGGGGCTCCCACTCTGTAGCACCAGCCCTAGGAAAGAGTCCAACTCCTTGGGAGTCAGCCAGAGAGAGCCACTAGAGCCCTGAGTGGACTGCAGTGTGGGGGAAGGAGGGCATTTTGAGTGGAAGGAACCACAAGGGCAATGGCAAGGGAAGTAGAGAAGTAGATAGTGTGCATGAAGAGCTCAGAGCTGTTATCTAGGCCTGAGTGGAAAGCGGTCAAGAGGCTTGATTGGAAGGCTGAAAAAAAAAATTTCTGTGTCCAGAATTTCCACTTTCACAGAGCTTTTTCTGTACAGGGTCATACACGTTCTTCTTCATCCTCCCTGCCATACAATACCCCTCTGCCACAGGAGCCCTGTGAAACCCTGAGTAAAGCCTTCTCCTGCCTGAGCCTCAGTCTTCGATGAGAGACTAGGCTCAGTGACCTCTGAGCCCCCTCCTGCTCTGGTATTCCAGGCTATTTCATTCACTCATTCTTCACCCAATATTAATTAATTTATTTTTATTTATTTATTTATTTTATTTATATATGAAATTTATTGTCAAATTGGTTTCCATATAACACCCAGTGCTCATCCCAAAAGGTGCCCTCCTCAATACCCATCACCCACCCTCTCCTCCCTCCCACCCCCCATCAACCCTCAGTTTGCTCTCAGTTCTCAACAGTCTCTTATGCTTTGGCTCTCTCCCACTCTAACCTCTTTTTTTTTTTTCCTTCCCCTCCCCCATGGGTTCCTGTTAAGTTTCTCAGGATCCACATAAGAGTGAAACCATATGGTATCTGTCTTTCTCTGTATGGCTTATTTCACTTAGCATCACACTCTCCAGTTCCATCCACGTTGCTACAAAAGGCCATATTTCATTTTTTCTCATTGCCACGTAGTATTCCATTGTGTATATAAACCACAATTTCTTTATCCATTCATCAGTTGATGGACATTTAGGCTCTTTCCATAATTTGGCTATTGTTGAGAGTGCTGCTATGAACATTGGGGTACAAGTGCCCCTATGCATCAGTACTCCTGTGTCCCTTGGATAAATTCCTAGCAGTGCTATTGCTGGGTCATAGGGTAGGTCTATTTTTAATTTTCTGAGGAACCTCCACACTGCTTTCCAGAGCGGCTGCACCAATTTGCATTCCCACCAACAGTGCAAGAGGGTTCCCGTTTCTCCACATCCTCTCCAGCATCTAGAGTCTCCTGATTTGTTCATTTTGGCCACTCTGACTGGCGTGAGGTGATACCTGAGTGTGGTTTTGATTTGTATTTCCCTGATAAGGAGCGACGCTGAACATCTTTTCATGTGCCTGTTGGCCATCTGGATGTCTTCTTTAGAGAAGTGTCTATTCATGTTTTCTGCCCATTTCTTCACTGGGTTATTTGCTTTTCGGGTGTGGAGTTTGGTGAGCTCTTTATAGATTTTGGATACTAGCCCTTTGTCCGATATGTCATTTGCAAATATCTTTTCCCATTCCGTTGGTTGCCTTTTATTTTTGTTGGTTGTTTCCTTTGCTGTGCAGAAGCTTTTTATCTTCATAAGGTCCCAGTAATTCACTTTTGCTTTTAATTCCCTTGCCTTTGGGGATGTGTCGAGTAAGAGATTGCTACGGCTGAGGTCAGAGAGGTCTTTTCCTGCTTTCTCCTCTAAGGTTTTGATGGTTTCCTGTCTCACATTCAGGTCCTTTATCCATTTTGAGTTTATTTTTGTGAATGATGTGAGAAAGTGGTCTAGTTTCAACCTTCTGCATGTTGCTGTCCAGTTCTCCCAGCACCATTTGTTAAAGAGACTGTCTTTTTTCCATTGGATGTTCTTTCCTGCTTTGTCAAAGATAAGTTGGCCATACATTTGTGGGTCTAGTTCTGGGGTTTCTATTCTGTTCCATTGGTCTATGTGTCTGTTTTTGTGCCAATACCATGCTGTCTTGATGATGACAGCTTTGTAGTAGAGGCTAAAGTCTGGGATTGTGATGCCAATTACTTTGGCTATTCGGGGCCTTTTGTGGTTCCATATGAATTTTAGGATTGCTTGTTCTAGTTTCGAGAAGAATGCTGGTGCAATTTTGATTGGGATTGCATTGAATGTGTAGATAGCTTTGGGTAGTATTGACATTTTGACAATATTTATTCTTCCAATCCATGAGCAGGGAATGTCTTTCCATTTCTTTAAATCTTCTTCAATTACCTTCATAAGCTTTCTATAGTTTTCAGCATACAGATCCTTTACATCTTTGGTTAGATTTATTCCCAGGTATTTTATGCTTCTTGGTGCAATTGTGAATGGGATCAGTTTCTTTATTTGTCTTTCTGTTGCTTCATTGTTAGTGTATAAGAATGCAACTGATTTCTGTACATTGATTTTGTATCCTGCAACTTTGCTGAATTCATGTATCAGTTCTAGCAGACTTTTGGTGGAGTCTATCGGATTTTCCATGTATAATATCATGTCATCTGCAAAAAGCGAAAGCTTGACTTCATCTTTGCCAATTTTGATGCCTTTGATTTCCTTTTGTTGTCTGATTGCTGATGCTAGAACTTCCAGCACTATGTTAAACAACAGCGGTGAGAGTGGGCATCCCTGTCGTGTTCCTGATCTCAGGGAAAAAGCTCTCAGTTTTTCCCCATTGAGGATGATGTTAGCTGTGGGCTTTTCATAAATGGCTTTTATGATCTTTAAGTATGTTCCTTCTATCCCCACTTTCTCAAGGGTTTTTATTAAGAAAGGGTGCTGGATTTTGTCAAAGGCCTTTTCTGCATCGATTGACAGGATCATATGGTTTTTCTCTTTTTTTTTTGTTAATGTGATGTATCACGTTGATTGATTTGCGAATGTTGAACCAGCCCTGCATCCCAGGAATGAATCCCACTTGATCATGGTGAATAATCCTTTTTATATGCCGTTGAATTCGATTTGCTAGTATCTTATTGAGAATTTTTGCCTCCATATTCATCAGGGATATTGGCCTGTAGTTCTCTTTTTTTACTGGGTCTCTGTCTGGTTTAGGAATCAAAGTAATACTGGCTTCATAGAATGAGTCTGGAAGTTTTCCTTCCCTTTCTATTTCTTGGAATAGCTTGAGAAGGATAGGTATTATCTCTGCTTTAAACGTCTGGTAGAACTCCCCTGGGAAGCCATCTGGTCCTGGACTCTTATTTGTTGGGAGATTTTTGATAACCGATTCAATTTCTTCGCTGGTTATGGGTCTGTTCAAGCTTTCTATTTCCTCCTGATTGAGTTTTGGAAGAGTGTGGGTGTTCAGGAATTTGTCCATTTCTTCCAGGTTGTCCAATTTGTTGGCATATAATTTTTCATAGTATTCCCTGATAATTGTTTGTATCTCTGAGGGATTGGTTGTAATAATTCCATTTTCATTCATGATTTTATCTATTTGGGTCATCTCCCTTTTCTTTTTGAGAAGCCTGGCTAGAGGTTTGTCAATTTTGTTTATTTTTTCAAAAAACCAACTCTTGGTTTCGTTTATCTGCTCTACAGTTTTTTTAGATTCTATATTGTTTATTTCTGCTCTGATCTTTATTATTTCTCTTCTTCTGCTGGGTTTAGGCTGCCTTTGCTGTTCTGCTTCTATTTCCTTTAGGTGTGCTCTTAGATTTTGTATTTGGGATTTTTCTTGTTTCTTGAGATAGGCCTGGATTGCGATGTATTTTCCTCTCAGGACTGCCTTCGCTGCGTCCCAAAGCGTTTGGATTGTTGTATTTTCATTTTCGTTTGTTTCCATATATTTTTTAATTTCTTCTCGAATTGCCTGGTTGACCCACTCATTCGTTAGTAGGGTGTTCTTTAACCTCCATGCTTTTGGAGGTTTTCCAGACTTTTTTCTGTGGTTGATTTCAAGCTTCATAGCATTGTGGTCTGAAAGTATGCATGGTATGATTTCAATTCTTGTAAACTTATGAAGGGCTGTTTTGTGACCCAGTATATGATCTATCTTGGAGAATGTTCCATGTGCACTCGAGAAGAAAGTATATTCTGTTGCTTTGGGATGCAGAGTTCTAAATATATCTGTCAAGTCCATCTGATCCAATGTCTCATTCAGGGCCCTTGTTTCTTTATTGACCGTGTGTCTAGATGATCTATCCATTTCTGTAAGTGGGGTGTTAAAGTCCCCTGCAATTACCACATTCTTATCAATAAGGTTGCTTATGTTTATGAGTAATTGTTTTATATATTTGGGCGCTCCAGTATTCGGCGCATAGACATTTATAATTGTTAGCTCTTCCTGATGGATAGACCCTGTCACTATTATATAATGTCCTTCTTCATCTCTTGTTACAGCCTTTAATTTAAAGTCTAGTTTGTCTGATATAAGTATGGCTACTCCAGCTTTCTTTTGGCTTCCAGTAGCATGATAAATAGTTCTCCATCCCCTCACTCTCAATCTATAGGTGTCCTCAGGTCTAAAATGAGTCTCTTGTAGACAGCAAATAGATGGGTCTTGTTTTTTTATCCATTCTGATACCCTGTGTCTTTTGGTTGGCGCATTTAATCCATTTACATTCAGTGTTATTATAGAAAGATATGGGTTTAGAGTCATTGTGATGTCTGTATGTTTTATGCTTGTAGTGATGTCTCTGGTACTTTGTCTCACAGGGTCCCCCTTAGGATCTCTTGTAGGGCTGGTTTAGTGGTGACAAATTCCTTCAGTTTTTGTTTGTTTGGGAAGACCTTTATCTCTCCTTCTATTCTAAATGACAGACTTGCTGGATAAAGGATTCTCGGCTGCATATTTTTTCTGTCTAGCACACTGAAAATCTCGTGCCAATTCTTTCTGGCCTGCCAAGTTTCAAAAGAGAGATCAGTCACGAGTCTTATAGGTCTCCCTTTATATGTGAGGGCACGTTTACCCCTTGCTGCTTTCAGAATTTTCTCTTTATCCTTGTATTTTGCCAGTTTCACTATGATATGTCGTGCAGAAGATCGATTCAAGTTACGTCTGAAGGGAGTTCTCTGTGCCTCTTGGATTTCAATGCCTATTTCCTTCCCCACTTCAGGGAAGTTCTCAGCTATTATTTCTTCAAGTACCCCTTCAGCAACTTTCCCTCTCTCTTCCTCCTCTGGGATACCAATGATGCGTATATTATTTCTTTTTAGTGTATCACTTAGTTCTCTAATTTTCCCCTCATACTCCTGGATTTTTTTATCTCTCTTTTTCTCAGCTTCCTCTTTTTCCATAACTTTATCTTCTAGTTCACCTATTCTCTCCTCTGCCTCTTCAATCCGAGACGTCGTGGTTTCCATTTTGTTATGCATTTCGTTTAAAGCGTTTTTCAGCTCCTCGTGACTGTTCCTTAGTCCCTTGATCTCTGTAGCAAGAGATTCTCTGCTGTCAGCTATACTGTTTTCAAGCCCAGCGATTAATTTTATGACTATTATTCTAAATTCACTTTCTGTTATATTATTTAAATCCTTTTTGATCAGCTCATTAGCTGTTGTTATTTCCTGGAGATTCTTCTGAGGGGAATTCTTCCGCTTGGTCATTTTGGATAGTCCCTGGCGTGGTGAGGACCTGCAGGGCACTTCCCCTGTGCTGTGGTGTGTAACTGGAGTTGGTGGGCGGAGCCGCAGTCAGACCTGATGTCTGCCCCCAGCCCACCGCTGTGTCCACAGTCAGACTGGTGTGTGCCTTCTCTTCCCCTCTCCTAGGGGCGGGATTCACTGTGGGGTGGGGTGGCCTGTCTGGGCTACTTGCACACTGCCAGGCTTGTGATGCTGGGGATCTGGCGTCTTAGCTGGGGTGGGTAGGCAAGGTGCACAGGGGCAGGAGGGGCAGGCTTAGCTTGCTTCTCCTTAGGTGATCCACTTCAGGAGGGGCCCTGTGGCTGCAGGAGGGAGTCAGATCTGCTGCCGGAGGTTTGGCTCCGCAGAAGCGCAGAGTTGGGTGTTTGCGCGGAGCGAGCAAGTTCCCTGGCAGGAACTGGTTCTCTTTGGGATTTTGGCTGGGGGATGGGTGGGGGAGATGGCGCTGGTGAGCGCCTTTGTTCCCCACCAAACTGAGCTCTGTCGTCAGGGGGCTCAGCAGCTCTCCTTCCCTTTGTCCTCCAGCCTTCCCGCTTTCTGAGCAGAGCTGTTAACTTATGACCTCCCAGACGCTAAGTCGCGCTTGCTGTCGGAACACAGTCTGTCAGGCCCCTCCGCTTTTTGCAAGCCAGACTCGGGGGCTCTGCTTGGCCGGCGAGCCGCCCCTCCGCCCCGGCTCCCTCCCGCCAGTCCGTGGAGCGCGCACCGCCTCGCCGCCCTTCCTACCCTCTTCCGTGGGCCTCTCTTCTGCGCTTGGCTCCGGCGACTCCGTTCTGCTAATCCTCTGGCGGTTTTCTGGGTTATTTAGGCAGGTGTAGGTGAAATCTAAGTGATCAGCAGGACGCGCGGTGAGCCCAGCGTCCTCCTACGCCGCCATCTTCCCTCTCCTTCTCCCCTTAATTTATTTTTAATACTTATGTGCCAGGCCCCCTGATAGGCACTAGCGTTACTAGGGGTGGCCAAAGAAGACAGGGCTCTATGACAATCATCACATTTAATGGCTAGTAGGTGCTGTGTGTGGGCACCACTCACCACTCTTAACATTTACAGCCTTATAGCAGGTATTCTCTCAGTAGCCCGTTTTACAGATAAGGAAACCAAAGTTCAGAGACAGGGATTTCCCGAAGGCCCACAGCTAGTGGAGCCATGACATGTCCAGGTAGCTTGGCCCTAGAGTCCCTGAGCCACTGAATTATTGTGCTTCTGAGTTTCTGTAGAATTTCCATTCTAGGAGACTCTTTTGACAGATGAGGAAACTGAGGCCCAGATGGGCTGAGGGCCTCTTGTCAAAGTCTCCCAGTCTTCTACCCAGGTAACCTTGGTTGAAGGTCAGGGTCCTTCACCCTGGTTCACGTGGCTTTTTCTCAGAGTCCTGGCTTCTATAAAGGGCTGGGCCTGCCACAGAGAGAAAGCCACTTCTACACCCACATTTGGGACAATAATAGCATGAGGGTCTCTTTAAGTTTGCTCACCAAATATTGGTGAGCTACAGGGAACAACTGTCTGGTACTAAATTAAGAAATTCCCCTTTACTGAACTCTGCATCTGTGTCCTGAGCTGACACTGAGCCCACCCAAAATGAAGGCCAAGGGCACTAGAGCCCTCCACAGTCCAGGCCCAGCATCCCTCCCCTGCCCAGCCCTGCCCTCAGCCCTGGCTTTGCCCCTCACTCTCTGTGAGCCAGCCATGCTGAATTTCTCAAGCCCCTGGGTTTGCATATGCTGTGACCTCTCCCTGGAACACCCCTTCCACCTTCTCTTTCTGGAAAATCTTGTTTGTTCCTCTTGGCCTTGTTCAAATTCTACTTCCTTTGACAGCTCCTCCCTACCCAAGAGCCATGGTCGCCATGGTATTTCTATATACCTCTGCTCAAAAAGGTGGCATAGGGTTGTTTTAGGACATAGACTCTAAGTTGAGCTTCCTGGATTCCAATCTCAGCTCTGCCTTTACCAGTTGCTGCCTGAGCATCAGTTTCCTCATCTGTACAATGGGAGTAATGAGGGCAACCATCCTCTAGGTTTGTTGGGGGAGGGAGTCAAATGATTTATACACACATCACTTAAAATGCTACCTTGCACCCGATGCATGCTCTGTAAGTCTTAGCTATTGCCATAATATTTGTTTATCATCTCTTAGTGGACATGCCACAGGATTTTGAGGCTTCTCTGTGCCAGTCCAAAACCTTGGTCCCAGACCCAACCCCAGCTCCCTCCAACAGCAGCTGCTCAAGCTACACGGAGACCCAACATCTGGCTGCGGTGGGGATAATGTTCACGGCACAGACCCTGCTCGGCGTGGGCGGTGTGCCCATTCAGCCCTTCGGCATCTCCTACATCGATGATTTTGCCCACAACAGCAATTCGCCCCTCTACCTTGGTGAGAACCGGGGTCTGAGGGAGGGCCAGGCTCAGAGGAAGGGGGATGAGAGGCCCAGATAGGGGCTGGGCATGAGTCCCTGACCTCTGCTCCATGTGACCAGTAAAGGTCCAGAGAAGACCCAGAGTTTCCTGGGCCTAACCAACTGCTCTTGCCTATTAGAGACTGGGTGGGCACTGATATGCTGAGGGAAGCCAGGGCCAGAGAAGACTAACCCAGCCTTTGTGTTGCAGGGATCCTGTTTGCAGTAACCATGATGGGGCCAGGCATGGCCTATGGGCTGGGCGGTCTCATGCTGCGCCTTTATGTAGACATCGACCGGATGCCAGAAGGTGAGCCTCAGGAGTGCACAGTTGTCCCTGGGGGCACACAGATGCTAGCTAGCTTATGGATTGCTGGTCTAATAGGAGACAATGAGCCAGGGGACTCAGGTTCAAATCCCAGCAACCTCACTGACCTTGGACATGCCTCTTAACCTCTCTGAGCCTCAGCTTCTTCATCTTTGAGATACTCTCTGTCCTGTCCACCTCCCAGAGCTGCAATCAGAATCCAATGAAAGCTGAAGATAAGCTGTAAAGCACCATCAGACAGGGTAATGGAGAAGCACGCAGGAGAGAAGTTCTGGAGCAGGACTCAGTTACCTTGGGCCTACCTCAGATGGAAACTTACTGGGTTGACCTCTAAGGACCCTTCTAGTTCTGACCACTTAAGGGTCTGGGAACCTGTGCCGAGGGCACCATTTAGGGAACCTCAGTCACTACTCCAGGTAGTAGCTGGGGTGGGCCAAGGAGTAGGATGGAAGCTTGGCCTGAAGGCGCCAGGAGAGGGCAGTGGTAGGGGTCCCCGTGCTCTGGCACCCTACAGGGAATAGGAGAAGATTCCTTTTAGAACAGGTTACTACTGCAGCATCTCAGCTGCCTGATTGTCACATCTAAGCAGCTCTAAGCCCCAACCTATGCCTTCTACCTCCTGCTACTCAGAAGTCCCATCCCTCACCTGGAGATTTTCAGCAAGCTCTAGAAAGCTCAAGGTCACACACGTATGAATGGATGGACACGCAGATGCTGCTTCTTGTTCTCTGGTTTTTGCACAAGGGTGCCTCCAGGACAGGTCTGGGCAGCTCTTAACAGGTCTCGCTAGGAATAGCCCTGCCCCACCTTCCTCTCTTCTAGAAAGCTGGGCCCAGGAGCCAAGCGTGAGCTCTGGTTATTGTCCTTAGGTTTCCCAGACACATCCCAATGCCAGGGAAGGGCGGTGTGTGTTTTCTGGCTCTGTTGACATCATCCTGGCAGATGTGGCACCTTCACAGGCAGATGTGTTGTTCCTGTGGACTTACCTCCCTACACTTTCTCTATGGGGGATTTCAGGGGTGGGTGTGGCGTGTCTGCTGCAGGCACAGCTGGGTGTGTGAGAAGCGGAGGAGTCAGGGAGATACGTGTGCTGACGCTCGCCAGGCTGGCACAGAAGCAGGGGAAATAATAGGTGGAGGAGGGATTTAGTGCAAAAACCAACTTCATTCCCAGCTTTACAGATACATTTGCTGAGTGCCAGTTGTGTACTCTGGCCCCTGGCCAGGTAAGCTCAGGACCAATCACCTGGGAACCAGCCCCGCTCATGGGGTTGGTGTCATTATGCATCTGTGTCTTTATAAAGTGTTTGCGGATGCTATAGCAATTGAAGGAGGAGGTATCTGACTCAGCCTTGAGGTCAGGGCTTGGATGGGGGATGTGGGCGTTCCAGCCAGGAGGGACATCTGGAATAGTCTAGTCCTGATTACACCTGGGGAACTTGTTAAAGGTAAGACTCCTGGGTCACCTTCCCACCCCACCCCGTGGTAGTTTTAAGTTGGTCTTGGGTATTTTTGACAAGCACTCTGGTGATTTCGATGAGAATCTTGTACTGAGAAGCACAGGAGTAGCCCTGACCATAACAATAATAATAATAATAATAATAAATCACAACAGTAACAGTAAGATGAGGAAGATGAGCAAACTCCTATACAGCACATACTCTGTGCTGGCACTATTCTAAATGCTTTACATGAGTCAGTTTCTGTGATTCATCACCTGTGATATAGGTACTACTGTCTGTATTTTACAGAGGAAGACACTGAGGCACAAAAACGTTAAGTAATTTGCCCAAGGTTGTTATGTTAGTAATGGGAATTCAGACTCAACGGTCCATTTCCAAGGTCCATAACATCGACCACTACACCCAATGCCTGGGTAGTTGAAGAAGCTAAGGTTCAAGAAGGGTCAAGGTCAGATGCGATGTAACTGGCAAAGCCACCACTCAAGCCCAGGTCCCCTGACTCTTGGTCCAAGTCACCTCACGTCTCAGAAGCCAGTCCCACGATGGTGGGATCCTGATCCTAACATCACTATGGTCTTCTCTTTCAGGTGGTATCAGCCTGACCTCAAAGGACCCCCGATGGGTGGGTGCCTGGTGGCTGGGCTTCCTCATCTCCGCTGGTTCGGTGGCCCTGGCTGCCATCCCCTACTTCTTCTTCCCCAGGGAGATGCCCAAGGAGAAGCATGAACTTCGCTTTTGGAGAAAGGTCTTGACGGTCTCAGACTCACCTGTTAGCAAAGTAAGCCCCCTTCACATCCCCACCCTAGTCCAGGCTCCAGCCCCACCCACTTGTTCTCCTTTGTAACCTTAAACTTCATCCCTCCCCGGCACTGCACTTCACAACTTGCAAATCCATTCCTGTCCAGACTCCACAGCATCTGCCTACAGCCCCACGCAATGAGTATGTCTGGCCCCTTCCACAGCTGAGGAGATTAGGGGCCAGAGGAGGAAATGACCTTCCCAAGGCCACAAGGCCACTGAGGGCAGCACTGGGATGAGAACCCCAGCCTCTCTGATCCCATGCCCTGTCTCTAAACACTACACTTTCCACCTCTTTGCTCATCACTTCATGGTTTTTGTGAGTTCTAACCGTGCTGTGCCGGAGCAATATTGAGAGCTAGGGGGAGGGGAGAATGGGTGGGAGGGTCTGAGAAGACTTCTCTGAAGAGGTGGAAATTGAGCTGGACTTTGAAGGATGGTGGGAGCCTAGAGAAGGGCGTTCTAGGTGTGGACACAGTAGGTCAAAGAGTTCAGCTGTTGAAATGAATCTGGCCTTTTTAGAAGCAGTGAGGGGACAAACACACATTGAGTGCCTCCTCTAGGCCAGATGTCAGGCCGACACTGGAGCTCAGCACATGGCCTCTACCCTTAAAATAGGCATGGCCTAGTGGGGACAGAGATTCATAGATAAGTAACAAGCCATGAGGTGCTAGAGGACATCTCGCTGAAACCCCTGCTTGGCTGTGGGGCAGGTGGTCTTTCCTCAGAAGAGACCCACTGGGCAGATCAGATGACTGATCGGGGGGTCTCCCTGTTTTCCACAGACTCACCAACACACGAGGCCCTAAAAACAATACATTGGCTCCAAAGTACAAAAGAAAATGACGAAATAGAAACGTTTCATAAAAGTTCAATATACAAGTAATGTCAGCTTGATCAGGTTTTCTTTAATACTCACACACATTTCATGACATTCTGAAAATCTGTACATTTGATTTTCTTGTTTCCCAAGTTCTCACACACACAACGTTTCTGTGACCAAATGTGTGGAGTTCTTCATGCCAATCAATTCTCGGCGATACCCACAAGGTGTCCCACTCAACCCTGACACTGTCTACCTGGAGGTAGCATCTGATCCCACAGGTTAGGGCTCAGACTCACAGTTGAAGTCCCACTTCATTTGCAGACAATAGGCTCACCCCCTGGTTACCCACAACTTCTGTCCTACTTGGCTGCAAATCAGGTTCCCACAGCCCCCTTCTTGGATTCCATGATTTTCTAGACTAACAGCTCACAGAACTCAGGAAAGGACTTAGATTTACCAGCTAATTATGTAACAAGGGATATGATAAAGGGCATTGCTGAACAGCCAGATGAGATTACATAGGGCAGGGTCTGGGAGGGTCCCCAATGCAGGAGCTTCTGTCCCTAGTGGAGTTGGGGTGTGTCACACTCCTGGCACGTGGATGTGTTCACCAACTTCAAACCCCATACTATTAGGATTTTGTGGGGGCTTTCTCCATATAGACATGATTGTCCTTAACTCCATTACCAGCCCCTCTCCCCTCCCTGAAGAATTGGGGGTGGGGGTGGAGGGCCTGAAAGTTCTAAGCTTATAATCATGGTTTGGTCTTTCTGGTGACCACTTCCCATCCAGGAGCCCACTGAGAGTCATCTCATTAGAACAAAAGATGTTCCTCTCATCCAGGAAATTCCAAGGGATTTGGGAGCTTGGTGATAGATGCTCCCAGCACTTAGGAAATTATACAGATCTTAGGGCTCCATGTCAGGAACTGGGGTCAAAGACTAAGTATTAGAAGATTCTCCTAAGCACTCTTATTTACAAGAGTTTTAGGAGCTCTGTGTCAGGTGTATATATATATATATATATATATATATATATATATATATATATTTGCTTATTTATGTTTATATATTTCTTATTAGTAATTGTGGAGAAATCACAATCATAAATTATTTGTTGCTATGTAGTTCTAATTTCAAAGAGATGATCTGTAAAAAAGACTGTTGAATATTTTGCAACAAGAATAATTCTATTTCATGAGGCAGGTCGGTGCATTTGAATATGCTTGCTGTGATGTGAGCAAGAAAGTTTGGGCCTTGGAGAGAGGGCTGAAAATGTCTTCACCTAGAAAGGCTAGAATTTGAGCCCAAGTCTGTCTGACCCCAAACTTGGCTGTTCTATGACCCTCATGACACATCTCCCTCTGCCCCCACCAGCACCACCCTCACCACCACCACTGGATCAGAGGGTATATACATGGGACACCAACGAGAATTGATATTAGAACAGCCAATAGGGGCCAGAACAGGAAAGGCCTTGCCTGCCAGCTTCAAGAGCAGCAGGCAGCCCTGAAAGGAGGGTAAACAGGGGTCCCGTGGCTCTATCACTAGGTTCTAAGCTGAGAAAGGGACAGAGGAAGTGTGTGGGCGTGGCTGGGGGTGGGGAGACTGATGCAGCAGCCATGGCTGTGGTCCAGGTGGGAACTGGTGCATTGGCAGTGAGGCAGGCCAAAGGGAGGAGTCCAGGAGCCTCCCAGGAGGGAGACTGCTTGGGCCCCAATGCTGCTTTGCTAAGGGGCATCCAGGATAGTGCAGGGCTGGGCTGATGCTGGGCTTGGAGGCAGGGGAAGGCAGGCCCTGCAGAGGGACCAGTATCATGGGAAGAAGACAGCTTGAAATTGCAGATGGCACTTACTGGTTCTGCCTAGCTCAGGTCAGAATTTGAACGAGGTAAGGATTCCTAGAACTTGGAGGTGAGTTCTTAGAAGTAGGGGTAGTCATAGAGAAAGAGAAGAACCTGGGTTTTTGGTTATGGGCAGTCTCCAAGTTGGGCCTTAAATCTGAGCAGAGAACAACCACTTGAGCCATGGGGTGGCATCTGTGGGAGAAGCAAGGGTGAGGCATGTGTCAGTTGTGTGACCTTGAGCCAGTCACTTCCCCATTCTGTTCTGTCATGGAAGACACTGAGGTTGGATTCCTGGAGCAATATTCTGTGTGCCTCGAAGTCTAAGAAGGCACAGTTTTTGGAGTTGAAGCTGCTGTGATGCAGGGATTTGGGTTTTCAGAGCTGCATCTCTGTGATGCTTTGAAACCCTGGCTCCCCGGCTGTGAACCTGTCTGGCTGTCTGGATTCATTCTGTCAGCACATTGGGGATGGGGAGTGAGGAAGGAAGGGGGTGAGAGGTTCTTAAAAAAGAACCGAAGGCTGAGAACATGATGATCTGCTTCCAGCAGCTCTCAGGCAATAAATATTGATGTGGGAGGAATTGTTCCCCCGCCTCCTTGAAGCTGCCTTGGCCAGCTCTGCTCGCAGTTACTCAGACTGGCCCAGCCCACTCAGGCCACTGAAGAGGAGGTAGATGGACAAAGAGGAAGGGCCCAATTAGGCAGAACTGGCAGCCAGAAAGTCCAGGCCCACAGACATGGGAAGTGTAGCTTCTGTAGAGAGCGGGAACAGGCAGGGGGAAAAGTGAAGGGAGGCTATTTCTCACATCCCTTCAAGCATCTTCTCCCAGGCTCAGGGATCCCCTAAATACCCTCCTATAGTAAATGCAGTTTTTAAAGGTGGTGTGATGGTATGTAATATAAGGGTCGTGTGACCCGGCGAAGGTCTCTGACCTCAGTCTCCTTATCTCTAAAACGGGCAGAAGATTGGACAAGGGTTTACCAGATTCAAGGATGTCTTCTCTAAATGGCTCCCTATCTCTGGAGCAGTACATGAGCCCTTTCCCTGTGGGAGAAAACGGTGCCGTCCACAGCCTCTGCCCCAAGAAGCTCTCAGGTAATGAAGGAAGGCCAGACTCAGACAGACTGACTGACAGCTCAGGTTTCTCCAGGGTCGGTGCTTAGAGTTCTCTGCCTACAGGGAGGGGAGCATGAACAGTCTCCACAGAGAAGACTATAAGATGGTAGGTGGGGGAGGCTACACGGACGTGAAGGGGCAAAAGCTCTGCTTTCCTGCCTTTGATTCTGCCCATGTGTCTGTGGCTTCCTGGTGGCTACCAGACATCCTTCTCAAAGTGAACCAGGGCAGGTCTTACCTTTCTGCAAGCCACAGTCACCCTGTCTATAACCAGACAGTCTCTAAGTCAAGCCCCAGGACTCCTGGCAGATGGCTCTCTAGAGCCTGTGGAGTAGAAATGGCCTCTCAGGGGCTCCCCAGCAGGTCATCCGGTCCCATTAGGACCCCATTCAATCAGCAACACTCCTTTGCCCTCCACACCCTCAGGTCCCTCTTAGTGCCTACCCTTGGGTCTAGGCAAGGGGCTGACAAAGGCCTCATCCTTCGAGATCCCCTGTCCCTGCCCAGCCTCTGAGCACCGCTGGCTTCTGTCACCTTCTCTCGGTTCCAATTTCCCAGGAGTCTCCATGTCTGTCATTCTAGGCTGTCTCTCAGAGTCTAGGATTCTAATATTATAAAGTTCTAAATTTTGTATTTCTAGTAAAGATTCTCAAGTACTTGTGTTCTATTATTCTAAGATTCTATGCCTCATATGGTCTGTGACTCCAAAAATTCATATTTCTACATGGTTACAATTTGGGCCTATGAGTCTAGGAGTCTGTGAAATCTGTTTCCTCCCAATTGTTAACCTGATGTGCTTCTTTGGGAGAATGGTCAAGGATGGGGACAGGAGTGGGCAGTGGCAATGGCCCTTAAAGCCTAGGACTTACGGCCAGCTAGGAGGCTTCTCTTCCCTTTGGACTTTGTGCTCATTTTACAGCCCTTGTAAAGTCCAAGGTGACTTGTGTCTCTCTTATGCCTGGTACCTCTCCCTTGCAGTAACTGCCAGCAGCCTAGGCTGGCTCATGTCCCTAGCAACCCAGGCCTTGTGACTACCCCCCCCCCCAACTCTCTAAAGTAGACGGTCTTGTGTGATCATCCAGTTCAACCCCCACTCTATCTTATAGATGGAGGGATTCAGGCCCAGAGAGGGTCAAGGTTGTTCCCAGAGCTGGACCAGTACCACCCCACCTTGCACCAGTCTATATAAGGCCAGGTCTTGGCCCCAAAGGGCTAAAGTGAGTCCTTGGCCCCAAAGGGCTAAAGTGAGTCCTCCCCTCTTCATGGCCTGGTGTAGATCAGAACTTCCTCAAACACTGGGGCTAGAAGGCACTTTGGGATGACCTGCTTGAGTGGTTTCAACAGAGCCCCAAAGGTGCCACCATAGGGAGAACCCCAAGGGTGCCACCATATGGAGATTGAAGAGAGGTGTCCGCAGTAGAACTAAGGGCCTTCCGCCTCCCTGAACACACACATACACACGCACGCGTGCATACACACACACACACACACACACACACACACTTCAATCAGACAGATTCTACTTTTATGAGTTTTGATACCAGTCTTTGGAGTGAGGTTTCAATTGGGGAAAGGGTTTTGCTGCTAAAAACCCAGTTTTCAAAACACCGATCTAGTCCAGTACCTCCGTTTGACTGCCGAGGAGACTGAGGCTAAAGAAGAGAGCTGACTGGAAGCTGATCTGGCCCAAGAGTTTCCTTGGTGCCTGAGGTGTCTGAGTGCCGGCCTAGCGGGAGGCCAGCAACAGGAGTTAGACATATGGTGTCTGTACCAAACCAGCCTGGGTATGAATCCTGCCTCTGCACTTACAATTCTGAAATCCATAAAATGGGTATAATCACAACGTTCACATCTTGGGGGTTTTGTAAGAATGAAACAAAGTGTGAAGTGGGTTGTTCAATGCCTGACAACCAGGAATGCTTGTTCTTAGTATCTTTCTCTGCTCCAGCCAGCTCTTTAGAGTTTTGAAAAATAATGGAAAAATTATCTTTTTTTCCCCTAATATTCTTCTTACAGCTCGCACCAAATTCACGTACAGTGCTAATAAAAGAGTGGGGAATTAGGCTGACATCTATTGCCTACTCTGTACCATGCATTGTTCTAAGCCCTTGGTATGTATTATCTCATTTAATCCTTGTAATCCACCCATGAAGTAGATGCAGCTATCACCCCCATTTAACACCTGAGGTGCCGAGTTACAGAAAGATTAAATAACCCGACCACATGGCTAGTGAATGGTGGCGCTGGGATTCAGACCCAGGAAGAGCATTGCAGGACCTGGGCTGAATCACTCAGCCGAGACCAAGAAGCGGGAAAATAGAAACAGCAGCAAAAGTTTGTCAGAATGAGAGAGAGAAACATAGGCGCATGGACCACAAAGATGAAGTCAATTGTTATAACTGAACCACGTATTTGGTTCTGAGCTTTCTGGTAGTCAAAGGGAAAAGAGAGGCATGGCCTGTTGCACGGATCTCAATACGAGAAAGCCCGAAGCATGTCACAATCTTCTGTGAAGTTCAGATCTCTAGGCACTCTGCTAGAAACACGACCTCCCTCCCGCAGCAGGTAGGAAGTCTAGCAGATAACCCCATTCCCTGTGGCCGCTTGCCGTGGCCACCTGTGATGGAAGCTGAGGGCATCACCTGCCAGGGTCAGCGTGGCTCCGTGGGGTCACAGCTCCACATAGAGCTTTCCAGGAACCCAGCTTCCTCTGAGGATGACTCCCTGGAGGCCCGGCAGACAGGGTCCTTTCATGTGGGGGACCACACATGGTGTCCGGTGTCCCGCAGGCTTGCAGCAGTCAACACACGGCCCCGAGAGGGGAAGTTCTAACCTGCTGACCTGGGCAAACCACAACCAGATGTGTCCAACTCCAAATCACAAGGCTTTCGGTTTCAGGAGCTGGCTCTTAGTCAGGAGTCCTCCGAACAGATCTGGAGAGAGAGGCGGGAACTTGTGGAGAACACAGGACTGGAGCTAGGTCAGTGCTCCCAGTACCTACCAGATAAGGCCCAAGTAAAGTCCCTTAGCATGGCCCTCCCAACCGCCCAGCTCCTGCCCCAGCAACTCTTACCCATAGTCAGGATGGCTTCCCCATCACTTTCTGCACTGATAGACCCCTTCCCCCAGACACACTCCTGCTAGACTATGCCCTTGCTTCAAATAACCTCTTCCTTCCAGTCCACAAATCTCAAACCTCACTTCTCCTGGATGCCTTCCCTGGCCTCCCAGCTCCTGAAGGTCTGCCCCTCCCCTCTTGTCTCCAAACCCCATGCTCTTTTTCACAGCATGAGACAGTGTGGTACTATAGGACCCACATTTGAGAACCTGCTCTGCCCATTGCTCCCTAGGTGACACTTCCCTTTCTGGGGCCTCAGTTTCCTTTTCTGTGAAATAGGTGCGGTAATAACCCCTTCACCAGACTGCTATGGGAATCAGATGACACAGTGGATGTGAAAGTGCTGGGTAGACCATATAGGGTTGTACATGCAGACACTGTGGTTGACTTTACTGTTTACATGAAAACAAGGAACTCACAAGGTTCTGCCTGTCCAAGGTTCTGTCTCGTCCAAAGGTCGAGCCTGTCCTTCCATCCCTGATGAGAAATGCTGGGAAGTTAATTGTTTACCTTAGCCCCTCCTGCTTCTGTTTCTGGGAAGTACCCCAGGCCTAGTACCCCTCCCTGGGGTCCCAGGACCTTCCTGCACCGCCCTCCATAGCTTAGCTAGGACTAAGAAAGGCGTAGGGAGATTCCCTGATTTTCTTGAAGACAGTGTGTCCAAAAGAAATATTATGTGAACCACATATGTAATTCTAAATGTTCTGGCAGCACATTCGAAAGTTAAAGACATTAATTTTAATAATTGTTAACCCACTATATCTAAAATATTCTCATTTTAGCACATCATAAATATGAAAAAAACTAATGATGAGGTATTTTCCCATCTTTTTCATACGAAGTCTTTGAAATGCAGCCTGTATTTGGTATTCATGGCACATCTCAGTTTGGACAAGACACAATCCTGGTGCTCAGGGACCACACATGGCCGGTGGCTGCTGTGTCAGCACAACTCGAAGGTATAAATGAATAACAGACCCCCGGTAACTTACCCAGAGTGGGTAAGACCCAAAGTGTGGGCTCTCAGGCCCCTCCACATAACACCACAAAGGTGCCTCCCAATTCTGCCTGTCTTGCATCAGGGCCTCCAACTCACAGGGCTTAGTGGATAAAGCATGAGTTTTCTACTCAGGTAAGCTTGAGCTCAGATCATAGTTCTGTGCAATGTTGAGCAAGTTACCTCACTTCACAGCTTCTTTGCTCAGGTGTGAAGTGTAAGACCCCTTCCTTTGCAGGTCCCAGGGAGGATGGAGCAGGAGCCCACATACTGGTGGCCTGGCATATCCTGGAACCCCCATTCTTCTAGGCCCCTGGGGTACTCAGTGTGGACGTTTTGCCCTATTCCGAACCAAACTGAACCCACTTCTGAGCAGTGTACAAGCTTGCCTGCATCACATTAGCATCTCCTTTTGATCTCATTGTTTCTTCCAAGAGGCCAGCATTGGCCGCACCCATTGCCTGTTAGAGACATCTGTTGCGTTTCTTCTTCTCATGGATATTTATCAGATGCCCACTATTTTACCTCAGGCCCTATGCTAGGCACCAAGGGTTCAACAGAGAATAAGATAAAGATGATCCCTGAGCTCTTGCAGAGCTCAGAGCCCAGCAGAGGAGAGACCCTGAACAAGGTTTGACTTGGACGTACATGTATATGTAAGATCGTTATTTTCTCTTCAAATCAACTTACCTTCTACTATGAATGCCCATCTTGCTGGATTAGCAAGACACCCAACTTCAGCCTTTCTTAGGGTTCCCCCACCAAGGTGAAGCAAAGGTCCTGAGGTCTTACAGGGTGTTGAGGCACCAGAGAGGTCTCACCCCCAGCCAGCAGGCATCAGCAACAATCCATTCTGGCCTGTTCGGAGCCAAGAACAAATGGAACACTGCTGGCCCCTATTGCTCCCGATGAGGTGACAGCCCCATACCCTCTTCTCTTTCAGAGTGTTTCCACACCCACAGGCATATCTGGGCAGAATGTCTGGCATCCAGCTGACTGCCTGGGTTGTATGTCTTCCAGGGTGAAGATTCTCCCTCTGAGCAGAGTCTGCGGGAACCTCCAGAGAAGCAGGATGGCCTAGTCCAGATTGCACCAGACCTGACTGTGATCCAGTTTATCAAAGGTAAGAGAGCTCAGGCCAGGATATGGGGAAGGGGGACCAGAGGGGCATTTGAGGCTGCACGGGATCCAGCCCCTTCCTGCCCTTCTTGATTTATCTTTCACACCTACAGGCCCCTCATGAGCACCATACGCTCCTGTAAGTCTTTGCTTATATGATCCCCTCTGGCTGGAACATCAGTTTTTATTGCTATCTATCAAAATCTCCCTTGTCCCTCTAGGTCAAGCTCAAGTGCTACTCCTCTCCTTCCCCCAACAAGCCTGGCTCTCCCTCCTCTCAGCTCTCTGAACCCTCAGGGCCAATAATCCTTGCTCTGCTTCTCTCAAGGACTATTAGGAGAAGCAAATGGGGTGATGAATGGAAAGCCTTTTGTATAATATAAAAAAAAAAACAACTTTACTTATATAAGGTGCAATTATTATTTATTTCGATTACCACCCGTGCCCTATTGCTATTATTCTGACCATGTCCTGGGACAGTAAGGTGAGCTGCCTATGGTTTAGGAGGGTGATAACCACAGGGTTTGCTTCAACACCCATCCCTGCCCCCACTGAGGACTTTTGAAACAGGAAGTAAATTAGGCCCAATTCTTGGAAGTGTGTCCTAAGACTTGTTGTTGGGATGCCAGTAATCCAGCGCCCAGTTCTTCAGTATCCCCAGGGAATGGGGGGGGGGGGGGAGGGGGCTGGACCCCATGGGGCTGGGCCTAGAGACAGGAGGGGCTTTGACTTCCTAACCTCAGATCACCCACAGCTGCTGGAAGGCCCCAGCACACTCTCCATAGGAGAGTTTATTAATCACTGCTTTGGCTTCTGCCCAGAGGGAAGCTGGGGCCAATCACTGAAATTGGATCCTGGAGCGGGTGTCCTGGGCAGATAGTCTCTGGCTGTTTCAGCTTCTCCATGAGCCTAGAGGAGACTGAGGCAGGGCTAGCCATAGGCCCTGAAGTTGGTCAGCAAGCTTGACTTCTAAGTTTTACTGCTGAGTTCTGGGGAAATCATAGTGACCTGAGGTTTGGCCTTGACCACATGGGACCATGGGGGAGCCAGAGGGAGGATGAATCATGGCCCTTAGCTGCAGGAGGCCTAAACTCTTAGGGGAAAACAGTCCCTGAGTTAGAGAAGGTCCTTGTCTGGGGGAAACATAGTCCCTGTGCTGGGAGAGATCCTATTCAATGAGAGAGACACAATCTCTGTGCTGGGGGGCGGGGGGGGGGGGGGGGGGGGGGGGGGGTGCTGTCTAATGGAGGATACATAGACCCTGAATGGAGGGAGAAAATGCTTTGTCTAATGGAGGAGAGGTGGCCTCTGTGCTGGAGGAGGCCCCTGTCTGATGGGAGAGATACTATTGTTGAGTTAAGGGAGGCCCTTGACAAATGGAAGAAACATAGTCCCCCTAAAGTGAGGGAAGACATGGCCTCTGAGCTGTGAGAGGCTCCTGTCTGATAAGAAAGACATGGTCTCTGAATGGGGAGAAGCCCTAGCTTATGTGATAGAGGAGACACTGTACTAAGCTAAGGGAGGTAGCTACCTAATGGAGGTGCCCCTGGAGTTCCCCTTTAGGTATCCCTATCTAAGTGAAAGGCATAGCCCTGCCTCTAGGAATTTTCCATCTGTTCTAGGGATAGGCTGAAGATGTTGAAGAGAGATAGAGAATGGGTACAAAGTGCACTGCAATGATTAGCACAGGAGAATGGGATAGAAACAAGGAGACAGACCTCTGGAGTCAGGCAACCAGAGGGGCACAGGAATGTGGGAGAGGCAGGGGAGGTAATAGCAGACAGAATGACCTTTACATTCGGAGTCAGGAAACCTCTGGAAACTCCTGGCCATGGCCCAGCCTCTCGAGGGGAACTTGGGTGAGTTCTATGGTACCCGTCTGTACAATGAGGCCAGTCCTGGCCAGGGTAGCTCATGGGAGGGAAGGAGGCCAGAGCAGCTGTCTGGGGTAAAGGCCACATGTGTGATGCCTTCTCATTCCAAGTGCTGGCTGAATGCGCTGCGTGGCAGGGACTCAGGACAGGAAGCAGGCCTGGGACAAGGAAGGGGGATTCCACAGCCCCAGCTCCTACCCACCCTGCCTAGACTATTTGTCTTTATTTTCTGGCGCCTAAGGAAACAGTTCCTGGCCTGGCCCAGAGGGCCAGAGGGCCAGAGGGCCAGCTGACTGGGCTCTGGCCATGCTCTAAGGACAGATGGAGATCTCAAGTGACAGAGGCCCTGGTCCTGCCACTGCAGGAACAAAAGGGACCCCCCACTTGGCCCAGAAGAGCCCCATGGCTGTCTTTCCCTACCAGTCCCGACTGCCAGGTGGTTTGCTCCTCTGATCTTGGAAAGGCCTTTCCTCCTCTCTCCCCTACGCCTCCAGTTAACTTCCACCTCCCCTCCTGCGGGCAGAAACACGTCTTTTCTCTTTTGATGTTAGTGGAGAGAGAGTTGCGCATGTTAGAACAGGAAGCATTCTTGGCCGTCACCCTGGCTGCCCCAGCTGATGAAGGCCCTGAAGCTCTTTCAGACTTACCCCATGTTACATGCCCTTTGGGTTAGCAGATCTGCAGTGAGGAAACCTGTATGCTGGACATCAGTTTAGGAGCTAAAAGGAGACCGGGGAGGTCGTCAAAGCCAGACCCGTCACTTCTATGCCTTTCTCCGTGCCTTTGTCCCTGCTGCGTCCCTATAGGGATTCCTTTTCCTTCAGACCCATTCTTCAGGCCCTACCCCTGTCCTGCCTTGAGAAGCCACCCAGCACTGAGCCTGCTCAGTGTTCACCTTCTCTGGAGGTCTTGGTCCTGCTCCAGCATCTTGATAGTTGATCATATATGGGCCTGTTTGTCCATTTGTTCATTCCCTCATTTATTCCATAAATATTTATTGAGCGTCTGCTATGCCCCAGGCTCTGGAGATTCAGCAAATAACATAACAGTCAAAAATCCCCCCTGCTCTAAAAGAAGTTTATATTCTAGTGGAGCGACTAGAAAATGGCTGAGTGAGTGAAACATGTGGTATGTTAGGTAAAGTGCTATGGAGAAATACAAACTATTTCTGTTTTGTGCTGGGGACACCAGAGGGAAGACGAAGGGCCAGGTTGGCTTGGAAAGAGCTAGAGCAGGACAGGATGAAAAGGACTAAGTGGGAAAACTACGATGTGAATGGGTAGACATGGAATGAGGTGGGATGAGATGAATGAACTAGAATCAAATAGAACTACATGGAGTCAAAGTTTGGATAGAATCAAACGGAAAGAAGCATGATTAAATAGTGTGCAATCTAACTCAATGGAATGTAATGAAACAGTTTCAAAAGCAGAATAGACTTAAATGGACAGGAGTCCATTGTAATGGGATGGAAGCGAATGCAGTAGAATTAAATGAGATGGGATGGAAGGAATAGATCTGTCTAAACTGAACAGGGCAGGATGGCACAGAAATGAAAGAATGGCTGGCCTGCCCACTCTGACCTTCTCCCCGCTTCCCCAACAGTGTTCCCCAGGGTGCTGCTGCGGACCCTGCGCCACCCCATCTTCCTGCTGGTGGTCCTGTCTCAGGTGTGCATGTCATCCATGGTGGCAGGCATGGCCACCTTCTTGCCCAAGTTCCTGGAGCGCCAGTTTTCCGTCACAGCGTCCTACGCCAACCTGCTCATAGGCGGCCTCACCATCCCATCGGCCATTATAGGCATCGTGGTGGGGGGCATGCTGGTCAAGCGCCTCCACCTGGGCCCCATGCGCTGTGGAGCCCTCTGCCTGCTGGGGGCGCTGTTCTGCCTACTTCTCAGCCTGCCCCTCTTTTTCATGGGCTGCCCTACCCACCGGATTGCAGGCATCACCCACGAGCCTGGGTGAGTGTGTGTGAGAGCGCGTGAGCATAAGCAGGCGGGGAGACGTGTCAGGGAGGGGGCCAAGACAAGGCCAGATGAATTAGGGGACCCATCTACCTCAAATCTCACTTTCCACCAGCACCTTCTCCTCCCCTCCCCACCTACCTTCAGAGCAGTGGGACTTCTGTCTCCGGGTCTCCGGTGAAGGTGTCAGACATCACTAGAAGGGGCAGGGAACATCACAGACAGGACAGTTTGGGTCTGCGGAAAGATGGAAGCCAAGGCAGGGCAAAGCCACTCGTGGGGATGGCATCTCCAGAGTGGCCAAGCCCTGTGGGCCAAGGGGAGGTGAGACAGAGGCCACGTCAGAGAGCAGGACCCAGCTCAGCCTGAGGAACACTTAGTTTCTGGCCAGAAGAAAGGCTGGCCCGGGAGCCTGCATACTCTCCATCCCTGGGGGAGGGGGGGCAGGAGTATAGAGAGAGGGGGCGAGCAGAGGGCTGGAAGCCATGTATCATGGATGCTGCAGAAAAGGCTTAAGCTCTAGGAAAGAGTTGGCTTACAGACCTCAAAGATTTGGGGTTTTTAGAGCCTGGCAACTAAAATTCTGTTGTCCCACGACCTTAAACATTTACAGAGTTCTTTTTCCACATCTGGGCAGTACCAGGAGGAAAGCCTCTGATGCCTATCTCCCTTCTCCATCTCTTTGTCCCCCCACCCTGCCTCAGGCAAGTGCCCTCTCCCAGTGGGGTCTGTCTTCGAGAGGATGTTGGAAGATACATTGCTGCCTCTTCAGAATGATTTCACTTTTCCCGGGAACTGCTCCAGGCTCAGGCTGGCCCAAGATGCAGCTAGAATTCCCCAGTTGTCTCCGTGCCCACCTCTCTCTGGGCACTTCCTCTCTCCACCCACATGCCAGCTCTCCCCACCTGCAGGAGGCACAGCTCAGGGCCCAGAAATGCGCAGCTCTTCCCTCTGTCCCTGGTCCCACAATAAAACCTCTCCCCCATCTCCCTTTCCCTTCCCCTCCTTCCTTCTCCCTTCTTTTCCCATTGAGGCGACTCTACTGCCTCCTGTCTGCAGAGCCCTTGTTCGAGGCATGGCTGGTGGAGCTTTAGCCAGGCCCTCTAAAGTCCCCTGTTTGAGGAGCGAGCCAGAGCCTTTAAATGATTTGTAAAGAGCAAATGGATATTTTCGCACCAGTTTTGCAAAAAGGAAATGGAAAAAAGTCACCTAGCACACATGCCAATTTCCCTTCCCTTCTGCCTCTCACCTTGACTCTGACATCTCATCTCACTGTGTTCTCCTCTTTGTGCAATTCACTCAACTGAGCTTTGGGCTCTAATTCAGTGAAGAAGCCTTTTGGGACAAACTGAGCAAATTAAGGAGAATTTCTCATATTCCAGCCCAACTAATGATACTTACAGCCGCCAAGAACTGAGGGTCTCCCGTGCTCCCAGCGTCCTGCCCAGTTCTTCCCATATTCTGTCTCATTGAATCTTCACAGGATCTCTGAGATGGGTCCTACCATTATCCCCATTTCACAGATGAGGATAGAGAGGCTCAGAGAGGTGAAGTCACTCACCCAGGGCTGTCCAGCTGGGAGGGGCCGAGCCTGACGCCAGGGCTCTCCCCACAGGAGCAAGGGGCCGAGGAAGAGCCCCCAGCTCTCATCCACTCGGCCTTCCTGACGAGGGTCTGCCCCTGGATGGAGTCCCCTGGTGCAGCTTCAGTTCCAGCAGTGCCAGCCCATTCCCTCCGCTGCCTGGCAGAAAAGGAGGGAGAGATGATCTCCCGGCCCCCCCCCCCCCCCCCCCCCCCGTTGGAGGGAGACTCCTCTGAGGGAAGGAGAAGGAGTAGAACTCACCTCTGCCCCGATGCTCTCCCTCCCCACTCCCAACTCTGGCTACAGGCTGGCTGACTCAACAGTTGTCCTACTCACTTCCCCTGCCCCTGCTGGGCCTCTTCTCCAGGGAACCGGGATGGCACAAAGCTGGCCAGGCCTGCCACTCTGTCCATACCCACCCTAAGTCCACAGGACCCTCAGCTGGCCACTCTGGCCTCCTCTGTAGCCTGGCCATAGGCTCCCTGGCAGGTTTTCTCCCTCTTAGTTATGAAGTCAGGTCACATTCTGAGTCCCAGGGGCCCCCTCTGCACCTCTCCCAGGGTGACTTACCCCTTGAACTCATCCTCTCTTCTGATCTCCTGCCCCTGTCCACCCCATGTTGCCCCAGCTGACTAGAGTGGGGGCACTCCTGGGACTTGGGGGCAGGCCCTCCAGAGGGAATTGGCAGGACTAAGTCCTGCAGTAGCTACAGTGAACAGGGTAGTGATGTGAGCTGAGAGGTTGTGAAACTACAGGATGGCGATGGGAGGGGGTCCCCAGCTGAGCTAAGGGAGACACTGAGGCCCAGTGAGAGGCAGGGACAGGTCAGTGATCCTGCAGCTAGTCAGGTGCCCTGACTGGTCCCAACACACATAACTCGAATTTTCTAAGAAGAGGAAGCAATCCAGCTCATCAAGAAAAAAGCACTTTTCATCTGAAACTAAATTCTGGGATGAGTTTATCTTGTGTTCCCTAAAGAAGGGCCACTGAAGAGTGGAGATGCTTGCAAAAATTCAAAGGCTTGTAGGGTGTTGGGGCTAGAAGGGGTCTCAGAGGCCTCCATCCGACTGTGCTCCCTGCTTCTCCCATTGGGAGGCCTCCCGCAGCTTCTAGTTCATCTCCCTGCTTGCACATCTCCATTGCAAGGTGCCCACCACTGCACCTTCATGGAACAGCCCTGACAGTGAACAAATCTCTGTGTGGAGTTGAAACATGTGGGCATTGCTCTTGGGGTGGGGAGCTGGGCTGCAGGGGTGAGGCGGCCAGGAATCCAGGCTAACTCTGCCAGCTTTCTCTCCCCCCAGCAACTTGCCTGGACTAGAACAGTTTCCAGCCTGCAGAGGGAATTGCTCCTGTCCATTGGACGACTTTAACCCTATCTGCGACCCCAGCACCCATGTGGAGTACCTCACACCCTGCCAGGCAGGCTGCACAAGCCGGGTGGTCCAGGAGGCTCTGGACAAAAGCCAGGTGGGTCCGGCCTCTGACGGCTCCCTCTGCCTCCCTGGGGCTCTCCTCCCCTCCCTGTCTTTGTGCACCCATCACACTTTCCATCTTTGGACATTCTCATTCTGTGGCTTTTCCGTCTGTCTATCTGTTGGCCAGTCTGTCTCCTTCTGTTGGCCGATGTAGAACATTATTCTCACAATAAACTTTTATCACCAGTCTGGGCCCAGCCATGGGCCAGGCCCCAGAGCACAGGGGTGAACCAGATCTGGCTCCAGCTGTCTGTGCAGGGGAGAGGCAAAAGGAAACAAGTCAGGAATTCCAGGGCTGGTGGTAGGCAGGAAAAAGGGTCCCCACAAGTACAGACAAGGATAGAAGAAGATACATCCTGCCTGGAAGGGTCCTGGAAGGCTTTCTGGGAAGTGGCCTTTGAGCTGGATCTTCAAGGATGAGTGAGCAAACTAAGAAAGGGCTTTCCAGGCAGGGGGAGCAGCAGAAGCAGAGTCTGAGAGCGAGCATGTGCACATGGCACACGCACACACGCACACATGCACACATGCACACATGCACACATGCACACAGCGTTTCAAGAAACTGCAAAGAACTTGTTGGAGCAGAAGCATAAGGTTTCAAAGAGGGAAAGCGAGGCCCAGGCAAAGAAGAACCTTGAATGCCAGGCCACCAGCAGGGACCGTATCAAGAGAGTGATGGGGAGCCTTGGATAGGTTTTAAGCAGGCAAGTGACAGGGCCTAATCTGTGTCTGATCACACTTGAGACCACAGTGTGGAGGAAGGTGAGCAGAGTGCAGGCTAGGAGACAGGGAGACGGTGGGGAGGCTGGCACAGTGAGCCCGGTCGGTCAACAAGTCAGTCAACAAACCTTCGCAGAATCCCTCCTCTGTGCCAGGCCCTGTGCTGGGGACTGAAGACCCAGAGGCAAGAGGCCTTACCCTCAAGGGACTCCCAGCAGAGAAGAGAGGGCAGAATAATCAGCAGCGTGCACTCTGTGAACCTTAAAAAGGTCACCGAGACTAGCCACTCCTCTTTCCCTTTCTCCTCAGTCCCCCCCAAAGACAAATGAGGATAATATCAGCCTTCCTCAGGCCCCCAGGCTGTAGATTAACATGTGTGTATGTGTGGGGGGGGGAGGTGCTGGGGGGGGTACAGTGTCAGGCTGGTCATTAGGACACCATGTCCCTCTCTCCAGGGCTCCCCACCTTTGTCATGCGGAACCCCTGCCTTTGCATCCTCCTGGGTATCAGCATCTAAGCCCAACGTTCCTCCAGGTAGAGAGACCTGGACCTCACGGCTAGTGCAGAATAAAGCACCTGGTCAATGGTGTTTCAGAACCAACAGGAGCCACCTGGGCTGTGCAAACCAAACCGTATTTGCAATAATCATAATCCCAGGCCTTGGGCCTCCTTAGCACTCACTGTTCTTGCCGGGTTTGATCTCCCTAAGACCCTTCCAGAGGACCCCAGGCCCTGCCAGCTGAGGCAAGATCCCTAAGAGAACAGTAAACGTTTGTGGATATGGGCCCCTGAGCACTAAGGCCAGGCCACCCAGTTCAAATCCCTATTCTACCTATAACTGGCTCTGTTACCTTAGGCAAATTATTTGATCTGTGCCTCAGTTTCCTGGTCTATAAAATGTAGGTGATCATAATGAGTACCCACTGTATACTAGCCACTGTGCCAAATGCTTGCCTCAGCTGAATTCATTGAATAGCAAGTGAAGAGCCATATTGACATAACCTACGAAAAGCACTTAGCGTGCCTAGTGGCTGGGACATTTTAAGCACTTGGTGATACACACTCCTGCTATGTCCATTATACAGATGAGAAATGGAGGCCCAGGGAAGGATTCGGCATTGCCCAAAGACTTAGTGCCAGAGCTGGGATTAAAACCCAGGGTTCTGGCCTCCCAGCCCAGCCCCCTCCCCAGAGCATCCTCAGAGGTTGTGTCTGGGTATAGTATTGGGGGGAAGGTGCAGCTGGGCCCTGGTCAGCATCAGGAACTGTCGCCCTGGCCTGGAATAGTCTCTGGCCTGCCTCTCCAGGTCGATGGTGAGCTCATGGGCTCAGGGCTGGGTCAGTCAGCGCCCAGCATGGCTGCACTCAGTAACCATTTATGAACACGTAAAGGACCAGGAGAAAGATGGAAAGAGGTGGGTGCTTGGTGGGACCTGGGGCTCAGGGGGTAAGGCTGAATCCCCCTGAGGAGTGAGAATCAGAGGCAGCTGGAGAGACTGAAGTCATCCATAGGAAGAACTTCCTGCCAGAATTAGATGAATGTGAATGAGGGCTGGGAAAACCCCAAGAGAAAGGCCTCTCACTCACTTTGTGTCCACCCCTGCAATCTTCTGCTCCCCAGAAAAGGCACGGGGGCAGGTGATTTCTCTTCCAGTAATCTTGCCTTCGCATATTTCTCTCCTTACCTGTCCTTCCATTGAACCGGATGGGCTGCTTAGCCTGTAGGCAAAGGTCCAAATGGTGTGTGCTCAGCCTTAGCGTGTGCAGGCGCTCTGCGAGGCAATGGAAAGAGCACCCAGTTACCCAAGCCTGAATCCCAGGTCTCTCTCTTCCTCATTTTGCCTTGCCCTAATTTTATCTATTAAATATCTCTCAGATCAAAACCCTTTTCTGTATTCCCCACCCCCTCCTCCTGCCTCCCTACCACTCTCTCCACATTGGGCATCTTGGCCTGTCTTCATGCCCCCCACCCTCCCCCTCCCCGGGCCGTCCCCTCCCAGGGGCCAGAGCAGCTTTTGTACTGTCAGGTCTTGTCCCTTCCAAGCTTACAATCTTCCCAAGGCTCCCAGGGTCCAGCTCAGGGCCTCCCAACCCTTTCCACAATGGGAAGTGTCTGAGGCCGCCAGGGTTGAAGGTGAGAGGCTGCCCCAGGCCGACCAGACCCCCTCAAGGGCTGATGGGACCCATCCCTGCACACCTGTCTCCCAGCAGAGGCCGAGGGTCCCTGGGGCACCCGGTCAGAAACTCTGATCTATGGGGAAGAGAAGCCTAGGCTTCCTGGCTTGCTTTGCTCCTGTGAGGCGCCTGAGGGGACTGGCAGTCTAGACCACTTCTGAAAGAATCCTAGGCTGGAAGTTTTCCAGGCCACGGTAGGGGGTGGGAATTTGGGCTACAGTGAGACACACCCTTGGGCCAGCCTAGGGGCCATTCCTTACAGTTTGAAAAGGAGTCAGCTTTTACTCAGACCTCAGCCTCTGGAGGGGTCCCAGTTTTCTGGGGGTCTCCTAGTAGACTTCACCCTGGCAGGAGGGAGGGCTAAGATTTATCCTCTGGCCCTGAAGCCCCCAGACCTCAGAAAGCTGTACTCCCTAGTACAAGTTCCGCAAACATATCGCGGCCAAAGCTTATTTCCGGATTCTGCTCACCTCCCTGGATTCCAGGCTCTTAATACTAACCCGAGTTTTTCACTTTCTGCCAGCTCATGGATGCACTCAGGACAATGTTTTCAATACTTCATCCAGCATTTTAAGTTGTTGGCAGTATGATTGGCAGGGTGCTGGTGCACTGTGTTTCTGGAAACAGCAGTCCAGGTTCCTCTTTTGTGTCCCAAGCTGTTCACCTTGTCTTCCCAACGCAATCCTGGAGCGCCTCCCCTCTGCCCTCTCCTGCGTGCACGCTCTGCTCCAGGCTCACTGAAAGATTTGCTAGGTTCTTTCCTTCCACTTTCATGGGATTTTGCATTTGACCTTCCCTCTGCTCATTTCAGTTTTCCTCTCGGAAAACTCCTATTCATTCCTCAAGACCCAAATCCAACGCCCCTCTTCCAAGAAGCCTTCCTTGCCCTTCACGTGCTGAGCCAGGATGCCCACTGTGCTGCCTGCATCTCTCCATCCTTTTGGAGAGAAGAAATCTCCATTTTCTTGAGAGTCTAGTCTGGAACCCAGTGCCCTGGAAGAGGAACCCTGAGCTGGAAAATCCGAGTTCCTTCCCCAAAACACTCTGTTACTTTGATTCCTTGTGCAGCCAGTCGGGAATTTGGAACACTCTGGCATTACCAGGTGAAAGAAAGAGTGTGTGTGCACATGTGCATGTGTGTATGTGACTGGGTGAGTGTGGGTGTATGTGTGTGGGTGGGTGTGTGAGTGTATGTTGTGGGACTGTGGTGTGTGGGAGAGAGAGTGTGTGGTGTGTATGTGTATGATTGTGTGAGTGTGGGTGTATGTGAGTGTGTGTGAATGTGTGAGTGTGGTGTGGTGGGGCTGATGCTCTTCCAGGCCCCTCTCTCTTTTCTGTTCACCACTTCCCTCTCCCGGCAGCCTCAGCCCATGTGTGTGTGAACCATGCGTGTCCAGGGTCGTGCTTGGCTGCAGGGGTCAGAAATCCCAGCCTCCAGCCAGCTCCACCCCAGCTGGCTTGTGCCCTTGGGGCCTTCTGGGGCCTTCTGGGGCCTGGGCCAGCTGTTTGCCCTTGGAAGCTCCTGAAGGCTTTTCTCTGCCCCCTCCCCACCCTAGGTTTTCTACGCCAACTGCAGCTGCGTGGTAGGGGGAGGCCCTGTGCCCGCGGGCTCCTGCGACTCCGCCTGCAGCCACCTGGTGCTGCCCTTCATGTTCCTGGTCAGCCTGGGTGCGGCACTGGCCAGTCTCACCCACACACCCTCCTTCATGCTCATCCTAAGGTGAAAGCGGGGGCAGGCCACACCTGGTGGATACCAAGAAGTCCTTAACCCTAGGCAGGACAAGGAATCCTGAGGGAGGGGTTCCAAGAAGGAGGCCACTCGGGTGTGCTGGGCCCCCCGCAACAGGCCAGGCTCTCGCTGCCCCGTCTTCGTCCTCACGGCAACCTGCTAAAGTGAAGTTTCCTCCCCATTTACAGATAGGAAAACCGAGGCTCAGAGAGAGTCAGATGTCAGCCCCAGGTCTTGTCACAGCCGCTGGGCGGAATAGTACTGGTGCCTGCACCAGAGCCCAGGTCCTCACTTGCCTCAGGGGACAGGAGGCCACACCTAAGGCCCTGCCCTGGCCACCCAGTCACAGCAAGGAGAAAGTGGAGTGTCCCCCGACTCCCCGCCCCCACCCTACCTGTGATGAGTGGGCCACAGGAGGTACATCCAGAAAACCAAGCCCTGTAAGTTGTGGCTCATGAGCCTTCAAGTCAATAAGCACTTGTGTGTCCACTGTGGACCCAGCCCACGCAGAGCACTGCTTCTTGGTTCATGTTCTTTCTGGCCTTTGTCCTGAGGGTGCCTGCTGGGACCGACAAATTGTTACCTAAGGCCAAAGTCAGCATTCCTAGGGTGGGGGCTGGAATAAGGGGACCTCAGAGCAGGACAATTCTAAATTTTCATCATGTTGGGATTATTTTGGTTCCCCATCTGTTTCCTAGAAAATTAGAAGGGGGATGGAGACCCTCATAAACACGACAAGACATGTAGATCTGTAAAGCAGCCTGGCCAAAAGAGAAGGTAGAGGAATCAGATGCCCCAGCAAGGCAGCCCGTTTAAGAGGAGTTACGGCAGGCGGTGTGCTCACAGATTCTTTTTTTTTTTTTTTTAATTTTTTTTAACGTTTATTTATTTTTGAGACAGGGAGAGACAGAGCATGAACGGGGGAGGGTCAGAGAGAGAGGGAGACACAGAATCTGAAACAGGCTCCAGGCTCTGAGCTGTCAGCACAGAGCCTGACGCGACGCTCGAAATCACGGACCATGAGATCATGATCTGAGCCGAAGTCGGACGCTTAACCGACTGAGCCACCCAGGCGCCCCTCACAGATTCTGACCCCCTGACGCCCACCAGCTGTGAGGTCTTGGCCAAGTCAACCTGTCTAAACATTCATCAGTTTCCTTATCTGTAAAATGGGCCTGATGGCATAAACGACCTCATGGGGGTGAGGCGGGGGTTGCAGTACAAAATGAGCTCATAGGGAGCACTCCCAAAACACCAGCTGCTGGTATTACTACAAAGGAGGAGCCAGTGATTTCCAGGGCAAACTAGGCTGGGGCTTCCCGGCACCTGGGGATGTTGGAAGCCATGTCTGGCTGGCTTTGCCAAGTGTAGGAGGAGAGGGGAATCTGGTGGGCCCAGGGGTAGGGAGAGGGGAGGTGTCTGTGGCCAGGAACACAGGGAGGCCAGCACCGGACCCTGATGGCCAGTGGGGGTGCCTGGAACTGGGTGCTGGGCTCGACAGGTTGAAGGGAAATGGAATATGGAACCTGAGCCCACCCAACCCCAAACCCACAGACCTTCAGACTGGGGGAAGGCTGGCCCCTGGGTGGTGAGAGAGCAGGGGATGGTGAGAGCCCCTTGAGGGCCGAGACCCTCTCAATCCTCATGTCACCGTGTTTCTGCTTCTTAGGGGAGTGAAGAAAGAAGACAAGACACTGGCTGTGGGGATCCAGTTCATGCTCCTGAGAGTTTTGGGTAAAGAACCTTCCTGGGACCCTTAGACACCCACTGTGTGCTGGGCCTGTGGCACAGGGATGAGTGGGACCCAGTTCCTGACCTTAGGGTTCACAGGCTCATTGGGCAAACTGGACCTGGTACCCTGGAGGTGGGTGTGCAAGCAGCTAGAGGGCCATCCAGGGAGCCAGCATCTCACACCATGGTGAGGGGTGGGCTTGAGGGCCAAAGACTTATGGGACAAGAGGCCCCAGTGGCTCTGGGGGGGGGGGGGGTTGCATATGCCAAGGAGTAGGGGGGTTGGGTAATGCAGGATGCCAGGCCTGTTGTCCCCTGAGCATGTCCTCCTCCAGCCTGGATGCCCAGCCCAGTGATCCACGGCAGCGCCATCGACACCACCTGTGTGTACTGGGCCCAGAGCTGTGGGCGGCGGGCCGTTTGTCGCTACTATGACCATGACCTGCTCCGAAACCGGTGAGACCTGAGGTGGGGGGTGCCAGGGGCCCCCATGGGGAGGCTGCTGGAAATACTCTTGGGGTCTCAGGTGGGACAGCAGCAGGGACGAGAGGCCCATCGATATCCCCCTGCTAGGCAGCAGGTGCTATATCCAGTACTGAGCTCACCAGTCCTGTGAGTTGGCCACTGTCCCCCCACTCTTCTGGATGAGGAAAGTGACCCATTAAAGCAGCCCAAGGTCACACAACTGATAACACACAAAGCTGGGCCTCGAACCCAAATGGTCTAACCATGGTCTGTGCAGGAACATGTGTCACCGTGGCGGACCATGGGGGAGGATCAGGGGAGCAGCCCAGCTGTGAGAAAGATGGGGAGTTGAGGTGGGGTTGGGAGAAGGCCAATTTAGGACACAGGAGGCTTGGGATCCAGCCCAGCTCTGTCTCTTTCATTGGGAGACCTGTCTTTTCTGGAACTCAGTCTTCCCATCCGTGCAATGGGGAACCCAAAGAAACCTGAAGGCAGAGAGCTGCTGGGATGGGATAGGCGGTTGAAGGGGACTAGCTAACAGGGCTGGGAGCAGGGAGTTGGTCACTTCCAGCTCTGAGGACGGCATGGCTCCTGTGGGCTGGGACTGACTAGTGCCCATTCTATAGGAAGAAAGATCAAATAAGAGCTTTGGTGAGTTAGGGAAAGAGTGGAGAGGGAATCCTCTTGTGGCCGGTGGGGTGATCCCAAGTTGCAACTATCAGGCCCCCTGAGCCCTTAGACACAGAGGACTGTCCCAGGCTATAAGCCAGCTGGGGACAGGGCAGGGAGGATGCCCAGGCTTCTGCCTCCCTGTTCAGGACTCCTTCTGCAGAGCATCTCCCCCTTTTCCAGGGAAGGGGCTAATTCCAGGGGCTTCCCCATCTCCCCAACCAAGGCCATGGTGATAGGGTCCATTGCCCTGGGGCTGGAAGCCTCTTTTCCACCCGCAAGGTCTCAATGTCTCTGATCACACAATGGGTGATGATTGCTGACCCTACTCTGCCCCAGGCCAAGGCCATCCAAGCCCTAGACAAGGGAGGTCCTGAGTTGACAGGTCCCTTGCTCTTTTCCAGGTTTGTCGGCCTCCAGTTCTTCTTCAAGACAGGCTCCCTGGCCTGCTTTGCCTTGATTTTGGCCATCCTAAGGCAGCAGGACAAAGAGGAGAGGACCCAGGTCACCGTATCCATCCCTGGCCTACAGCAACAGCAGCCATTAGTGTCAGGGCCAGAAAAGAAGCCTGAGGAATTCAGAGCGTGAGCTGGTCCCAGAGTGGCTGCCACTGGGAATACCTCCTCTGGGCTCTTTGCCCAATATTGGGTGTCAGGAACCCCATTTTCTAATTCAGACTCCTCTGCTAACTTGCTATGTGACTTTGGGCAAGTTTGACCCTCTCTGGGCTTTTGTGACTCATCTGAACCAAAGAGTTGTCTAGGGTTTTGGTGTGTTGGCCACTTCTAATGCAAGATGGTCTTCCCCCTTCCTCCCCCAGCCAGACAGGCTGACCTGACCAGGCTTTCCTGGTGGAAGGACTGCATATCTTTCTCCCAGGTCCTAAGATAGAGAAGTAGACAACAGTAGGCCAGGCTGCCCTGCACACCTGGTCCTAGCCTAGCTTTGCCACTCACCAGGAGCACCCTCTCTGGGCCTCAGCCACCACCTCTGTCAGGTGGAAATGGACTTGCCAGCTTTCAGGCCTCTTCCAGCTATGACCATCTGTGTGGTCAGTATGGACTCAAGTCTCATCTCCAGCCCCACTCAGCCTGGAGGTGGGGCCAGGACAGCCTCCGGCAAGAAGTGTCCATTTGGCGCCCCCTGGAGGCAGAGCCCTGAACTCTGAGCGGGACCTACTAGGGAGGGAGCAGGCTCACAAGACATCCAGGCTGGTCGGGGCCTCCAGCAAACCTGGTGTGAGGGCCCCTGGGGAGTTAGCTGAGGCGGAGTCTCGCTCTCTGGACTCAGGAAGTCCCAGTCCTTGCCCTCAGGGAACCACAGTCTGGGTGTGGCCTAGTCTCTGCCTTCAGGGCTCCAGTGGGGAGGGAGACCCAGGTCCCACACTTGGGCATTTTCTGACTTCAAAGACCAAACACACTCTGCACACATTCACTGGTACTTATGCATTGCCAAGATTTCACTCTGACCAGGGCCCACCAAAGTCACTGTTACTTTTGTGACTAGATCCTAATTTCAACATTTCCTTCCTGGTGCCTAACTCTTTGTGGCCTGGGGCTGTATAGATGCCTGGTTCTGTGATAACCATGCTTTGGGGGGTAACATCTGGTTCTCTGTGATGCCTGAGTTGGTGTAAGCACCTGTTCTTTGTAAGGCCCAGGCCTAGAATGCTGGGACTTGTTAATGTCAGGCTCTATGTAATGAGCGGGTCTGTGGGATGCTTGTGTCTGAACCAACTGGTCCTTATCTTCAGTGGCCTTGTCTTGTTTTATGGCTAGTCTTATCTGGCCTGGTTATCTCCCTGAGAGGGGGAGAGAGTTTCCCCCATCTACTCCAGCCCATTCTGTTGCCACCACATACCTGACCTGGCTGGGACCTGCTGCTTGGGAGGCAAGAGGCAGATCTGTCAGCAGCAGCTTCCCAAGCCCTGTGCTGGAGGCAGGGGAGAAGCTGGGAGGCAGGTGGCGGGCAGGAGGGCAATGCAGCTCTGACCCTCTGAGCATCTCCCTGTGGCAGGGCTTTGAGGCTCTCCCATGTGAAAGAGGAAGGGGAAGGTACAGAAGTTCTCACTCCCATTTTGATTCTATTGGCTGGTATCTTTAAATGTTTAACATCTATCTGAGCCTGTTATCAATGCCAAGAATTTCAAATTCTCCTCCAACAAGAGGAGGCTGTTTACGTTTTATATTCCTTTTCCCAGGTTTTGCAGAAATAATTTGGAGTTATAGATACAGCTTATTATTAAATTTGTTCTTGCATAATGTCTCTTCTATTACAAAATTCCTTTCTTACAAACTGCATTAGAGTTTGCAACAACCACATTACTTCCAGCTATTTAGATTTAAGTTTTACTGGATTCATTATTCACTATTATTTCTTATATATGACATCTTTCCCTGTCTGTATATTCTGGTCTAATTTTCATTTGACTGGGTTACTTCCTCTAGTCATGGTTTCAGAAATGGGATCAGGTCATGAAGTTTGTGAGGCTTCACCTGTCCAAATTGTCATTCACGTTTTACAGAAAAGGAAACAGTTCAGAAAAATTAAGCAACTTGCCAAGATCAGACAGAACATAAATGGTGAAGCCAGGGTTTTGTGCAAATCGAAGCTTATAAACTTTGGGGAGCCCTCTTTAAAAGAAAAAAGAACACAAAATTGGTAAGAAAGAGTGAAAATTTACCTATAATGAGAAAAGAAGTAAAAAAAATACATCACACAATTCAGGAAAATAGCATACTTTTTACTAACTCTCGTGCGCACCTCTAAAATACATTTTCCCCCCTGACGATTGGAAGGAATTTCTGCAGCCTCGCTTCTGGTTCTGTCACTGCAAACCTGTTTCTTCTCTAGTGCCCATGTACTTCCAGGGCCAGGTAGCATAAAACACATTCATGCTATGAGATGACCTCTGGATATGATATCTTGATGTCACAATGCTGAGCTGGACAGTGAGGAGGAAGATTCTTAGAGGCCATTCTCTATACAGAGGTAGCTAGCAATGATTTATCTATATACAGAGGGGACTGAGAATCACATAAATATATCCCAATGAGCCCAAATTAAGGTGATCCCCATTCAACTGCCCCTTCGCCAGATCCCAGAAATGCCCATGGCCCCTCCAACCACCTCACATAAAGAGAAACTGGGACACGAGTAGCTGGAGTAAAAGGAACTAGCAATCTTAACTGCTTGTGGTTAAAGCATCTTACTTTTGCAGATTTCCCAAGGATATGACAACCTGAACACATTGCAGAGGTCCCTTCCTGGGCCTAGAGAGAGACCCGGATACTCAAGCAGCATTAGCTTCATGCTGAATCTGCCTCTGGGTCAAGCTCAGCTTTGAAGGAGAAAATGAGGTCCTTGTGTTTAAAATCTCCCAGGCTGGTCAGGGTGAGGAGACTCCAGGAGTCATCGCAAGAGAGACATGGGGCTGAGAGCCAGGGGTGGAACAGGTCAGGGCTGGAGGGGTTCCCAGGGACTGATGAATTCCAGGGAGCCATGCTCTTATGGCCTCTGGCCAATGAGGAGCCACAAGCTATTGCATCTGTGAACTCACTTTCTTCTCACCCTGCCGTTAGAAGTTGGGAGAAGTCATTAAAGTCTCCATGCTCGAGTCAACTGGTGGTAAAATCTAGCAGTTTCTCCTGGGACCAGAACGAACATCTTGATGCCTGGCCTAGAGGCCCTTTGGCAGACCCACCCTGGAAAGTTGCAGGTCAGGCAGATGCCTCTCTCGAGCTGGGAGCCAGGAGCCATGATTGGAGTGCAAATAAATGAAGAGCAAGAACCCACAGCACCTTTGACATTCTTTGGCCACGTTGAATTCTTTCCCCCTAACATTCCCCAACACGGGCACTTCCCGCTACCTAGTAGGCCTGCTTCATCCCCACCCCACTGCTTGGCTTTACATCCCACCTCATGAAGTCCTACCCAATCTTCCAGACTCAACTCAAAGGCCACCACCTCTACAGAGAAAGCCTGGTAGAGGTAATGGAGGGTGGATGACAACCACCTTAAAGACACTGATAAAAAGATACATCTCCATTAAAATTGCACACATATAAACACTTGTGCATCTGATTTCAGAGGCTGGGGACCATCTGAAGTCTGGCTGTAGACCTCTGGTGGAGTGGAGTGAAAAGAACAGTTTTAGAGTCAGTGAGCTTTGGATTCAAATCCTGACTGCCACTTACTCACAATGTGACCCTGAACAAGTGATTTGACTTCTCTGCATCTGTTTCTTCACTTGTGAGGCTGATCCTTCCTCTTTCCTGTCTCCCAAAAGTTGTGAAGATCAAATAATAACATACAGGCAGTGCACCTGATGACCAATATTTGTACGTTTCCTTCTCCTGTCCCTGAAAGAATTTAAGGCACACATAGAACATGGGGGCAGGATCGAGGTGAAGACAGAGGGAGGAGCCACCAAGGAGGGAGACACACTGCCCTGGCTGCAGCTCTGTTTGTCCCCTAATCTCTCTTCCACTGTCAGCCAGGGCTCAGCCTGCCCAGCCTTATCTCTCCCCACAGCCAGCCTGGGACAGCTTTTCTCAACTAGATTTACATTTTTATTGATTTTCTTTCTCCCTTCTAGAGCAGTCCCTTCCCCTGCTGCCCCTTTTGCTATAAAATGGGCTTACCCTGGGAAACAGTAGTTCTGGGGCTGACCAAGAAGTGATGGTTCAAGGATGGATTCATTCACCATTCATTCATTCGTTTGTTCAACCACCCACCCGACCAACAAATCCTACATGGCTGCTCTATGCACCTGTGCTGGCACTGCTGGGGACACAGTCACGTGTCAGATACAGCAAACTCCTAGTGTAAGCAGACAAGCTGACACACAGTGACAAAAGCATGAGTAGTCATATAGGGAATAAAGAAGAGGAAGCCACAAACTCTTCCTGGGGCCATCAGGAAAGTCTTCCAGAACATGTTAGATCAGAGCTGGCTTAGGAGATTAGGCAGGAAGTCCCTAGGTAAGATGAAGGGATTGGGCATGAGAAACACTGGGATGCACAAAGATAGGGAGACATGAGAGAGCAAGGTGCGTCTGAGATATGACACAAGAGCAATGTGGCAGGGGTGTACTGTGCTGGGTGGGGCAATCAGGAGAGACAGGAGAGCTGAGGCTGGAGACACCACTGGGGACTAAGCCTTGAGTTCCAGCAGAAGGCTTTGGATATCTTCCTGAGGGCAAGGAGAAGCCCTTGAAGCATTGATTGATGGATAATTCCATTGACTGGTTATTTTAAGTGGAGTGACATGACAAGATTTGTGTTTTAGAAAGGCTGCTGGCTGCACCATGGGGGCTTTGAGTGGTAAAGGGAAGCTGGAGGCCAAGATCTCAGGCAGGAGGCTGGTGCGCTAATCAAGGGGAGAATTAGGAGGTCCTGAACCGGGTCAAGAGAGGCATCCTAGAAGTGGGGACATCTAAGCTGAGTCTTGAAAGATGAGTAGGAACACACCAGGTGGAGAAGCTGGGAACGGTGTCCAGGGAAAAGAAAGGGCACAGATAAAGTCTCAGCATACAGAAAGCTCCTGGCAGGCTTGGGGAATTTCCACTAGTTCAGCATGGCTGCAGTGTGGCCTAAGAGAGGGGTCATGGTGAGGGATGAGGCTAAAGAAGTGAGTTGGGGCCTTAAACTTCTCTCAATATTCTGTCTCTGGAAGCAAAACTCAGGTGGGAGAGAAGAGGGGGAGCGCTGGCCACCTGTGCAGAGGTAGCTGTGTGGGACTGGGAGGGCCCTGGGTCAGGGGTGCTCTGTACTCAAAGCAGACCTTTCCATACTCAACAACACTTCACATTTTACAAAATCCCTTCACACTTGATCTTCACGGTTTCCTGGTGAGGCATGTGGGACAAGGGTTATATTTCCCATATAGTGGACAAATAAACTAAGGCCTAGAAAAGCACAAACATTTGTCCAAGGTTACTCAAGAGCCTCTCAAAATTCCACTGTTTGTTCTAATAAAACTTCTTGCCACAGAATCACATATACACACTAGATGATGTAGTGGCTGCTAACTAATGTGATGGAATAAAAAAAAAAAAATGAGAGGAGACACATCAGAGAGACCTCCTCCTCCTGTTCTGTTCCTTAAACTTCACCCTGCAGACATTCCAGCTGAGAAAACAGAACCAGGTTCTCCCTCTGCTCTGGAATCCAATAAACATGAGGGCAAATTCCAGCTGTGCCACTTTCCAGGTGTGAGGGGTCACTGCACTCAGCATTTGTTTTCTAATCTTAAAAATGGAAGGAATGGGGCACCTGGGTGACTCAGTCAGTTAAGTATCCAATTCTTGATTTGGACTCAGGTCATGATCTTGCAGTTGTAGGATGGAATCCTGCATTGGGCTCTGTGCTGGGCATGGAGCCTGCTTAAGATTCTCTCTCACTCTCTCTCTGTGTATGCATATGATTGCTGTCTGTCTCTCTCTCTCTCTTTCTGTCTCTCTCTCCCTCTCTCCCTCCCTCCCTCTCTCTCTCTCTCTCTCTCTCTCACACACACACACACACACACACTATGGAAGACACAAACTCCACCTTTCAGGGTTGTTGTGAGGGTGTAATGTGACAATATAGCACTACAGCAGTTAACTACTGCTGAGTAAGAAACTACCCCAAAACTTAGCAGCTTAAAATAACACATATTTATTATCTCACACAATTTCTGAGGATTGAAAACCCAGAAGCAGCTTAAAATGACGCATGTTTATTATCTCACACAATTTCTGAGGATTGAGAACCCAGAAGTGGACTGACTGTGAGATTGTGGCTCGGGATCTCTCATGAGGTTGCAGTCAAGTGTCAGCCAGGGCTGCAGTCATCAGAAGGCTTAATGGGGATCCACTTCCAGTCTCACTCTGTGGTTGTTGTCAGGCAACCATTTTTTGCTGGCAGTTGGTCAAAGGGTTTAGTTTTTACGCAAGCCTCTCCATAAGGGTACTCTTGCCATGGTGGCTAACTTCCCCTGGAATGAATGATCCAAGAGAATGTGTGCTACCAAGATGGAAGCCATGGTGTCTTTTCTAATACAATCTTGGAAGTGATATGCCATAACTTTTTCATATTCTATTGGTCACACAGACTAACCCTGGTACAATGTGGGAGGGGAACACAAAAGTTGTAAACACCAGCAGATATGGAGCATTGGAACCAGCCATTGGAAGCTGGTTACAAGTGGCCAGAGGAGTGTCTGGCACACAATTATTCATTAGTAGCTGCTGTTAGTTTCCCAATGCTCACAGACTGCGTGGGACAACAAGACTTGAACATGAACAGATGAAAGAGCTTGGCAAAGTAGACTTGAATTGGGTGATGCTCAATTATGTGGTAGAAGAGGGTGTGCTGGATAAGGGTGGAAACCAGGGCAGGATCCCTAGCAGAGGTGAAAAGGACAGGAGAGGCCAATCCAGAGAGGAGACAGAGTTAAGTATGGCAAGAACTACTGGTTGCCTTCCTATAGCCAATTCCCTTTCCTTGTTTTAGTAGCAAGGTACCTAGCCACAGGGATAATCCAAACCATTCATGGAAATGCCTTCCTCTTCACCAGTGAGTAGGCTAAGAGTAGACATGTGGCTTCATTTTGGTCAATAAGATGTAAGGGGATGATCCGCTTGGAAAAATCTCCTCCTGGATGACACAGGCATGAGAGAAGAAGAACTTTTATGCTCCCATTCCCTTTCTTCCTGCTTGGGAGTACATGGTGCTTGGTGCCATATCAGCCATTTTGTGATCACAGAGGAGTCCCTCTCAGAGCTTAGAATTGGAAAAGCCTTGATCATTAAACATGGTTGAGTCACCAGACAAACCTGGACCTACCTTCCCCCCTCTCCTTGTTAAGGAAACAAAAGGTTTAAGCCTCTAAATCAGGTATTCTCTTACTTGCATTCTAACTGATTCAGTGAGCAAAGTATTCCAATTCCCTCTGGAGTTATTTCCTTTTCCCAAGGCAGATAGAGTGGAAATGTAAATGGGAAAGTGACTTGGCCTTGGAGGCAGGCGGCCTTGGTCTAACCCTAGCTCTGCCTCTGAGTTGCCCTGTGATCTTGAGCAAGTCCCTGCCCCTCTGGACCTCCAATAATTATAGCTAATATTTATTGACTGCTTACTCTGTGCCAAGCACTCCGCTAAGAGCTTCCCTTGCATTATCTCATTCAATGCTCACATCAACTATAGTGTGTCAATATTATTATTCTCTCTATTTTATGGATAAGGAGACTGAGATCCAGACATATTATGTAATTTACCCAAGGTTACACACGAAATTAGTGCTGGATCTCTGGATTCTGAATTCAGGCTCATCTCTCTCTAAAACCCAGGCTCCTGACCATGATGCTCTACCACCCAGCGGTAAAAGGAAGTCTCTGGACAAAATGACCTCTAAGGGCCTTTCCAGCTCAGATATTCTTTGATTTGCTGTCCCATTTCTAGCTACATGATGAACAAACCAGCTTATCCTAGAGAAGAAAGAAATAAAGACTGTCTTTAGCCATATGAAAAGCTGTCATGTGAGTGGGAGATTAGACTTTCTCAGTGTAGCTCAGAGGACGTGAACTGGACCAATGTGGGGACACTACAGGAAGAGAGTGCATCTTACATAAGAGAGAACTTTCTATCTGCCATTCAGCAGGGAGTAGAGGTATGCACACAGATAATGACTCCCCTGTCATGAAACTTATGCAATATATGTTTGATAAACTTTTGACAGAAGTACTCCATTGAGTAGGTATGGGAATAAATGGCTTAAACCTTATAGTAGAAATTAAATGGGAAAATATACTAGAATACTCTCAGCACCATAACTGATAAAATAGTGGGAGTCGATAAACTGGGGTTTCTTTTCCCTTTTGACACTGAGATTCTTGGATTTTAATATTCCCTAATATGGACTTTTGGTTCTTTGGCTCTAGTATTCTATAGTATTTCTATAACTTCAAGACACTGTGTTCTGCCCTGCTAAGTTGGTACGGTTTTAATATTCCAACTATCCATGGTCATGTGGCTCTAGAAGCTGAGCAGTCTATGATTTTGTACCTTAATAGTCTCTAGTTTTAACAGTCCAAGATTCAATAAAGTGTCTCCCAGAAGCTCGAGAAATATGAAGGAGTTGTTCCAAATACTGTACTTCAGTGACCAGGACATACATTGGGCTACTCCCTATGTCCATCTTATCACTCCACCACTATCCCCCCACCCTAGCCTCGGGCTCTTCATTCCAACCAACCCTCCTCCTTGATCTCTATACCATCCTCACTCTGCTATCTCCCCAAACACTGAGGAAGTACATTCACTCTCTATCTGCTGGCAATTATACATTGAACAAGGATCCGCTCTGTGCCAAGACTTGTGCTTACTCTAAAGGGGATATAAGGGAAGGAGAAGGCATGGTCATGACTCTCAGGAGGCCTAAGATTTAGAGACCCAAGTCTCTTGCTTTCCTTTAAGTTCAGCTCAAGCTCACCTCTACCAGCAAATTTTCCTTTATTAACACAAAATATCTAGCACCAAAAACCTCAATCAGAAGTGTGAATATCTGAGTTCTTTGGTAGGTTATTGTGTACATTTTAATGTCTCTGTCTATCGTCTCCCTGATTATAACTGAGGTTTCCCTCTAAATCAAGAACATGTCTCCTCAGCTGAACTGAGATTTTCCAGAGGAAGACCAGGTCTTCCTCATAAGACTGGAGGCTCCATGTAGACATGGTCCATGCCTCCCTTATATCATACTTGAGTTAGAGTTAAAGACACAGTGATGTTTCTCCACCACTTTAACAAATTCTCAAAGGTAGTTCATAACTATCATTGGACTGAGGATTTTATAAAAGCATAACTCACATCTCCCTTTAATATGGGAAAGTCCTCAAGGCCAAGAAAGGGCTTCCACCCTCATACTGGGGTCCATCTCCCTGACAGCAAAGCGTCTAGGGCTCTTCCCTCTCTTCCTATTTCTTCAATCCCAGCCGAGGACTCTAGCCATAAGAGATATTTTTCCTAAAGATGATAAACAAATAAATGGAAAAGGGAAGATTCAGAAGACAGAATAGGAACTCAAGCCTGTCCCCAGCAGGTCCAGACCTTTTCTTACTCTATCCTGGTCCATCTTCTAAAAGCTGCTGTCCCTCTGCCTCTCCTAGCAACTCAGAGCAGTAAGTGAAGATGTCAGCACCTTGGACAGCGCCCAACCCATTACAGTTCTCAGAGCCAGCGGAAGCCAAGCTCTCCAACTCCCTTAGCCTCTGGGTGATGGATTTCCTCGTTTCTCAATTTGATTAAAGCCCAGTAGATAAGCAGAGCGCATTGTTCCTTTCTCTTCTCTCTTCCTGATGAACATAATTAACTCCGTCAGGCTGGGAATACTTGCTCTTAAATAGTGCCTTTCCAGCCCCCACCCAGGCATGCGTCAATAATACACAGTCAAAACATTTGGAAGATACACGTTCTTTCCTGGGGAATGGAAGTGGGAGAGGAAGCTCTTCCTGAGATATACAGGGGCTGTGACTGGAGACTGAAAAATTGTGGTTGGGTAAAGAAAACCTTGAGCCAAAAGTCAGGAAATCTTAAGTTTGTTCTGGCCTTGCCACTAATCCAGATAGGATCTAGAACAAGTCACATGCTCTTTATGAGCCTGTTTTTTCCATTTATAAGATGAGGATATTGGATGAGAGGATCTCAAACGCTATGTTCAGTGCTTAGATTCTATGGGGAGGATTAAAACAGAGGGAAAGAGGCTTGCCTAAGGTCACAAAGCAAGCTCGTGGCAAAGCTGGTTTTGAATTCATGACTCCTGGCTTCTACTTCAGTGCTATTTCCTTTACACAGAACTTCTCCCTTCCTCCATATTACAGAATTTCTTGCCTGGGGATGTGGCTGAGGCAGCTGAAGAGGGGTGGGATTGAGATTATTGGTGCCAACAAAAGAAAATAAAATTTAAGGTATGTGGAAATGCTGATGTCTCTGAAGAGAGCAGAGAACATAGTAGAAATAATTAAAATTAGGGGGAAAGGACCACCTGATAGAGACAGAAATTCAACTCCAAACTCAGAGAATCCCATAGAGGCTTTGTTACTTCTCCAAGGCCATCCAGCAAGGCAACTGTAGAATCCTCTTAAAGAGAAAGACTAAACTCTTGATTAACTACTGGGGGTATCCCTGTCAGAGAAGGAACAATATGAATCACTGCATATGTATCAGGTTACTAAAGTGTGCCCAGCTCTGTATTTGGTACTTTAGTTGGGGCATAAGGAGTAAGACATGAATTCTGTTCTCTGTATCTTTGATATGCTGCTTCTTTTACTTGGAATTACTTCCAATGCATTTATGTATGTCCACATACTGTTGTTCTACTAAGGCCCAACCCGAAAGTTTACCCTGGCAAGAAGATATCCATAGCCTTATCCAGATACCCCTTCTCCCTCCTCTGAATCCCCAAAGCATTTTCATTGTTCCTGTTTTACAGTACTCATCATCATCTGCTTTAACTGCTCCCAAAGAATGAGCACCTGTATTTTACTCAGTTTTGAATCACTCAGAATGCTCAACACAGATTTAAAATATAATAGAGCCCCAGTAAGTACTGGATGGATGGACAGATGGATGATGAATATAGATGTATGAGTGACTGGGAGAGGGAGTAGATGAAGAGATGGATGTGTGGATGGATAGGAGGTTTATATTGGTAGATGGTGAATGGATGGATGAACAGTTAAGTAGATGATCAGACAGGTGGATAGAAATGTATAAATGGGTAAATGAGCTGGTTCGTAGGTAGGTGGATGGACGGGTGAATGAGTGCATGAATGAATCTATGGGCAGCTGAGTAGAACAGTATGTAGGCAGAGAGTGAGGTTGGTGAATGGATGGATGAATATATAGATAGTAGTGTGGGTGAATGGGTAGATGGATAATTGCATGATTGTATGAGAAATGTCAGGGTAGATGTTAAGAATTATGGGGAAGAAACATGGAGATGTTCCTAATTATCACAAAGATCATTTTCACGGAGACTTTCCATTGCTAATGTCAGAAAAAAAAATGATGATGGGGATTTGCTGACTCTGTGTGTAAGCTGAGTCAAAAGTGTGCTATCCAGCCTCAAAAGATTTCCATCAATTTCAGGCTCTATCAATGGAAATCTAATATCAACATCAGAAAAGGTGACAGTCCTGCCCTGACCTGTTCACACTGTCCTGAAGTCTTTGTTCTGCTCTGTGCATCTGGGGAGATGATGATCTCCATGCCTTGTCCACAGAAGAGATACAGTGGGGAGTAATATGTAAAGTCTACCAAATAAAGAACTAGTGAAAGAGCCAGGAGTGTTCAGCCTGAAGAAGAGCAATCACCGTGTCTCAGGATCTGGCTGTCTGTACTGGGGCAGGCCCTGTAGCCCCAGAGGCAAAGCTGGGTCTCAGAAGTCACAAGGCTGATGTCTCAGCCCCATTTGAGAAAGGCCATCATACAAGGGAAGGGCTATCTCAGGGGAGTGAGCCCCCCATCGCTGGGGGTACACAAGTAAGATCTGGACATCCGCTATCAGAGAAGCTGCAAAGTGAAGATTTGCTTGGTGTAGAAAGTAAATAAAGATAACGCCAGGGCACCTGGGTGGCTCAGTCGGTTAAGCATCTGACTTTGACTCAGGTCATCATCTCATGGTCTGTGACTTCAGGCCTCATGTTGGGCTCTATGCTGACAGCTCAGAGCCTGGAGACTGCTTCCCATTCTGTGTCTCCCTCTTTCTCTGCCCCTCCCCCACTCACACTCTTTCTTTTGTCTCTCAAAAAATGAATAAACGTTAAAAAAATTTTTTAAAAAGGCAACGCCAAGGTCTCTTCCCACCCCCAAATTATATCATCTGTTCATCTCTTCATTTCTCAATAAATTATGTTAGGCTGTGCCCTGTGCTCAGATTGGAATGCTGGCCAGAGCTGAGAGTTTGGGGAGATTTGAGAGAAAGGTAGTGCTTATGGGACCCTCAACTTTCTGTCCCTGTAGGACTGGGTTTGAGAAATGAGGAGGAGGTGAAAATGTCCTTTCAGAGACCCAAATGACTGGGGAGGGGGAGGATCAGAGCCACGCAGAGCCAATCCATGACCTAGATTCCCTGTAATTAATGAGCCTACGTCACTGACGTGTTGGCTTCTGATCAGTGCTGTCTCCCCAGCCCCGCCCAACTCTCTGGTATGAGAAGATTAAATCAATTAGGAGGAGGAGATCTGGCTGGCGCTGGTTGGGAACAGAGGATAATTCACTTACATAACAGGGGATTGGGGTTTGCACTTGGCCCTTGAGTAGTGGGTGTGGGTCCTAGACCCCAGGCCTTTGGGGAGAGACTTCAAGAGTTAAAAGTGAATGCAGAAAGGGCAAGGGGGTCCAGGGAAAGAAGGAGTGATGACCCCAGGTAAAGGCCCATCTTTCGTGTTCCTGCTGAGAACTAACCCCCTGTTTTCTGGGCTGAGAGAGAGCCAAATTGAAAAATTACTCTTCTTACCCCAAATGAGAGGGGTCCCAGCCACTAGAATCATTCAACAGTGAAAATCTGACCACGCCTCTCTCCTTAGCTGGCATTTAAGGTCCTGCAGCCTCTCCCACCGCATCTCCTACCTCCAAGGCAGTGGGGGTGTGTAGAAAGGAAACAAACACGTCCTGGATTTCCCTCTGTGCCAGATCCTGGCTAGGCACTGAAGGTACAGAGAGAAACAAGTCCAGTTCCCTCATAAGTGTTGCCTTCTGAGGAAGACATATACCTGCAACACTCTGTGCCAAGCAGTATAACAGAGGACTGCAGGGGCAGGGTCCAGAGGGGGCACAGTGAGGGAGGCCTCCCAGGGTCAGTTCCAGAAAGCTCCCTAGAGGAGGCAATACTTGCATTCAGTGTGCCTGATAAGAAGGATGGATTAGTGGGAGTTCTTCAGGCTGACCTGGTTAAGGGAGGGCCTTGGGTAGAGGGAACAGCATGTACAAAGGCACGGCAGTGAGACAGCTTGGCATACACTCAGGGAACTAGTTGATGTGGATGGAGCCTACAGCATAAGGCAGGAATGGGGGAGATGAGGCAGGAGAGATAGCCAGGTCCAGGTCTCACTGCCGATGGCATGCCAAGAAAGGACAGAAGCAATAATCCCAGAGTCTCTGATCAATCCACGCTTCCTAAACACTGACAGTATGCCAGGCTCCAGGTGGCATTCAGGCCTGGCTGATATCTCTGGAGTTCCACTTGTGGGCTGGGCCTGCCTGCAGCCCCTTGCCTAAGATACCCAGACAAGCAGTCTTACTGGTTAAATTTGAGCTGGCCCCTGGGGGCCTGCTCCTGATACCTAACTGGCCTCCTGAAGACCAGCCCAATGGTGAGTAAGGGCCCCATAAGGGTGGGCTGAGATGATATCCTGGAGATGGAGCTAAGGTATGGATTAAGAAATGTTCAGGAGGTTGGACTGGAAGGACACAGCCAGGGTTTTTACCTCCAACATGCCATCCTACGGGAAACGCAGGTCTGGAGGGGAAGAAAATGAGCTGCAAAGGTTTCAGGCTGCTTAAGTCACAGGATAAAGCAGTGGAGGTCCAAAGAGCCTTAGGAATCCAAGTGAACCACACACACGCTGCCTGTAGGAAGCGGGCATGTAGCAATCCCTCCTTTCCTTCATTCTTGCCTTCAGCAGCTCTGAGTAACTCCTCTCTCCAGGCAGGCTCTGGGCTGAGCAGTGAGGCACAGATCTAGGATCACCCTGTTCGTTGTCCAAAGGGCCAGCAGTAAGCCCAACACTTCTAGCATATCCAGGAATTGTCTGCATTAAAACTTTGGCTGGTAGTTAAAGCCAGTGCCTGAAATTTATTTCACTGTTGAAAGATCTAGGAACTAACCTTTGTGGTCGCAAGCAACAGCAATGGACTCACACGAAGCAAAACAGAAAAAAATTATTAGCAGTTCCACTGGGCATCTCAGAGTGGATGAGAAAGCTGGAGAATCAAAAAAGTGGGTACCTGAATTCACAGCCAAGGTCATACAATAGGAACAGCTGGTCCCAACACCTCTACTGGCATGGCCTTTGAACATCTCCACAGCACTACACCTCCAGATGTTGCACTGCTGCATGGCATGAGCACAGATATATTCTAATGAATCTTCCTCCCAGCCTCACTAACTGTCACATCGAAGTCCTGAGCCAGGAATGGCTGGCCAAACTGCCAGGGGGTGACAGTGGGAGAGTTATCTGGCCCCCTTTGGCTTTGAAATGGAAGGTGGGGTCCTAGTTCCCAAAGGCTTCACCTCCTGGGGAATTCATTCAAAATATAAAAATGGATTCGTTTTAGGCAGCAAAAAATGTGACAAGTGTCCACTACATTTTTATTGAGGACTCACTGAGTATGGGATGCACTGCCAGATGTTTCATATACACAGATCTGCAAGGCAATTCTCTAACTGGATAATGGTTGATCTCATTTGATAGCTGAGGAAACTAAGGTTTTAGAGGTGAAAGTAACTTCCAAAGCCACTCAGCTAATGAGTGATAGAGCCAGGATTTGAATACAGGTGGGTTTTTGTTGTTGTTATAAAGACATCATGCTGTCTCCCAAACTGTAAACCAATCACTGTACTTATGGTTCCTAACATGTAAAACAAAAACAAAAACAAAAACATGTGGGGGCACAGAAAAATGTCAGGAAGTAAATACTCCAATGTCTTCACAAAATGATTGATGGGATAATGGGATTATTGAGTTTTTTTTTTTTCCTCCTTTTTCATGTTTTCCTATACTTTTTTTTTTTTTTTTTTAACTAAGAGCATGCTAGGGGCGCCTCGGTGGCTCAGTAGGTTAAGGGTCCGACTTGGACTCAGGTCATGATCTCAGCCCACATCGGGCTCTGTGCTGACAGCTCAGAGCCTGGAGCCTGCTTTGGATTCTGTCTCCCTCGCTCTCTGCCCCTCCCCCGCTCATGCTCTGTTTCTCTCTCTCTTTCAAGAGCAAATAAACATTAAAAAAAGATTTAAACTAACAGCATGCTTCCCCTTAATAATCATAAGAAAAAAATAAAAGTAAAAGTTTTAAAGATTAGAGCAGTGTTAACACAATTATGGAGAACATACGCTTAGAAAAAAGACAGGAAGGAAATTTGTCAAAAATGTCTCTGGATAGTGGGATCATAGGTGTGTTTATTTTTACCTTCCATTTTTCAAATTTTCTATAGTGAGCACACTCTGGGGAAAAAAAGCAAAATAACTTTGAAAAAAAACAGGCATAAAATTATATTAACAAAGAGATGGCAAGGCCGTGCTTTGGTTCTTTAAGTTCCTGTAGTCCTGTCCTGTAGTTGTTTGGAAGTCAACGTAGTTCTGGGTTTTCTGGGGCAGCCTGGCAGTCCCCTGCAGTGTCTGCTGCCAGAGCTAGCCCAGCTGGCATGGACCACGGTCACCACAGTTATCTCAGGCTGAGCGCTCCGAGCCAGGGTGGGAATAACTCAACATTCCCACCTCTTCTAACAACATGTACCTTATCAGGCCCTGCTACGCTGTAAGGTAAGGACTCAGCCCCCGGAGCTGAAATTCTCTCTGTTGGTTTTATCTCTCATCTCACAGGCTTTAAGGTTTGCCTTCTCCTCTCTGAATGGGGCAGTGCTGGTCAGTTGTGTCAAATTTAAGCCCCTCTGAGGTGCCTTCTGCGTCTCCGTATCTGAGGGGCAAGCCCCCAGTCCCCTCTCTTCCCTGCACTGCTCCAGCTCCCAGTGCTGTGGATGGACAGAGGATGGATGTTCAGTCCTGTCCTGGCCCCAGTCTGGTGAGGGAGGCAGTCCTCCAATCTCAGGGAGCCTCCAGACTATTCCCTACCTTAGGAATGTCTCAATCAGATGGAAGAGGGGGTCCTTATTTTACAGAAGTTCCCAGTGAGATGGGAAGAAAAGACAGGAGAGCGGGGCTGATTCTCATACAGGAGGAAATCAGTCTCAGCCAGCCTTGACTCCAGAAAGTTCTGTCCCAGGACTCCCATACCTTTCCAACACCTACTCCAGGTGGAACAGTCAACTACCATGGCCTTCCCTGGCCTCCAGGGCCCTCTGCTCCCTCCCCTTCTCCACCTCCCCAATCATATGGAGCTTCCTTATGCCCGATGCATCCTCCACTCCAATCTCCCCCACGAGGAGTCTTTCCACCTGCCTCCCCTGCACCTCAGTTTCTCTCTGAGAAATGAGGGAGCAAATGAGGGAGCCAGATATTCTTGAAGGTGCTCCAAAGCAATGGAGACATTCTGTGTCTCCTTAGCCCCTTTCCAGACCCCTCCCCTTCCCACTCCCTTCCCAGCTTCTTAACTAATCTGTTCCCTTTCCTCCAGGTTCCAGGTATGCCTCCTTCCTATAAAGCTCCCAGGATCTCCAGGCTAAGACCCACTCTGGCTCTTGCAGTGACCAAGCTGCTGCAGTAAAGAATGCAGTGGGGTAGAGCAGAGGTGGCTAGGGAGGGAGGAGGGCTCAGGCCAAGGCTGAGGTCGAGGAGCCTGGGCAGGGCAGGCGGCCAGTCCTAGCAGCCGAGGCCAAAGCTACCTCAGCAGCTTCTGCAAACCCCAGCAAGGCATCTACGCTTGGGTGGAGCTCCAGATTTGAGAGGCTCGTGGGGGAGGGGAGCACCTGCTGAGGTCAGCACAGCCTCCAGAAACCTCTCCAGAGGAGGAGGAAACCACAGAGAGTCCCAGCCCAAACTCTGGACTCAGGGATAAGAGGAAATGACACTCCTTACTCCCTAGGGGAAATGACTCAGGTCCTGGGAAGCTAGAATCCAGGGCAGAGAGGGTCCCCAGAGGACACCTGCTGGGTATAGGAATCTCCCTTACTCCCCACAGCCCCATAGAACCCCTGCTCATGTGCCTTCTGGGGCAGGAAGCTCATTCCCTTCTATGGCAGCCTATTCCTCTGAGAGCTGCTTCATGCATCAACTATCAAATTGCCACTGATGCCTCCTCTATGCCAGGATCTGTGCTGATGGGGATGCAGAGATACATCTGGTTCCTGCCCTCATGGAGCTTGCCATTGAAGTGGGGAGACAGACACGACCAAACGCTGCAGGGAAAAGCGGTGGAAGCCCAGAGGCAGTCCTGAGCTAGCTTTGGGGCAGGGTTGGGTGGGGGGGTCTGCCTCTCAGAGCAGACAACGGACCCATGGGGGCTCTCAGTAAGCAGGCAGCTTCAATTCCACCTAAATACTGACAATGCCAGCTTCGCATTTCCAGCCCTGACACAGCTCCTGAACTCCAGACAAATATCCCACTGTCCATTCAACATCTCCACTTGGATGCCTCAGTATCTCTAATTCATCAGCACCAAGGCCGAATTCACGCTCTCTGCCCACCCCTTTCCTGGTCTTTCTGCTCACAATGGATGGTCCCATCATCCACAGGCCAGACATCCTGGAGCCATCCCTCCTCTGCCTCACTATCTGGTCACCAGGCCCCGAGTGACAAGCCTACCACCCCTCCTGCCTCCACACTACCACCCAGCTCCAGTGCTGTTGTCACCCACCTGTACCCCAAGCACCTCATTTGTCTTCTCGCAGTCAGCCCCCTCCAATCACAAAGTGACAGTGATCTTTCCTGAAAGGAAAGATCCTGAAAGATCCTGAAAGATCACCTCTCCACTTAAAAGCCTTCAGTGGCTTCTCCTTGCCTTTGGGATAAAGGTTAAAATCTTGACAAGATCTGCAAGGCCTGGCCTTTGCAGACCTCGCCAACTGTATCTCAGCAACCCCCCTCCTCCATCTCCTGCCCTCCCATCTCTGGCCCATCAAGCCTCGTCCCCTGACCTCAGGCCTCTGCACGTGCTATTCACATGGATGCCCCATGGGTTCAAAGACTTGGGTTGCCCTCCTTTTCTCTTCCAAATGACACCCAGGACATCTGTTCTTTGCATGTTCCCTGGCCCTGAGCACCAATCTCTGGCCCTTGAAGGAACAGCTGTGGAGCTAGCCTATGGTTACAAAGTAACCGGCAGGTTTGGAGCCCAAGGTCCCAGAACCTCCCAGTGTTCCCAGACGGAAAGCCCTGACTCTGGCTCCCAGATGCCTTCCAGATCTCCCGCTCCCCTCCTGCTCTCTTCTTCCATTCCTGGTCTGGGAGCTGGGGGTGGAGAATGGGCAAACCTCCCCATCTCCTCAGCCCAGATTCTTCCTGGGCCTTACAGTGGGGCTCAGAGCTGAAGGATGAAAGAAATGAAGTGCCCAGACTGGTACACTCCATCTGGACCTGCAAGCCATGTGCTCCCTGGGCTCCCAGACAAGCCAGTCATCCTCAGGCCTCAGGCCAGGTACTGCCTCCTCTGTGCAGTGTGCCAGGACTCCCTGAAGCAGGAGTCCCGTTTTCCCAGGGCTCCCGTGGCATGGAAGACACCCGGCGCTACCAATTTGCCTGTTGTTGTGTTGGGTTCTCCTCCCCTAACAGCTCTACTTGCTTAGGAGGGACATGTTTTTTCCTCTGCGCCCCAAGCCCGGGTCCAGGGTGGCCCCAAAAGAGAGGCTCAGAAAAGGCTCAGCATTACAATATGGGACTAACATCACATAAACGTGTGTTTTTCTTTTCTTTGCACATAATTGCCATTAAGCTCCGTCTCCTTTGTCTTCGACATTTTGTGAGAAGGTGGGCCTATGAGTCTGACCAGCCTCAGCTCCTCTGCTTATTAGCTGTGACCTCAAGCAAACGCTCAACCTCTCGGGGCCTCAGTTTCTTCCCCTATAAAACGAGAACAGGGGCACCTGGGTGGCTCAGTCGGTTAAGCATTGGATTCTTAACTTCGGCTCAGGCCATGATCTCCCAGTTCCTGAGTTCAAGGCCCACATCAGGCTCTGCGCTGACAGCATGGAGCCTGCTTGGGATTCTCTCTCTTTCTGTCCCTCTCCCGGTGGCACTCTCACACTCTCTCGCTCTCAAAATAAATAAACTTAAGAAATGTTTAAAATGTTTAAAAAAATGAGAGCAATGTCCTCCTTCGAGAGTTTTCATAACTAAGTGAGCTACCTTATGCAAAAGTTATGGCACAGTATGTGAGCACAGTATGTGCTCAATAATTCCTTTCCCTCTCCCCACCCCAACCTTTGAGCCCTAATAGGAACCTAGCATTTACTTCCATGAACTTGAACCTATGGCTGTCACCTACATATCAAGTCAATCCAAATCATTTTGAAACCCAGTCCTGCCACCTGACATCGTCACCCTTCTGCCTGCAGATCTGGTACACGTTTTATTTGGTTTCATCTAAGTCCTTCAAAAATACATCAGACCAAGCATGTCAGCACGGAAGACTAAGCCATGGGCAGGGCTACAGTCTGCCCTCCAGACTGCCATTGATCCACTAATCAATTTTCCTCCACCAGCTGTCCCGGTAGCTAGGGATTCCCCTAGAGTATCACTATTTGATCCCGCCCCTTGTCTTGCCATAAAAACACCTTGGGAGATGTCCCAAATGCCTTTTTGAAATCAAGATTCTTAGGACTCTGACAGACCCCTGATTCATCACTCAGGGTCTCCCAAAGGAGGAGAGAGGGGAGATTAGCCTGACTTCCTTTAGGTAAACTTCTGCTGGGTCCTGGTGAGCACTGCGTTTTCGTCTTCTTTTTTCAATGATACAAGCCATTCTTTTTCTGTCTTTGTTAATGCTGTTAAGTCTGAAGAATTTTTAGTCTTCAGTGAAAAGTCTCACTTAGAAATGATCTAACACAGGCCACTTGCCTACAACAGTTGGCCGTTGGCTGAAAGCAGTGCAAAACACTTAAATGAGAACCTCCCTCTACCACAGGGAGGTGGAAATCTGCCTTCCAAATGAATGAAGGTTTTCTACAGGAAGGTAAATTTCCATCCTGCTCTTTCGACTTGTTATAAATGTAGAATGGTGAATTTCAAATAATCGCTGCCTTCTTGTAATATTGAGTCAAACATTCACTTGGTAAAAATATAACAACATTGTGCCTTAATAAAAGCTTAGCTGTATATTTTAAGACCAAGAAAATAAGCTTAGCCAACTATGATTTTCAAAGTTTTGTAAGATGGAGAACATAAAAAGCCAGACAAGAGGGAGCATAATGAAATCCAGCAGGAATAATTTGTAATTAGAAAACCCCACGCAATTCTTCAGCCAAGGATAATGGTGATCCATCTTAAAAACACATGTGTCCCATGCTGGGCACTGATGAGCCTAATCAGACACACTCCACGGACATTTTTCACAATACCGAGGGGCCCCTAATTGCTGGTGGGTGCAGACAGGCAAGCTTCTGCTGTTCCTCTCAGGAGATGATGATGATTAAAAGCAGGCCTGGAGCCAAACGGCTGGGGGTGGAATCTCAGCCCTCCTCCTACTCACGCTGTGGCCTTGGACGAGTTACTTACCCTCTCTGGGCCTCAGTTTCCTCATCTTTAAAATCAGGACTGAGAGGCACTACCTTTGAGGCTGTAAAGCTGTGAAGACAGCTGTAAAGAGCTGCAAAGACAGCAGCTATGTAACGTCTGCCTCACCCAAAATGTGTTCTCTCCTACTCCCCAGTTACTGCTGGGGTGCTCACAGGCGGGGCCAAAGGAGGGTCCTCTTCCGTCTCCCCATCCTGCTGCCCCTCTCCTCTGTTAGGAACATTCAGCCGCTGCCAGAACATTCAGCCTGCATGGAAAGGTGCTGTGCCCACAGTGGCCCTGCCCTGAGGCCTAGTGTATCCTCTCCTCAATGCCCCCCAGCCCGCTCTGGACCACAGCCTGGCCCTGGCCCAGCTGGTCTGCTGGTGATCTGCCCGAGCTAAGCAGAGGTGGCTCGGCTCCAGCAGGGGCTAAAGGTTCTTCATTTTGTTTTCTGCTTCAGCTTAACCATCTGGGGTGGGCGGGAGGGTAGGAGGAGTGGCAAAGAGGGAAAGAGAAATGCACTGTTCCCTCACTTCTTCCTCCCCTGCCTCCCCCATGGCCAGGCACAAGCTGTGTTCAGTCCGGCACTGTCCTCAGCCCCAGGAAAGCTGCCCCAGGGGTCCCCTGCATGATGTCCCAGGGGATGGAAGTGATCTGTCTCTGTACTGCCTCCAACATCCCCCCCTCCCCGCCTTTTTATGTCCTTCCCTGGTTCAGCCTGTCCTGCCTGTTGAGTACAACAGCTCTTCTCTGCACTTGCCACGTGCCTGCCCCTCCCCGGGCCGAGCACTGGGGCATAGGAGATGATGCAGGCGAGGGCTCTGCCCTCCAAGCACTCATTTTATAGCACCAAGAGCACAGGCTGCCGAGCACAGGCCTAAGCTGGACTCTCCACTCGGCCCCTTTTAAGCTGTGTGATCTTGGGTCAACTACTTAACCTGAGGGTCCACTTCTTTATTTAAAACTTGAGGCCAAAGTACCTCCATTTCAGGACCACTGTGAAAATTAAATACAATCATGTATGTAAACCTCTCAACTCAGCGCACTGCATACAGTGGATGCTCACTCATGTCTGACTGCCTTCCCTCCCTCCCTCCCTCCCTCCCGTCTCCCTCCCTCTTTCCCCATAGCCAGCTGCTTCTTTCAGAGGAGTGGGCCATGACAGTTCTACGGGTAGGTGTGTAGATGTCGAGACCTTCCCCAGCTGGGGGTCCTAAGAGCCAGGATTGGATGGGCTTGCGTGGGGCCAAGCCCCGTGCTGTGTAGTGTGGGGGTACAGACCAGCCATGCCTCTGCCTGCCAGGTGCTTTCTTTCAGAAGTAGACTCAGGCCTCTGACCTCCTTTTCACTCTCCCAGTGGCTAATTAGGGCCGATTGTGGGCTCCTTTTTAGCCTTTCCTTTTCTGAACTTCCAACTGGCTTCTTTTTTCCTTTCCCAGGGCAGTGCTGGGGACATACTGGCAGAGCCAAGCTGAAGCCCCCACCATAGGCAGGCAATGCACTAAGGAGGGGTGAGAGCTGTTTATCCTGGGTGTGTCACGGGAGCTGCTGAGGCACAGACTTTGGGGTTGGCCCAACAGGGAACTCTGTAGGCTGCTGTCCACCCATCTGTCCTGAGGTTCCTGTCTTAAGTCCAGGAATATGTGGGGCGTCCAGGAATCAGTGTTCTGGCCAGCTTTCAAGGTCTTCCTGCCCACCCACAGACTTCCAGAGAGTGACGAGCTCCTAAAGATCCCCAGGGATATTGTGCCCTTATAGAGCTGGGGGAAGCTACCCAGTGCACCTGAAGCTGAACACTTTCTCTATCATTTTGGGACACAGTTAGGGAAATCTAGGGACTTAGAACCTGACCTACTGGGGGAAACCAGCATTAGACCATCCTGATAAAAGACCAACGTAAGACTAGAAAGGCAGAAGCGGCTCTGGGGTGGCAAGAACCTCCAGTTTTGGGGGCCTAGTCTCGTGGTAATAGATGGTCTAACTGCAAAGAGCAGGGCTCTCTGTAGGCTCCTTCATGAGCTGGGAGCTCCAGCACACCAGAGATGGGAAATGAGTGAGTCAGGAGTCCCAGGGCCAGGGATTAGCAGCAAATGGGGCCAAGACCCAAGGTGGGACCTGAACATCTTCAATCACTAAGAAACAATGGAAACCACGGTGAAGTAAAGCTGCTCCCAGTGGACGGAGAGGAGAAGGGCCACAGTAGCTAGAGCCAGGCAGGGCTGCCACTTATAAGGAATCACACATCAGTGGAAAGGGTAGGCAGGTCAGGGGGATGTCATGGAGGAGCCCTGAGCAGAAGCAAAGAAAGAGACAAAGGAGGCAGAGGGCAGAGGAGTCATTAGGAAGGCTTCCTAGAAGAGAAGTGTCACCGTGAATGGTCAAGAAATATGGTGTCAAAGGTTCAGGAGGTGGGCTCACCAACCGTCTTGAGAACCAAAGCCTGTGGTGACCTTTACGTTCTAGGTGGGTGCCAGGGGAGTGATGCTGGAATTACTCAGGCCAAGGTGTCCTCCGCCCTCCATCTCCAGCGGGCAGGAGGCTGCCACATGTTTTCATCACGCCTTCTCACCTGGAGCCAGAGCCTGCTGCCTGATGGCTCCTCTGCTAATGGCTTCCAGGTGTGTCCTTGGGCCCCTGGGGGAGACATCCTGGAGGACACACCCCCTCCAACCCAAGTCCCACTGCTCTGGTCACCTTCAGCCACAGAACCTGGGCCGGCCTGGGGCAGGCCTTGGAACACCGGCGCAACCTCACTGCAGGTGGGATGGGTATCAAAGGTCACACTGTTTCCTTCTCTGATTGGCTGCTGAGCTCCGAGCCCCCTCATCAAGGTCACTTCTGGTCCCTGGTACCTTCAGTGCAAGGGACCCAGGGGTAAAATGAAAGTTGTCCCATGGAATAAGATGGCTGGATGGCCTGTGTCTCTGGGGAGAGGGGTCGGCCTCGTGACTCCTTAGGATACTAAATGTGTCTGTGCGTCTCCAGGACTATGGGCTGTTTCTTTCTGCAAATCTGTAACTCTCTCTGTATGTCTGTCCTTGGAACCATTTATTCCTGTTTTTGAGACTACATATCCACGTGTTTCCCTGTGTACTTCACAGCAAAGCCAACTCTGACTGCAACAACAAATTCCATCAGTGTTTATTGTCTAATAAATGGAAGTCCAGTATCACTCTTGCTGCTTCATTTCCCTGAGGCCTTAAGTTTTCATTCCAGAGTTATTTCCAGCCTAAATGGGAGGAATCTGATTCATGCTTGCCTTAAGAAGGCAAGAGGTTCACGGCTGATGCACTGAAAAGTAGCAGTGCCCCTGTGGCTTGGAGCAGACTCCACGCTCCAGATGCCTTGCAGTCTCTTGGGTCCATCTTCTGGTATTCTCCTGGGCCAGGCTGATGCTTGAGTGAGTCTGTGTTCCTGGACCAAAGCTTATATTGGCCACCAGCTTTATTATCACCATCCTCGCCATTATCTCTTTGTTCATCACCATCACTATTATCATGACCGCCATCACCATTATCACCCCTTCTGCTACCATTACCACCACCATTACCATTGCATTACCACCGTCAACACCACAACTAGGATGCCACAGTCACTGTCGCCATCAATACCACTGTCAGAGATATCCAGTTACTTTTTAATAGCTATTTTTCCTTCATTTTCAATAGTAATGACTACAACCTTTTGCTAGGCACATTGCCTCCAAGTTAAAAGACTTATTTACCATGCTCTTTGAAGCTAGTTACATGTGGCCATGTAAGTGAAAGTGCTGGATAAAAGTAAGGGAAGTGGCCCCCTTATTTATCTTCTGTCTCCAGTTGCTATCTGATGTGATGGCTGGTGCTCTAGCAGCCATTTTGTACCAAAGAATGAGGACTATACCCTAGGGAAGGCAGAGTGGGGGGCTAGAAGGAGTGTTGGTTCTCATGAATGTGGAGAAACCATTCAGACTCTGGACTGTCTACATCTGGACTTTTTTTTAATGAAAAATGAACTTTTATTTTTTTATCCTTTAAGAGACCCTTGTTTTTGGGCATTCTGATGCATACCACTTAACCTAATCCTAATTAGTATACATCACCACATATTAGTTTTCATTAAATACTGCAGCCTAATGATCTGTATGAGTGATGGGGGAGGGCAGGGAGGAGGAGATGGAGAGAGGAGGGACAGAGGTAAGGAGAGGAAGACAGGGAAGGAGGGAGAGGGAGGGACGGAGACAGAGGTGGGCATTGATTGAGAGATTTAATTCTAGGACACAGAAATGATTCTTACCTTCTAGAAGTAGCCATTCTGAGGCAGGCAGTGGCAAGAAGGATAAAGACATTCAGCACCGTGGACAGATCCAGGAACACTAGTAAGGGGACACAGCAGGGAAAGGAGAGAAGGTTGGTGGTAGTGGTGGTAGTTTTCTTCAGGACATACATGTTCATTAACTCACACTGTACCAGGCACTGGGATAAATACCAAGACGAGTTTCCACCACATACACATTTAGCCCCCAAGACCAAAACAAGCAGATCAGCATGAGACAGCTTCCTAAAGCAGAGGGAAGGGATTGAGAAGCCAGCCCAGGGGTAGGACAAGAAGACCTTGTGACAGAATGAACAAAATGCCAAAGAATAAAAGACCTTGTGGGTGGAGGGAAGGCTCCAGGTTGTAAGAGGGTGAGCGGGTCAACTGGTCTCCCCGTCGGTCGATAAAGAAAAGGAGTGGGTCTCACTGGTTAGAGGTGTCAGGGCCCTTCTAGTCCTCAGTTACTACATCAAAGATTCCAGTCTCTGCTGCCAGGAACCAAGATACATGCTTGTAGGGGTATATGGAATCTGTGACTAAGACTCTACAATTCTAATTCTAAGCCTCTGAGTCAGTTATTTACTGCTGTGTAACAAACTACCCCCCTCCAAAACATAATGACTTAAAACAGCATCGACTTTATTTGTTCACAATTCTGTGAGTCAGCAATTTTGGGCTTGGGTCAGCTGGATAGTTCTCCTGGTCTTCTCTAGGGTCACTCAGGCAGCTGGCTGGAAGATCACTTGGGAGCCAGTTGGTCTAGAGGGCTTCAGCTGGGGTGGCTCATTTCTGGTTTCTTCCCCTAAGAAGCTTCCCCGGGTATCTACACATGGAGATCTCAGGGGACCAGGAGAAGGAAAGCCCCAATGCACAAGCACTTTTAAATCCTCTGCTTGCATCACGATGTCTCAATAGCCAAAGGAGTTCAACTGGCTAAACTAGTCAGTGTGGGAAGGGACATCATAAAAGTATAGATAGAAATAGGCAGGATTCATTGCAGGGGAACATTAATATAACAACCTTCTACAAGTTCTAAGTGTTTCATTTACCACCATAAGAGTCTTACATTCTGATTAAACAGACCATGGTTCTATGGCCTTCAAACTCTGTGGTTCTTATAATTCAGTGCTTTGATTCCAAGATCCTATAATTCTCGAAGTAGAAGGCTTGGAGTAGCTGAGGAGGATCATGAGGACCCGAGTTAACAAGGAAGCCAAACAAACTAAGGTCACTCCTAGATCTAAGCAAGAACCCATTTGCCTCTCCCATTCCCATTCCTCAGCCCCCAACTTCCTGCATACGGCAAGGCAGTGGCATGAGCACCAAACTGGGAATCAGAAAACCTATAAAATAGGCTTGTTGCATCATTAATTTGGCGTGGCCCCCAAGCATCACTCTTACAACCAACAGAGGTATCAATTCCTATTTTCCGAATGACACAGAACAGTGGTGAAGCCAGGAGAACTGGTCTCACTAACTTCCATTATCAGGAGCCTGAACCTGGTGCAGCTTAGAGAGTTTAGCTCTCACCTCCTCGAAGTGCATCTATAGCTGAAGAGACCTTGAGCTTTAAGGACATCAAGATTTAAATAGGCTACTGCCCTTGACCTGTCCTAACCTCTACCTGCAAAACATAGGAAGAAAGGGGGAGGAAAGGAAATGGGAAGGGAGGGGAGGGGAGGAGAGGAAAACCCCCAACCCTGCTCTTTCCCCTTCCCCCTACCAACTCCTGCCCCTGACTCAACTGAGTTTATACCAGAACCCTGGCTGGCCTTGAGCCTAAGTCTGCTCTCCCTTTCAGCTTCCCCAGGAAGAAGAGTGTGGAGGCAAAAAGTAGTTCCGTGAGAGGAGACCTAGATCAGGGCAGCAACTCATGAAAACTTTACAGCTAGAGGGACCAGCAGCAACTCACCGGCTGAACCACCTTGTAGCACAGTGAAGGGATTAGAAGCCCAGAGAAGGACATGAACCTGCTCACAGTCACACAGCCAGCCACTAGTAGACCAAGACCAAAAGCAAAATGGGGTCACTTCCCTTCTCTAAACTTCAGGTTTCAATTCTAACCTGGGGGTAACAAACCCAGACTGGGACACCACTTAAAAACTGTAAAGCACAGTGCAAGGCTAATAAAGAATCAGGTTTTCCCCAATGGCCTGGGAGTCTGGGTGGGGGAGGGTGGGTTGAGGTGGAGGCAGGGACACTTATGACTTTGAGAGGACTCATCCAGCTCATTTATTCTAGCCTTTTCCCAGAGGCCCAGGCTGCAGAGTGGAGGAGGAGGGTATTAAATATCAGAGAGTTATTTAAAAGCCAGTTGCTGGCCCCTCAAAAGCAGAGCGTGGCCTCTGCTGACTCAATGGAGAAAATGAATCTTGGGCCTATGGATTTTCCTGTGTCTCATAGTCAGTGGGGGGGGGGTGGGGGGGTGGGAGGGGAGTGAAAAATGGGAACAGCAAAGCCTGTAGTGGAGTTTTCCCCTCCCTGCCAGTGCAGAAGCTACAGTAGAGGAGAGAACCTGGGGCCTCCCCCACTACCTAATGACTGAGCTTCGTCATGTCAGCCCTGCCTAGCTGCTCCTCCACTTGCCTCAGAGGAAGGGGGGAACAGACGAAAAGGGAGTCTGCCAAGATAAAGGGGCCCTAGATATCACAGGCTGCTAGGAAGACCGTCCTCCCCCACCAGACTATGCTATAGCACTATATAGCTGGGATGGAGCCAAGTTCAAGGTCACACACCAGCACTATATAGTTGGGATGGGGCCAAGTTCAAGGTCACAGATCAAGGTGGGCTCACCAACTTGGGCAAATCACAGTATTACCTTCCCTTCCATGACCCGCATCCCTAAAAGGTCAAGGGGCACAGCACTGAAAGCCCTCCAAGATCATCCTGTCTACACACACACATTTTTTGCAGACAGGGAAACTGAGATCTGGGAAGGCAGACTTGCCTAAAGACTTCTGGGACACTGAGACACCTCTGATGGACAAATGGAGCTGGAGGCAGGTGGGGAAGGGACTGCCTGGTGGGTGACCTCAGGGAAATTGCCAAACCTCTGCAGGCTCCCTGCCAAGGCTCAGTGGACCTTACAGAGGGCAAGGCCTTTGGAGAGAAGCGTGCCTTGGAAGGCTCAGAGAGGGGCTCTGGAGCCTAGTGTGGTAATAAATTCAAGAACTAGGTCCAGTGAAGCTGACATGGGGGGATTCTCAACCTGCAAAGGGCAGTCACTCTGCTTGGGTGGGGCTGGGATGACTCATTTGCTGAGTCCTAAGGAAACCCTGAACGCTTGAACTCTTTGCCCACAGGGTCCCCTGGGATCTAACCTAGTCACACTCTACAGAGAGAGAGCCTAGGATTGGGAGGGCTGCAGCATAGAAGATGAGCAGGAAACCCGAGCTACTGTCAGGCTTGGGTCAGCTGTGCAACCTTGGGGAAAGCACTTCACCTTTCTGGGAGGCTGTGTGAAGTGTAGATGGGGGCTCCTCATCTTGCCTGTCTCAGGATCAGCAAGAGATTTTTAAATCATTATTTCATCCATTGGTCCGTTCTCCATGCTGAGCTCTGAGATGACACCACAGGAGACCAGACCAGTCCTGAGCTCAGTTGCTGACAGTCAGGGGGCTCAGAGGATCGTCAGCCCTCTGACTGCTAAGTGAAATTCAAAGGAGAGAAAAGGAAGCCATGAAAGCTTCCTGGAGGGGACAGAACCCAAGCTGAGCTCTGACTGGGCTGTGCTGAAGGAAGAGAGTCAAGGGGAGAGAGCACCCCAAGTGGGGAAAAATGTATGAGCTAAGATACTTCCACCGGATACATCAGAGAATGAATACAGCCCCAGACACAATTGGACTTACATTTATTGAACACCTACTGCGTGCTGAATGCATGGCAACATGGACAGAGAAGTTCCTCCAGAGAAGAGAGACCCCAAAATAGCTCACAGACTTGGTTCCAGGGAAACTTGAACAGAAAAGGGGAACACCTGCATAAAGAGGAGAGGGGAGGGGAGGAGGAGGTTGGGTAGGGACATTCACAGAGACTGCAAGTAGAGATTCATTCCTTTTACCACCTATCATGAATTTGCTATGCTGGGGGCAGAAGGAAGACAAAACAGGGCAAAATGACATGGGAGCTAATTAGTCCCAGAAAAGGACAATGCCATGTCCTGTCACAGAGGAGACAAGGCCCCCGGGCCCTGGTTGATAAGGCTTTTCTTGTTGCAAATCACTTTCCATTCACATTGTCACAACAGCTCTGAGAAGACTAAGAAGGATAGGAATTCAGAAGCCCATCTACTTTCCAGAAGTTGACAGAGGCGGAGAGAGGTCCAAGGTCACACCATACCCATCCTGGCGTCTGTAGCCGGCTTCAGTTTCCTGGGGGCAGGATGAGATTCCCTGTTGCACTGGTCCCGCAAAGATGCGGCCAATACCTTGGACAAAGGCCTGGGCAAGGAGCCTGGGGCCAGGTCCTAGGCTAAGCCCAGACAGCCACTGGCTTTGAGGCAAGTCCCTGGCCCTCTGGCCTCAGACTCCCCACTTATGAAACATGGCCATTGCTTTATTCTCTGGTACCTGATGTTTCTAGGTTCTCTCTGGGCCTCCATCTTCAATTGAGATGTCTAGCTCCCCCTTTCCCCCCTAAGGCTGCCTGCTGTCCTACAGCCCTTTCTCAAGGAGTCCATCAGCACACCAGGAACCAGCCACCATGGGGTCCTAGAGAGGGGGCTCTGGCCTTGGCAGTTGGTTTGTAATTCCTCAGAGGCTGGAGGCAAAAAGGGTTCTATGCAGTGGGACAGGGAAGCAGAGACCTTTCCATCCATCCTTCCATCTACCCACCTACAGTTACTGCACACTCACTGGTGCTAGTTCCTGTACTGGAAACACAATAGGAAGAAGAGCCAGTGCCTCTCACCAGGGAGATGTCAGAGCTAGGGCTTAGCATTGATATGGGCCAGGAGTGGCGGGAGTACAGTAGCTGAGGGCACAGCCCCAATGGCTGTTTGAGCACCTGTGCCCATATGAGAAAAGACATCTCAGCCTGTTACTTATACAGACCAAGGGCATGGTGGAGGGCAGGAATGGGCTCAGGGTGTGTTGTCCAATCTCTGGATGCATGTGCTTGCATGCATGGGTCTGTAAGCTTGCCCCTCAGAGAATGTACCCAGGAACCTACATAACAGAAAAATGAATATTCAAGTGTGTATGTGCTTATGAATGTATGGACACATACCAGGATGTACTCAAATCTATGTTAACATGTATGTATGTTACATGTATGAATGAGCTTGCATGTACTCGCATGAGTTTTATCTGAGCCTGCCTGCAACCATGTGCAAGCTTGTGCACACCTTCCTATACATGTGTATGCACACTCAAGTAAGCATGAGTCTGTATTTCCTCACATGTGGATGTACCTTGGGCTGTTCATGTGTCAAACTTGCTTCTACATGTACAAGTACACATGTGTGTACATCTTATAGACATGTCCAATCCTGCACATGCAACTTCTTGTTCTCATCTGCTAAAAGCTGGGAGCGATTATGGGAATGGGGAGAGAGATGGAAGGGGGAGGGGAGCTCCCACCCCCCACGCCAGCATCAACAGACCTGGTCCTTGATGTTGTTGGTCTTTGCCTGGGACCCAGCCACCGCAGGGTCTGCCTCTTCTCCTTAAGTGGTATTGATCTGTTGGCCAATCTGTTAAATATAACCTCAGGGAAGAAGTCAATCCAACAACTGTCCCTAATTCAGGAGAAAGACTAACTGATTCCTATGGGGGGGAGGGTGGAGCCTCCATCCCAACCAGCTCTGCTGATACCAGAATGGCCTGTGGATCAAGTGTCAGCCTCTCCGGCCTGAATAATTCATGTCAAGGCAAGGAATGCTCCCTTCTCGGGAGCCTATCTCTTTAAATCAGGTCTGGAGCTTCCCAGTTCTGAAAAAAAAAAAAAAAAAAAAAATCCAGAACAAAACAAACCTATAAGCAGCTCAGCCATGGCCCCCTCTGAGACCCCCCACCCCCTCCCAATGCTTCAAAATCTACTCCAATTCTCCAAATCTTTGGAACTCCAAACCCTCTCACCCATTCACCATTTACAGGTGGGATACCCTGGAAGGGAGGAGGGGCAGTCAGTGGTATCTAACAATCCCAGGCTCCTGAGACCCAGCAGAACAATCAAACGGGGTGCCCAAGTACTGGGAGGGGACAGCAAAGAGCTGAATCACCACACCCATCAGGTCCTAGGGCCTAGGAGAGTGCTTGGGGGTGGAGTCCAGCCTGGTGGAGGAAACCAGATGTAAGAACTCCCTGCAGAGCAGCCAGTGAGTTGGGGTGGGGGGAAAGAAAGGAGGAGGGGGTGTCGCTGACACCCCTGGGTGAAGGTAGGATGGGGTTGAGAAAACGTTGGTCCCACAGGACCTGCAAGAGTGGTGACCCAGCCAGGCCTAATGTAACTGGGGTTGCTGAGGGGGGAACCAAGGCTGGGGATTTTCCAGTCTCTCCTAGCACAGACCTCTCCTTGGCCACACAGATCAGGAAGAGGCTGAAAGATGAGTAACTTTTTCAGCCCACCCCTCACCCCTGCCTGTGTTTGAAGGGGGAACTCTAAGGTCCTCCCCACAAATTCTCGCCCTGTGGTGCTGACCCACCTGCCAGCTCTCCCCCGCCCGGCCCCGCCCCACACGTGCCTTAGAGGGAGGAGGAAGGAACCAGCTTCAACCTGGGGGGATGGGGGGAGATGAGGGGGAAGCAAGTCAGAGGCTCGGAGAGCCAAACTTCTCGGCAGCCCCGGAGCTGGAGAGTGGGGGAGAGAAAGCGCAGCAGCGGAAAGCTCTGATTCTCCGGAGCCTCCCACCCCTCCTCTGGGCGAGGAGGGCGCGGAGGCTCCTCTGGGGGAGGAGGAGGAGGCCGGGAGGCGGGGAGGGGGGAGACAAACCGACAAACCCTGCCCACTCGGCTCCAAGCCCGGAACGGCCGCGGAAGTCGGAGGCCGGCGCTCAGGGCGAGGAGGGCACCGGGGGCGGGGGGCTCCGCTCCCCGCCTGACCCCTCTCGCCCCAGACAGGAAAGTGAAGGCTCCTCGGACTTTAGAGCCAGCGGACGGACCGACCGCGACCGCCAGCCGCTCCGGGTCAAGGACTTGCCCCGGCCGCCCCCCTCCCCGCCCCCCAGGCGCTCCGAACTCACTGGTGAGCGCGGCGGCCAGGGCGCTGGATGCGGGGGCAGCTGCGATGGCCCCGCGCTCGGGACAGCCGGAGCAAAGGGGGCCGCTCCTGCCGGGGCTGCTGCTGGTGGCGGCGGCGCTGAGCCGGCCCGCCGCGCCCTGTCCCTTCCAGTGCTACTGCTTCGGCGGCCCCAAGCTGCTGTTGCGCTGCGCGTCGGGCGCCGAGCTCCGGCAGCCCCCGCGGGACGTGCCGCCCGACGCGCGCAACCTCACCATCGTGGGCGCCAACCTGACCGTGCTTCGCGCGGCCGCCTTCGCCGGCGGGGACGCTGACGGGGAGGAGGAGGAGGCGGCGGCAGCGGGCGGCGTGCGCCTGCCGCTCCTCAGCGCGCTGCGCCTCACGCACAACAACATCGAGGTGGTGGAGGACGGCGCCTTCGACGGGCTGCCCAGCCTGACGGCGCTCGACCTGAGCAACAACCCCCTGCGCGCGCTGGGCGGCGGCGCCTTCCGCGGACTGCCCGCGCTGCGTTCCCTGCAGCTCAACCACGCGCTGGCGCGGGGCGGCCCCACGCTGCTGGCCGCGCTGGACACCGCGCTCGCCCCGCTGGACGAGCTGCGCCTGGTGGGCCTGGCGGGCAACGCGCTGAGCCGCCTGCCGCCCGCAGCTCTGAGCCGGCCGCGCCTGGAGCAGCTGGACGCGCGCCTCAACGCGTTGACCGGCCTGGGCCCCGACGAGCTGCGCGCGCTCGAGCGCGATGGCGGCCTCCCCGCGCCGCGCCTGCTGCTCGCCGACAACCCACTGAGCTGCGGCTGTGCCGCGCGCCCCCTGCTGGCCTGGCTGCGCAACTCCACTGAGCGCGTACCCGACGCGCGGCGCCTGCGCTGCGCCGCCCCGCGGGCGCTGCAGGACCGGCCTTTCCTGGACCTGGACGAGGCTCGGCTGCGCTGTGCCGACGGCGATGCATACGGTCGCGGGGAAGAAGTGGAACTCGCCGGCCCGGAGCTGGAAGCCTCCTACGTCTTCTTCGGGCTGGTGCTGGCGCTCATCGGCCTCATCTTCCTCATGGTGCTCTACCTAAACCGCCGCGGCATCCAGCGCTGGATGCGCAACTTGCGCGAGGCCTGCCGGGACCAGATGGAGGGCTACCACTACCGCTATGAGCAGGACGCCGACCCTCGCCGCGCGCCCGCTCCGGCTGTCCCCGCAGGCTCCCGTGCCACTTCCCCGGGCTCGGGCCTCTGAGTGTCACCCCTTGGGGGTTGATGGCTGTTCCTGCCAGCTTATGACTTTACTGGGGCTCTCTGGCTTGAAGCCATGGGTATGAGACACCCGCGAGTTGGGGGCTTCGAGACTTGCCCCTTCCCGGCCTGAGACCTTTGGATTATGGCATCCCCCCGACCCAGAGACCCCAAGCTATACCCCCTCTCCCCAGCCTCTGAGAGCTCTCACCATCAAATATCGAGAGACACCCCCTTCTGATTTCAGAAACCCTACTTACCCATCCCAGGCTCTGACACATCCCTCCTAAACCACCAAAAAGCATCTTCCCTTTTCAAGACTCTTCAGGAAACTTTGTCCTTCAATCCGAAAGCCCTGAGACTGCCTCCACCACCCTGTACTTTGAGGCCTGCCCTCTCACTGGGAAACCATCCTAGACATTACCGACTCCCATCTCCAGCTTGGAGACCTCAACTTCCTTCCCAGGGCTCAGGGACCCTTACATCCCATTCTGGTCTCAGAAGCAGAGCACCCCCACCTGAAGGTTTTTGTGGACTTCGAACCTTTTTTCTCATCCTGGAGCTCTGAGCCCTCCATCCTGCAAACACCCACATCCCCAGACTCTGAGGGTTAGGCACCCTCCCCCAATAAGGGGATGTGTTTCATACTGCCCACCACCGCAGCTCTGGCTCAGGCTCCTCCCTTCCTTGGCCCAGGCTTGGGGCTCAGCTCCAACTGTCTCCCATCCTCGGGACAGTCATACCCCATTATAGCCTTAGTATGGAACCGATCCTCAGCCTTTCTCACCGGGGCTCTCTGATCCCCTAATACTCAGTGCTTGTTCCTAATCTCCAGACTCTCAGCTCTTCACCCGGATCTGAGTTTAATCTCCCTGCCCAAGTTTTAGGCTATCTATCCCCTCCTACACCCATCACTTGCATTCACTATCCACCTCTGCCATTCACTGGGTCATGGTCCAGTGAGGAATCCATTCCTGGGATGTGCCCACCCCCTTTCCTCCTAGGATGAGCTCTCCAGCCCTGCAAGGCAGGTGCAGGTGCCAAGCGTCCTCCAACCATACTGGCCCCAACCAGATGCCCATGAGGGAGGAGAGACTCCTGGGGGTTCAAAGTAGTTGGCTGGGCCTCAGAACCAGGGTCACCTGTACACTGTGGCCTCAGAGAGAGGTAGGGGAGGGGCTCTGAAGGGCTGGGAGCTGCTCTCCACACACCCTTTCCCACCCATGTGACTCTTTTCTCCCGGGGTTTCCTTGCTGTCATGCCCCCCTCCCCCATGCCTTTTGGAAGAGGTGAGGGGCCTCATTTCTTGTCTCAGGCACAAGCCATCCTGTTTAGGGTCAGAGCCTCAGTGCCCTGCCTTCTGCATGATCCCAAAGCACAACTGGTGAGTGGGGAGGGGGCTGCCTCTCCCTGACTCCCATCCCCTAGGTCAGGCAGAATGGCTGGCCTGTGCTGCCTCTACACACAGGAAGGCTCTCCTCCTTCAACATATTGGCTGAGGCCTGCCTTCCCACCCCCACCCAGGACATCTGGATCTCCCTTGGGCAGTTTTCTATAAAGTCTGCAATAATCTCGGATACTCTACTCTTGTAAGTGGTGCCATGTCATTCCTGCTGTCCCTGGGGCATTGAAGGAGGTGGGAGGGGACACTTGGGAGGGCGTTTTGGACCCCCCTGAAGTGAGGCGGTGACCTTTGGTGTCTCCGCCTGGCGTATGGGGGAAGAGATAGGCTCCGACTGCATGTAGCAGGCATGGAGGGACTTCCCACTGTGATTGCATTGCTCTCCAAGCCAGCCTGCCTTTTATCCTCTGAGAGGGGGTTATCCACAGCTCACGTGGGATCCTACACTTCCTCTACATCCTCTTAACCCTGTCATTCTTCCTCATCACTGCGGTGAGGGTGGCGGCTGTGGGGGAGATGCAGTTGGACTGACAAACGCTAGCATCAGATGAGGCTCTCGGGGAGGAAATCCAGCTACAGAGAATCAGAGGCAGTTAATTCAGGCGGGAACAGAGGGATCATGATTTGCCACTTTGATATCATCCCCTCTGATGAGTTACCTGACATTCCCTTATGACCTGTGCCATGCTATGCTGTCCTGGCTAGAGGGCTAAGGACTGCACCTTGGGTATGCAATAGGAAAAGCAGCCTAGAGGTGGAGAGGGGTGGGTGTGGATAAAATGACCCCTCGAGATAATGTGGAGCAAAAAGACAGGTGGGTTCTGGGCCAGTAGGGCCAGGGTAAGCGGCGTATCTCCTGCCCTAAGGTCCCCAGACTGGATTATTTTGCATTCATGGTCTTGGCGTCCTAGAACTACATGGCAGAAGGCTAGAATTCTGGCATTTTAGAATCTTAGGGCCACATTTTAGAATTTGTGCCTTCTAGACGCTGGAAAGGACCTCAGAGGTAAAGTGGGAAGCCACCTAGATCATCCCAATAAGGAGCACCCTCTTTCGATGAGGAGCTCACTCCCTCCTCTCCTGGGAGCATCCCTCTCATTGCCAGAGGAGTCTGCCTGGGACTCCCTGACAGTGGCAGCTCTGCCCCGGGGCCAGGAGTGTAGGTCACCCAGGATAGCTTTTCACAGAATTGGAGATGGTGCCATGAGTCTCCTTATCTGTTCCCAGCAAATTCCCTACCCCTTCTCCCAGTCATTCCTCATGAGAGGGGGTCAGATTCTCTTGAAACGTTCCCATCTGTGAATGACCCTCAAAAGGTGCCCTGCCAGTCCCCCAGGACAAAACAGTAATGATCTCTCTAACACAGGTTAGAGAACTGTGTCTCTAACAGGTCACCTCCCCAGTTCCAAAGATATGCCCTCGTAAGGTAACATAAGACTGCAGTGAGTCCTGGCGAATAAAGCATGCTGTTAGCTGTGGGTTCATTGTCAGCAAAAATCTCTGAGGGTTTTATATGAGAGCTGCTGTTAAGCTAAGTACCAAATCAATAGTTGTCAAAAATCAACTAATTGACTGCCTAATGTATGCCAGTTCATATTTAACCTCAGTGCCATTCACTGATTCCCGTTAAATGTCATTTCTGGGCTGCCATTCTTCTTGCAGCCTGCCAGTGGCCTTTGGCCGTATGGGACTATCAACAGGTCCCCAGGGCCCCTAGCCTTGCCTCCTCCACAAATCCAGCCAGCCATTCAGCCTCAACTGAATACAACTTTGCCAGTTCTAGAGAAGCTAATGACCCAGGGAGAATCCTATTTAATCATGATCTAGGGAAAAGAAGTCCCAGGAAACAGAGCTTAGAGTAGGGGCCCCTGGCCCAGCCTTGAGAGGCTTCTACTTAGAGGAAGTCACATTTGAGCAGAGTTTTGAAAGAGGAGTAGGATTTTGAAGAACGGAGAAAACTCAGAAGTATCAGCTGGGCAAAGAACTGGAGGCAGGAAGATCTTGTGAGTCTGAGAATTAGAGAATACCATTAATGGCTGGGGTTAGGTAGGTGGGTGTGTGTACATAAGTCAGATCTGCATTCCTCGCATTCTTCACTGGGAGGCTCTGGAGGGATCTCTTCCCTTAGAGGATATGGGAAGCAGGATCACTGCACGGTGCCTCTTCCTTTTTGCTCCCTTCTGCCCATCGTTTTTGTGCCAGACGCTGGGCACTGGAGACAGAGAGAGGAATCAGACCTAAGCCATGCCCATGGGAGCCCAGATGGGCAAGGAGATAGGGGCTGTGGCTTCCACAGGAGCCCAGAAGAGGCCTTGCAGGAAAGGATAAGATGGAGGGGTCTGGCTGGCCCTGACCTGATACCGTGATGCCACCCACCCCTCCGGACGGTCTCAGCAGTGCCGAAGTCTCATCGATCGAATGACCAGCCTTCCGCTCTAATCATAATGCTTCTTATGCTGCTGGAAGTCTGAGGTGGGCAGGGGGGTGCAAGGGCCAAGTGCCAGGGGGAAGAACTCCATCTGGTTTGTCCCCCTAAAGAGAGAAGAAGGAGAGAAAAGGTGTGTAACAGTCAGAAATGTGATAGACATGAAACCAGCTACGCTCTTTGAGAAACATGTCAGACACCCCAGGGTTTGTGGCCCTGTAAAAGCTGAAATTTCCTCTCAGAAACAAAGGGAAGCAGTGGCCTATCTCCTTGAGAAGACTTTTACTTCCGCAGCCCCTTTCCTACCCATGCCCTTCGGGTCTGCTGTGGGAACTAGGAAGGGCCCGGTTAGAGTCCAGAGGTCTGGGTTTCCATCTGAGCTTGGCATTATTTGCCACACCATTTGGTCCTCTGTTACAAATACTAGTTGAGACCCTACTGTGTGCCGGGTGCCGGAGATACAACAGTGAACATGGCAAAGCTGGCTCCTGCCTTCCTGGCCCAGTCCAACATTGACCTTGGACACCCCGTGCCCCTCTCTGGTTCCAGGTTCTTTTTGTCCAGGCTGGGACTGGACTTGTGACCTCCAGAGGTCCTGCCTGCTCTCACTGAAGGTCATCTCCTTCATTAAGTCTCTGCCTGGCAGACTCATGGCCCTAATTTATGGACATGGCCTTTGCTGGACTGGGAGAAGCGATGGGGCAGTTAATATTTCTGTGGTAATGTGCTTGGTGGCCTTTGGAGTCCCCTCCTCCACCCCCTCCCTCACCATCCCCACCCCCTCCTTCAGCACCGTCCCAGGCCAATTCACCTAGGGCCGGCTGGTCCCATGAGACCACTTCAACTAACCCTTCATTGTATTGATGGGGAAATTGAGGCCCAGAGAGTGTAGGAGGCCAGCCAGGTCACCCCAAGTGTCAGAATCAAAGCAGATCCAGAACCCAAGATACCTCTGGGGCCATCCCTGCCCTACTCTAGGTTTGAGTATCTGGCAGGGCTGTCTCGTCTCCTCACTCTCTATCTCCATCCCTCTGGTCATTCTTCTTAAAGCCAGACCCAAGCCTGTGGTAGCCTAGAGATGGGGCGGGGGGAGGGGAGTGCAGTGGGGAGGGGAAGCCAACAACAAAGGGTTTGGAGGACTTTGCAGCCTCCCATCAGCAGCTTCGGGCAGGCCTTGGAAACCTCTTGCAGGCAGAAACTCTGCTAGGGAGTATCTCTATCCTTCCCTGAGAGAAATGAAGGGTTTGCACTGGAACCCCAAGCTCTGTGGTCCCCACGTATAAAACTCATTCTTCCTGAACCTCAGGACCTGCTGAGATGGACCAGATCCTGTTCCTGTCCTCAATAAAGACTGGGTCACTGTGATAATGGAAGCACATGGGGCCCCTAAATAAGGTGACCAACCAAACCAGAAAACTTTGGAGAGTGAAAGAGGCCACTGTTAATAGTTATATTGGGACAAGAATAATGTAGGACTGTTCCAGGCTGGTGGGCCTTGGACTCCAGTGACTTTTAACAAGACGTGAAGGGGAAAAGAAAAAGTGCTAGACTGCTAGACTAGCTAGTCTACCAACACTAGATAACAAATACACTCTCCGTCCTTGACCTTATCCTCCAGCCTCCTTGAACGTCTATTCTCCAGCTACACCAAACCACTTAGATTTTAGTAACTGAGCCCAGTGATTCCAGACCCCGTACCCTGGCTCACCTGGTACCCTCTGCCTGAAATGCCTTCCCTATGCAGAAAGCATCGGGACATCTCTAGTCCCCTCTGCTGTCCTCCCCTCACCTCTTCTTCCCATCACTACACCCGCTAGACCTTTATTTGCATAAATTGGTTTTCTGGCCCATTGTCCACACCGGACCAGAAGTTCCCCTCAGGGGTTGGGTCCAGTTCCCTTTTGGGTTCCCAGTCCTGGAGGACAGAGATTTGTGAGCACTGTCCTTGCCCCACAGAAATCCAAAGCACCAGGGAAGAAACATCACGCAGGGCTCATGGCCTCCCCCTGCTGCACGTCAGATGCCCACTCCCTTTGGCTCCCATAACCTTCCACATCATTGAACTGAGGTTGCCGTTATAGAAGATGCCTGTATGGCTAGCTCCTTGTTACTGTTTAGTAAAGTGAGAAGGCAGAAAGAAAATGCGGCTATAGAATATGCAATTGTGTAAAACATAATTTATCCTTAGCTCCTCAACTCTGGCTTTTTAATACAATTCTAACTTTCTGGCCCTCCATTTGGAATATTTGTCCATCATCCCATCTGGGTTTGACCACTGGCTCAGCCAGCTCAGTCACAGGTCTTGGTTCCTTTACCCAGAGAGCTGCAACCACATCTGTTGGCCAATTTGTGGCAAAGTGGAACGAGTCTTAATTTTTCTTTGCATACATGCGCCATCTGCTGGTGAATATAGGAAAGTTCCTTCTTTTCAGTTCCTCACCATCCATTCAAGTATTTTATAAAGTGCCTATTATGCGCTATAAGCACTGTGCTAGGAAGAAACTGGGGGTTGTTCTAGGCACTTTATATATATTAACCCATTTTATTTTATTTTATTTTTAAATTTTTTTAACGTTTATTTATTTTTGAGACAGAGAGAGACAGAGCATGAATGGGGGGAGGGGCAGAGAGAGAGGGAGACACAGAATCGGAAGCAGGCTCCAGGCTCTGAGCTGTCAGCCCAGAGCCCGACGCGAGGCTCGAACTCACGGACCGCGAGATCCTGACCTGAGCTAAAGTCGGACGCTTAACCGACTGAGCCACCCAGGCGCCCCTATATTAACCCATTTTAGCCTGATGACAGTCCTATGAAGTAGTTATTATTATTCCTATTTAGAAATGAATAAAATAAAAAGAAATGAAGAAACCAGACACATAAAATGTGAATGATTTGCTCACACTGTTAATATGGCCACACTGCTAATAAAGGGCCACATTGGGCTTAGAACCCAGAGCCCATGTGCTTATACCATAAACAAGCAAGACTTATGAGGGAAATAAACAGAGTGATATAAGAGCAATGGGGAAGGATGTCTTTGACTAGGGTAGTCAGGCAGACCCCTCTGAGAAGGTGACTTACCCTGACGGATGGGAAGAAATGAGTCTATAGGATCTATCAGTCCAAGCAGAAGAAACAGCAGGTGCAAAGTGCTGAGATTGAATATTCAAATATCGAATGGGAGGCCAGTCCTAGCCAATGTCCATAGCCTCTCCTCACCTGCCTAACTTCTTCTCATCCTTCAAAACTCAGTTGAAGCAATTCCTCCTCTAGGAAGCCTGTCTTATTCTCCATCTTACCCACCCCACCTATACCTGATGACCCCTACATAGTGCTCTCATGGCATGCCATGACTACATGTCAGCCCCATCTCCAATATCCCTCAACAGCAATTCCAAACCTTTGTTGTCATACCTTATCCTCCTATGAATCTGTGAGCTCCTTCAATGGGTTATATTATTTATCTTTGTGTCTTCAAGGGTCCATCATAAGTTCCAGCAAATGGCACATGCCCAGTAAATATTATTTGCGGTCTGTGATATAAATTGTTTACTTTCTTTTTTGCTTTATTATTATTATTTTTTTTGCTTTTGCTTTTTTATTGAGATTCAGACTTGAATAAAGTAAAATCCACTCTTTTGGGCTTACAGTTGATTTTGACAATCAAGATACAGAACAGTTCCATCATCCCCCAAGTCCCTCCTGTAGTCTCTTTGTAGCCACCCTCAATCCCAGCCCCTGGCAACTAGGGGTCTGTTTTCTATCTTCCTAGTTTTGTTTTCTCCAAATGTCATATAAATAGCATCATACATATTTGTTCTTTTAAGTCTGTCTTCTTTCACTTAGCATAATGTATTTTAAGATCCATGTTATAGGTATCACTAGTTTGTTCATTTTTTATTGCTGAGTAGTATTCCATTGTGTGGCTGTACAATAGTTCATCCATTCACTCTAACTGAAGAACGTTTGGGTTGTTTCCAGCTTTTGACAATAAAGGCATTATTAACATTCACATGTGGATGTTTGTGAGAACATAACTTTTCCTTTCTTTGGGGAGTAGCGCTGTCAGGTCTTATATAAGTATATTTAAATTTATAAGAAACTGCAGGCTGTTTTCCAAGGTGTCCATACATTTTACCTTCCCAACAGCAGTGTATGAGTGTTCCAGTTCCCCCACATCCTCACCAGCACCGTTTATTGAAAGGACAACAACTGGGTTGCCTTTGAACTTTTTTGGAAAATCAATTGACAGTATATATGCAGGTCTATTTCTTGATTCTGGATTCTGTCCCATCAATGTAGATGTTTATTCTTTCACCACTACCACACTGTCTTTATTACCATAGCTTCATGGTAAGTCCTTAGATCAGGTAGTAGATAATTCCAACTTTGTTTTTCCTTTTAAAAATTGCTTGGCTGTTCTAGTTCTTTTAATTCTCCATATACACTTTAGAATCACCTTGTCTATATCTGCAAAAAACAAGCCTGCAGGGATCTTGACTTGGATTTCATTGAATCTGTAGTCAGTTTGGAGAGAATTGGTATCTTAACAGTATTGAATCTTCCAGTCCATGAACGTGGTAAATGTCTTAATTTGTTTAGGTCTTCTTTGATTTCTTTCACCAATATTTTGTGCTTTAGAGATGTGCATCAAGATTATGCTCATATTTTGATGCTCATATTTTAATACTGAAGTATTTCCATTTTGGTGCTGTTGTTAAATGGTGCTATCTTTTTATTTGGCATTTTTTTAAGCTTTTTATTTATTTTGAGAGAGAGCATGAGCAGGGGAGAGGCAGAGAGAGAGAATCCCAAGCAGGTTCTGAGCTGTGATCAAGACCTGAGCTGAAATCGAGAGTCAGACACTTAATTGACTAAGCCACCCAGGCGCCCCTGGCATTTTCTTTTTAATTTCAATTTCCAATTGATGTTACTATCCAGAAGTACAATTGATTTTTGTATATTGATCATGTATCCTGCAACTTATATAGATTCACTGATTGGTTCTAGCACTTTCTTTGGTAGATTTCTTGGGATTTTCTATGTAAATAATCATGCTGTTTATGAATAGAGACCATTTTATTTATTTCTTTACCGTCAGTGGGCCTTTTATATCTTTTTCTTGCCTCATTTTACTGGCTAGGACCTTCAGTAGGACGTTAAATAGGAGTGATGGGAACAGTCATCCTTGCCTTTTTCCCAATCTTAGAAGAAAATCATTCACCACTACCACACCATTTCACCATTAGGTATGGTGTTAGCTGTAGGTTTGTTGTAGATGCCCTTTATCTAGTTAAGACAGTTGTTGTTGTTGTTGTTAATCAGGAATGGATATTGAAGGGGGGCCTGGGTGACTCAGTCGGTTGAATGTCCGACTTCAGCTCAGGTCATGATCTCAGGGCTTGTGAGTTCAAGCCCTGCGTCAAGCTCTGTGCTGACAGCTCAGAGCCTGTAGCCTGCTCCAGATTCTGTGTCTCCCTCTCTCTCTCTGCCCCTCTCCCACTCCCTCTTTCTAAAATAAATACAAACATTTTAAAATTTTAAAAAAGGAATGGATATTGAATTTTGTCAAATGCCATTTGTGCATCTGTGGAAGTAATTTAGCAGCATCCCATAAAATTACTTATTTTTGTTTTCATTTTCATTTAATTCACAGATTTTCTAATTTTCTGTGTGGTTTTCTCTTTGATCCATTTACAAGAGTTGCTTAATTTCTAAGTATTTGTAAATTTTCCAGATGCTTTTCTATATTAATTTCTAGTTTAACTCTGTTATAATCTGAAACATCTTTTTTAATTTAAATTCTTTTAAATTTGCCAAGGTTTTTTAGACCCAGAAAATGGTCTTTCTTGGTGAATGTTACATGTGTACTTGAAAATAATGCTCATTTTATTGTTTTGAAATATTTGATTAATATCAAATATCAAATATTAATAAAGGTGAAATATTTGATTAATATCAGTTAAGTTATTGATAGTGTTGTTCAGGTTTTCTACATCCTTAGATATAGTGTTGTGGATTTGTATATTTCTCCTTTCAGTTCTGTCAGATTTTGCTTCATGTATTTCAAAAACACAATTACTAAATGTATATACAATTGGGATTGTTATGTCTTCTTGGTAAGTTGGCATTTTTATTTTTATATTATGTCCCTCTTTATCCTTGATAACATTCCTTATTCTGAAGTCTACCTTGTCTTCTATTAATATAACCACTTCAGCTTTCTTTTTATTATTGTTTGCATGGTTATCTTGTCCATCTTTTTACTTTGAACTTATCTTTGTCTCTGTATTTCAAGTGGGTTTCTTGTAGACAGCATATAGTGGGACTTTTTTTTAAATCAACTCTCACAATCTCTATCTTTTAATTGTTATATTTAGACCACTTACATTTAATATAGTTACTGATATGGTTTGATTTAGGTCTACCACTTTTACTTTTTTGTTTGTCCCCTCTGTTTTTCATTCTTTTGTTCCAACTTTCCTGCCTTTTTTTGGAATATGTGCTTATTTTTTAGTATGCTATTTTATCTATATTTTTGGGTCCATTTTAATTGTTGCTCTACAAATCACAATATACATAATAATCTTTCTCATATACTTAGGGTTAATATTATATCACTTCAATATAATACAGAAGCTCTACAGATAGGTCTCTTTATCTTTCCCTACTGAACTTTACATTAGAGTCTATATAATATAGTATAGTATAGTATAGTATAGTATAGTATTTTATCTATGTACTGTGACAACCCTACTAGACAATTTATCGGTTTTCCTTTCATCAATAATACATATTTTAAAGAACTTAAGGGGACCAATGTAGCCTTTTATAATTTACACAAATAATCACCATTTCTGTTGCTCTTAATTCCTGAAGATGTGGGTTTATCTCTGGCATAATTTCCTTTCAACCAAAAGAACTTTTTAGTTTTTATAAGAGCAGGTCTGCTGACAAATTATTAGTTTCCCTTCATGTGAGTATCTCTTTATTTTGCATCATTCTTTAAAAAAAATTTTTTTTAATGTTGATTTATTTTTGACAGAGAGAGAGAGAGAGAGAGACAGAGCATGAGCAGGGGAGGGGCAGAGAGAGAGGGAGACACAGAATCCAACGCAGGCTCCAAGCTCTGAGCTGTCAGCACAGGACCCAATGCAGGGCTCGAACTCACAGACTGTGAGATCATGATCTGAGCCAAAGTGGGATGCTCAACTGACTGAGCCACCCAGGCACCCCTATTTTGCATCATTCTTGAAGGATATATTCACTAGATACAGAATTCTAGTTTGACAATTATTTCATGTTAGCACTTAAAGATGCTGTTTCACTCTCTTCTGGCTTCCATGCTTTCTATTGAGAAAGCTCCATCAAATCATCATTCTTCGTAAAGAATAAGATAGAAGAATGCATCATTTTCTCTAGCTGCTTTTAGGAATTTAGAGTTTATCTTTGGTTTTCAGCAGTTTGGTTATGTGTGTCTATGTATGGTTTTCTTTGAGTTTAACCTGTTTGAGGTTTGCTCAGCTTCTTGAATCTGTAAGTTTACACCTTTCATTCAAAGATTTTTTTTTTCTGCACCAGACTTTTTCTCCTCTCTTCTGGGAGTTCAATGACATGAATCTCAGAGCCTATATTATGTCATAGGTCCTTGAAGCCCTGTCAATTTTTCTCAGTTGTCCCTCTTTTTCAGATTGAATAATTTCTATTAATCTATTTTCAAGTTCATTGACTTTTTCCTTTGTCAACTCCATTCTGCTATTAAGCTTATCCAGTTATTTTTTTTATTTCAGATATTGAAGTTTTTGGTTCTAAAATTTCTATTTAGCTCATTTTCAAGTTTCTATATCCCTTTTTATTTTAAAGGTTTTTTTTTTTTAATTATTATTTTAAGAGAGAAGGTGGGAGCAGAGAGAATCCCAGGCAGGTTCCATGCTATCAATGCAGAGCCCAATGCAGGGCTTGATCTCACAAACTGTGAGATAAGGACCTGAGCCAAAATCAAGAGTTGGACACTTAACCAACTGAACCACCCAAGCACCCCTATATCTTTTCTGAGAACTATCTTCCCATTCATTTCAAGTTATAATCAACCACAAAATCTTTTCTTATAATTCCAACATCTAAGTCTTCTTAAAGTTGGCATATGTTGATTGTATTTTCTCTTGATATTTGGTTAAGGTTTTCTGGCTCTTTGTATATTGCATAATTTCAAGTTACTATATCTGAAAAGGACACTGTAAATGTTATATTGTTTAGACTCTGGGGTCCCATTATAATCCTTCATAGAATGTTGATTTTGCTATTGTTGTTTCAAGAGGCAATCAACTGATTTAGGTTCAGACCCCAAGTTCTCTTCTGTTGGTGGTGGTTCTAACCTCAGCACAAATCCACAAGAGAGGAAAAAAGGAAATGCACCCCATGCAGCTTACTTTTCCAAATTTTGACTCCTATGTACTATCTGCCTGCTTTTGTTTAATTTTCGGAGTCATTAGATAGTGTGTTTAGTACTTCTGTCAGGAATTTTTATGTAATCAGTTGAAGTGATAGGCTGTAGTGGACTTACTCTCTTGGCTATAATTTGAAACTCCTACCCATTTTATCTTGATTTGCTAGAGTTTAAAAAAGCTAAAAGAAATGAAGTCCCAAAGCACCATGAAGACAGTGACAGCAGGAGAAAAGCTCAAAGCTAAGAGGCAAAAACAAATACTCGCTCTCCCCACCCCCACCCCCACCCCCCACCCCCCATCTACAGTCCTCTTTAGAGGTCAGGGCACTCCTCAAATTGTGGTATCCGGGCCAGTATGATTATTTTTATTTTTTGGATGAGAAGATTCGAGGAAGAGCTGATTTGCTATTTGGTCTCAAATCTAATCCCATGATCCTCCCCTGCTCTGTATTGCAGGGCATCAACCATTGCAAACCACATATCCTAAGATTCCTTGAAAATTAGCTTTTGATTAGATTCTGCCAATAGTAGGCATGGGCATGATGTTGGAGGGCAGAAAGAAAGGAGAAACCAGAGTATTTCTCCTCTCTCTGCTTTGAGTAATGACAGATGTGTTTCTATGGTGGTCTGAATTCCTCAGATACCCTCTCCCTCAATGTCCCTAGTTCCTTAGCTCTGTAACTCCTCTCCCTGTCCTTCCACCCTCCAGGTGGTAGTGGTTTCCAGTTGCACGTAATCTCTGGGTTACCTCCAATTTCACTTGCCCTTTTAATATATTGCAATATTATAACCAGTTTCATCAATAAAATCCCTGCTCCTGAAATACAGGCATGGGGTATTTCTCTGGACTCAGACTGATATAGACCACGAGTGAGGGCAGAATGAAAGCCCTAGCTCAGGTCTCTTAATTCAAATGTCAGTGTCTTCCCACTACCCTTCTCTGGCCTAAAGGGAGCATCAGAGGAAACAGACCACCTTCTGGTTAACCAGGAGGGCAATACTTTGATCTAGGTTGCACATTATTTTGGAGAATGTAAAAAAAAATATTTTTCATACATAATCAGTTTTCTGGGAAAGTCATCTTACATTCATCAGCGTTTTTCTTTTGTGTTAATACAGCACATTATCATGTAGAACTTTGAATCTTCCTCACATATATCCCCACTCTTCCCATGTGTTCTTTTGGAACAGACAATGGGTAAGTCATGGAAAGTGAAGTGACTTCAGGGAGACCCAGTAGAGCAGGAGATGAGAACTGAATAAGAACCAGGTCTGGGGTTGGGGTAGGATTCCAGCTGAAGTGGTTGGTGTTGCCAAAAAGAATATGGGATAACTTTACCTGAGGAGCAGACCAGGGGTCATGGGATCTAGTGATGTCTGAGAGGGAAAAGAAGTTTGGCAACTTCCCCAAGACCATAATACTGGTAAATGGCAGAGTGGGAAGGAGAAAGCTCTTTGGCAGTTTCCAAAAAGGGTGCAGGAACCAGGTTGGAGTTCAGGCCACAGAAAACAGAAGAAAACACCTGACCCAGTCACAGGTCCTGTCCACCATTCCAGGGCAGCAGGGAGAGAATTTACTGGTCTGTGTCTTACTAGGAGCTAATGAGACAGAAATGAAAGCACATCCAGGATCTGTCACAAAAGACCTTTAATGGTCTCTTATTTATGGTTCTTTTGTTCATTTGTCCTGTTAGAGTTGAATAAACTGTAATAACTTATCTGACGTTATAAGGAATGCCACAGGTACAACAGATAAACCTGGCAGGTGGCCCAGGAATGAGGGTGTAACAAAATAATCACTTAACAGAAGAGCCACAGACCTGGAGACCTGTCCCAGCTACCTGTCACTCCCTGCATCCAGGATCCACACAGTCACTGTGCCAGGCTCAATGCTGGCTCCCATTGGGTAGGAAGAGACACGTCTCCCATAGTGTCTGTGGCTAGACCTTAACACCAAGCAGAGATGCCCCAGGAAGATGGTACATCCCCTAATCATTCCCCCAAGAAGTCTGCTGATCTGCAGTGTAAGCCATGACCACACCCCAAGTTTGTGCAGATCCCCTCTCATATGACACTACCTATCATGCCCACCTATGACCCTTCCTTGCAGTAATCCCTGTGAGGAAGGCGGAGCCTGGCACTAGCCCCATCTTACACATGGGGAGACTGAGGTCAGTGGGGTTCCAAGGGCATGCTTAGACTGAACATAGAACACTTTCTCCCATGCCACATGGTTGGCTATACCCTGACCTTCACATTTTCCCCATAGAATTCCCTCAGCAGTGGGCCCAGACAGGATTCTGTGTCAAGGGCTGGTCCAGGTCTCACCAGTGTACCCACCCCTTAGCCCTGGTCGTGGGCCCAAGCAGAGAGGCAGGCTGGCAGAGACAGAATATGGGAGACTGTGGGTGGGAGACCAGCATCTCTTCAGTCACCTTTCTGTTGCCCACACACTTGCTTGTCCACAGATGTGGGAGTGGAATCCTACTAGAATTGCTCAAGGGAAACTTGCTGCTTTAAAAGTCTCTGGAGGGGCATGCTCTCACAGGAGGGACTTCTGCCATGAAGCCCTCCCTCAGCATTTGTTTTGTAAAAAATCTGGACATCCATCCATCTGGCTGTATGTAAAGAGGAACCTGAGTCTAGTTTCTCCTTCTCCCACCATGTGGCCTGGGGCAGGGAGTTGGGGTTCTGACACGAGTCATGGGGTGGGGGCTGGGCCTAAGTCCTTGTTCCGCAGTCCCTCACACTGCACGGGCTGATATCAAGGTAAGACTCACCCTCACTGAGCACCAGGCCCCTGCCCAAATTAAACTCAGGCCAGAGCTTCAGGGTGGGTGAGCAACAAAACCATCAAATGTGTACACACACACACACACACACGTGTGTGTGTGTGTGTGTGTGTGTGTGTGTGTGAGGAAATGCTTGGGCCTGGGTCTGCGACCCAAGTTCCAATACAAAGACACTTTGCATTGGAATGCTAGAGCCATTCCAACATGAAGAGCAAGAATAGAACCTATGCTTGCTGGTTGAAGATCAAACCTTAGAATGGTGGTTTGAAGAAGTTTTCCTTCACAAGTTTGAAGGTGAAACCTCAATAGGCAAGACAGATAAAAGCAGAGTTGTCCTGGTGGAAGCGGAGATGGGGGGAGAGCTGGAGATCTAGCCTTTGCCTCCACCCCCCATCTTCCCACCTTAGCAGCCCCTGACAAAGCTCTGTGAAACCCAGGGGTTCCACAGCACCTGGTTTGAAAACCACTGTGTCAGAGTGTCTATAGATCGTGGGTCCTGGGGACCTGTGCTTTGATTTCTCTTTCAGAGTGAGGAGCTGGGAGAGAGTCCTGCGGGCAGGGGGAGGGGGGATGTTCCCCCTTCAATGGGCCTTTGAAGCCACTGTGCAGGGACACTGCAGGGGAGTGGGAGAGGTGGGGATCCTGCCCCACAGGTAGGCCATTTCAGTCCTGGAGGGAGGACAGAAGCGATGGACCTGCCTGGACAAGAATGGCAAAATGCCAAGCTCAGTGCAGGCATATGCATGAGGGTCAGGGGGATCTGTTTTGGTCCCTGCTGACTTTAAAAACATCAGAACAGATATAGGCCTTTGCCCACGAGACCCAATAACAGTTCAAGATTGGGGCCAATGCCTTCCTCTGGGATGGGTGGAGGATGTCTGGTCCCCAGTCACTGGCAGGAGAGAAGCTGCCTTTGTGGGATACTGGAGCCACTGGGTACAGGTCATCAGGGCTCAGCTCTCAGGGAAAGAGGCCCGGGTTTTCCCTGGGCCCAAATCCCTCCTGTCACTGAGCATTGGCAGCTGTGTCTGATGCTGGAGAGGGCCTTCTACTTTGAAGGGCAACTTCTATTCCACCTCACCCTTGGGGTTCTTAGATGGAATAGTGGTTCAGCCCTCCCTGGGCCTGGGGGTTAGGGGCTCTCCCTAACCTGGGATCAGAGCCAAGGCTTCTTGGCCTCTGTGGGATCTGAAAGATAGGAGGTGGGGGTGGCACCAGGCCTGGGACGGTCCAGATGCCCCCCCCCCAGCTCAATCACTGATATCCATGGCTGATATCCCTTCTGTCAGGATCTCTGGGACCACTATCTGTGGGCGAGGCATTCCTGAATAGCGTCTGGATTTTTCTTTCAGCTGAGGCACCAAAGCCAAACTGACTGCACTCATTCTGGCTGACATCTGCCTAAGTGAGAAGGGGGCAAGAGATGAAGACTGCTGGGAGGAGGACTCTGCCCACAGTGACCTTCCCACGTGACTCTGGGTTGCTCCCCTGCAGTGGCAGTGCCACAGCCTGTGCAGCCATTTGCAACTTCCAGAGCTGACTTGCATCTCCTCTGGGTCTCCCAATTCCTTAAGTCAGGTGGGGAAGGGATTACGATCTTATTTTACAGTTAGGGACACGGGGCCCAAGAGGTCAAGTGACCTGCTCAAGGCTACTCAGCTGGTTGGTGACAGTTGGGCAGGAGGCACTGTGGACTTCCAGGCCAGCATGCTTTTCATGGCACCATGTGGGAACCAGCTTATTAGCAATACACCCAGCTGAACCAGCCCCTGGTGGGGCCACTCTCACCTGTCTGCGCCTTGAGGCTGAGGTGGCCCATGGAGTCCAGCCAAATAACTCAGTCCTTATCTTCATGGGGACTGAACTCTTCTTACAGTTGTAGTGCTGAGGACGCCCCACTGGCCCTCTGCCTGTAGATTTTTCACCTGGGGCCATGCTCTTTCCTCCTGCCCAGATTGCTATGTATATGCCATCCACAAGACCCACTGGAAGGTACCAGTGTGGAGCTGTGTGGTCAGCATAGAGCCCAAATGTGTGTACAGAAAGAGCCAATACCGTGGGCTGGTGCCTGGGGCCCAGTGGGGCTCCTACACCCCCAATTTCACTCCAAGGTCTCACCTGATTCCAGACAGGCTAAACTCCAGATGGAGAGGGGCCCTGCATAGAAGGACTCGGTCGTGGTTGGGGGCTGCAGGTGGAGTGGGGTCTGGAGTGGAAGCTTTGAAAGATGATCCCAGGAGGAGGCCTGGGAGAAACACTCTGGCCTGAGCATGGCACCTGGGCTGGGCAGGTGGGGTTGAACTCCAGTCTATGCGCCATTCACAAAGTTTTGCATTCTAACTAACATGGGCTGAATCTACCTGGAAGGGGCACTGCTTCTAATTCACAGCAAGGCACCATACGAACTAGCAGCAGCCAAGGAGCCCTGAAAGCACTGGCTCCTATTACCTATTCCCACTATAACTTTCACCTGACCATGAGCTTTCTGAGGACAGCGGCTGGGACTGACCTATCTCTGTGTGTCGAGTGCCCAGCACTGAGCAGAAGTCATCAGCCAAGAGCGGTGAAGCCAAATTCAAATGAACTTGACCACTGCCCTTCTGCAGCCCTGGGCCCAAAGAGTAAAAGTCTAGATGGGGCTATGATACTTCCCACAGCTGGAGAAATTTCCATTAAAATACCGGGATAAAGCCCAAAGGGTGAGTGTGATATTGAGGTGAAGAAGCTCAAGTAACCAGGCTGACAAATCTTTCGTGTGCGTAGGTGAGGGATAGAGGAAGTGGTTTGTAGGGGAGTGATCGATCACCTCAAAACCTAAAGGGTCTCGTACCAGCCTCAAAGGTTCCAGAGGAAGACACTGGAGAGCATATGCTTGGCCCATGCTGTTCCAGCCCTTCGTCAACCCTTCAGCTGTCCACTGAGGTGCGGACTGCCAGCAAGGTCTGGTAGAGGCTGGATGCCTGGGGCATCCACAGCTAGGACCCCAGGGATGGCCAGGAGAGTAGAGCTGCCCCAAGCTGACTTGGTCCTGACCTGGGGCAGGGAGTCCCTAGCCTCAGATCCTCATGAGATTCAGAAGCGGAAGGGCTGAGGTGCAGTGCCAGGCCTGTGAACTGGGTAATCTCACCATGGATAATGGTTACGCAGCCCACCCCAGGAGGGGCTGGACAGTTTGAGACCCAACTTGCATAATAAAAGTTTGTTGTCTCCTTTTTCAGGCAAGCTTGGGACAGAGATAAAAGGGAGCAGGGAAGGAGGAGAGATCCCCTTGCCCTGCTAAGCAATATATTTGCTTGGGTATAAGGTAAACCTCAGGGGGTCTGCCATCCACAGGGAGCTGTGAGGCACCAGAAGCCCTGTCATAAGCAAATCCGAGCTTGGCCTTCTGTAATACTCAGGCCCTAGGGCCAAGCAGCTCATGCTAGCTATGGCCACAGCTTGACATCAGATGACCCTCCAGAGGCCCAAGAAGGGCCCTTCTCAGGCCTGGGGAGGGGGTGGCTAGAAGCTCTCCAGGGCCCCACTACCAGTGAATCACCTCTGGCGACAGACAAACGAGAGTCAGTGGTCTGGCTCTGGTTCCACCTACCATACCAGAAGCTCTAAGGTTTACAGATTCTTAGAGGCCAGAGCTGGGAGGTCCCTTTGTGATTATCTGGTCAAACCCCAGGTGAAGAACTCAGGCCCAGAGAAGGAAAGGAACTTGCCCAAGGTCACACAGTAAGTGGGCCTTAAAGGTCAGACAAGAACGAATACCTTTTAACACTTTCTACCTCATCATCTGCCCACTCTATTGCTTAAAAATACCCCAGGTCTCAATCGCACAAAACACCAGCCAATGAGTAGTGAGTATCCATGACACTGGGAACTGGCGGAGGGTCATCAGCTCCCTAAGGAAATGAAGGGTTCTTTGCTACCTGGCAGTCCCCTTCCTTTCAGGTGAGGGCATCTTGATGGGCCATGCCACCTTCTGCGAAGAAGCCCCTTTGACTGTGGATATAGTGGCCTCGAGCGCTCTCTCCCAGCCTGCAGGGCCAGCCCAGCTCAGCCCAGATGAACCGCAAGGGAAAGCTGGAGGATACCGGTGTCCCCAGCCCTATCTGGACCGCCAGCCTTACTTCCTGAGGGATCACCGATTGCTCTTACGTCCGCAAAGGAGGGAACAGAGCAGATTCTCATCTTCTTGCTCCGACCCCATCTCTCAGAGCCACCCTTCGGGAAACCTCCCCAGGAGCTTGGGCTCACTCTACCTCTGGTTGGTGCTTTCTGAAGACCCCTCCCTTATTTCTCTGTGCATGTGTACAGACAGGACACACACATAAGATACAAGGTGGCTAGGATGTTACATCCTGACAGTACTGAAATAGACGGGCTAGTTCACACAGCTTGCCTTAGAGTGAGTAACTGCTGGTGAGAAAGCCAGTCTGGTGGCTTTTCTCTACTCCTGGGGTCTGCAAACGGTCACCACAGACACAGAGGGTCACTGTCAGACACAGAGGCATGTAGGGTGGGGATGGAGGGGTGGATGCAGAGAGGTGTTTCGTGGGTCTCAACCGCCTGAAGGCAGTAAGAATCTAGCCACAGGTGTGCCCCTCCCAGCCAGAAGAGGGTGGCCCTCAGCATAGTCATCTTTTAGCTGCCAGAACTGTGTTAGCCACCTAGGACCGTGGGCACCCTCTCACACGTCTTGAGCCCTCAACCTCACCCCTCCAAGCCCTATGCCCCACACTCCCTGTTCTGCTCCCATCCCAAGTCAAATTCCAAGGCCAGAGCCAGGATGGCCTTTCTGGGGGGGTCAGCAGGAAAAGAGGGGGGCTGGAGGGGTGCCCCGCGACAGGGGTGAGAGGGGTGAAGGTGGCCCATGTGACCCTTGTTGGCATGGTGGTGTGGGGCCAATCCTGAGGCCAGAGGCTCACCACCGTGACCTGGAAGAACACTGGGCCCCCTGGTAGAAACTAGAAGAACAAAGGGGAAGGGGGAACGAGAACAGGAAGAAGACGAATAAGCATCTTAGTGCAGGAGAGCAGACCCGGAGCTGCCCGGAGGGAGGGCTGGCCCCAGTCTATCTGTCGTTGAGCTGTGGAGAACCAGTACCATCCTCCTCTTCCTCCTTGTCGTCCTTCATGCCTTTCAGTCTCTGGCGGGCAAAGTCCTCAAACACGATGTCATCATCGCTGGTGGAAAAGACAAGGAAAACGGGACGTGTTTGCATGGCAGGGAGGGTAGGCTTATCCAGAGGGTCAGATGGGACTCGGAGGCTGGCCCCTAGGGTTGACCTTGGGCAGAAAGGCCTGCCAGGCTGGCACATCTAGATGCCCTCCAGTGACAGTGGGGCTGGTCGTATCTGGACTCCGGCTAGTCGTGGAAATACCAAAGGGAGGCATGGGTTTGACTTTCCTGCCTGAGGGCTGGGAAGTGACCCAGTTCTTAAGGATTTGGGGGTGCGAGGTGGATATCAAATGGGGATGGAGGTGCAGTGTGGCCGGGCTGGGGCCAGAGGAAGAACTTATTCCCACTGTGAGATGCCAGGCCCAGTAGTTTCATAGCCTATGCTGAATCCCTCAGAACAGGCCCAAGAAACCCCACCACCCACCCAAAGAACTACCCTCAGGAAGCATTCCTGTATCTGCACAGGATGGTGTGGGCTTGGCTTAGTGGAAGAAAAAAACCACAAGAGCCCTTTCTCCAGGGAGCTGTCAGCTCACACTCTATCCTGAGGGATCTTGGATAGGATGGGGTCTGGGGGTAGTCAATCTAAATAGTGGGGCAGAGGGAAGGGTGGGTGGGGAAAGCAGGTGCCTGAATGGGGTTTCTGGACTGAGGACCGCTTTTAAGAACAGTGAGTTCTGTTCTATCACATAACATGTACACTTAGGCCCACCCAAGTCCCCCGCCCCACAGAACTCAGCCAGCCGCATGAGGTGTCCTCATGGGGTGGCTTGAGACACCACATCCCAAATATCCCCTGGGGGACAAGGAAAGGGTGAATTTGGAGCTGGAGAGAGAAAGCTGCTTGGCTCTGGAGGTGGTTCATCAGGTCGGCCTAGGTCCTCCCCCTCGGGCCACTGTCCGGTGAGGCGATGGCCTTTGACCGCAGGGAAATCCGCATCAGTCCTCAGGAGGCAGAAGCAACAAGAGCCCCAGAACCTTCCCCACCCCGCAGCCTGATTCCACCGGCTGGGCGCTGGCAGGGCAGGAGAGCCCCAGCCCAGGGCCGCGAACCGAACCAGCCCTGTGAGAGCCGAGCAGGCGCTGTGGACGGACGAACGGATTGACGGACGGACGTGCAAGGACGAGGGAGGAAGACAGACCCCACCAAGGCAGGAGGAAGAGGAACAGGCACGGAGGGTCCTTCAAGTCACATGCAGGCAAGCGGGTTGCTGAAGAGGCGAGCAGAGGCGGCTCTCAGCAGACGGGGTTAGATCAGCTGTTCCTCAGAGGTTAATAAGCATATATGCAAATGATCCCATCGCCCCGCCCACCACCCAAGGCCCGCCCCCCGGACGTCTGCAGGCAGGGTTTGGCTTACTTTGTGTCAAGTTCTATGAGATTGGTATCTACTGGCGCCTCGTTCTCTGGAACTAAACACAGGGTGGGCGGGCGCCCGTGGGTTAGTGGTGAGCGGGCACAGGGGCAGGTGGGTACAGCTCCCCACTCCAGGGCAAAGGGGAGGGCTACGGAAGAAGGGAAGTGGGGAAGAAGCGTTGCTCCTTGATCTCAAAAACACCCCCAAATCATCCTAAAGGCAGGAAGGAAGGTCCAGGAGGGTCCAAGGAGGCCCGGGAGGCCCCTTGTAGTTCTAGAAGAACAGAAAAACCTCTGGACCCTACTCCTTTGGCATGTCTCCTACATGACTTAGATTCTTTTCTTAAGTACAGGGCTTTCACGAAGTGTTACGACAACCCTTTTTTTTTTTTTCCTCACAATTTCACATCTCTGAACTTGGGGTATGTTTTACAACCGATGGCATTTGATACTTTAATTGTGAGAACATTTTTCTTTCTTTGTGGTACATACTATAGAGTTGTCTCTTTCAACTCAAACAGCCTTTGATTTAAGGAAATATGACCAATCTGGTCATTGACCCTTCCACTCCCAGCCTGCCTCTCCATGGACAAAGGAGTCAGACCTCTTTGTCTCTTGGGGGAGTCAGATGCAAATAGAGGAGTGTGGGCCTCGCAACAGATCCTGGGGAGCTGTGGAAAAAGGTAACCCAGGCCTGAAGGCTAACCCAGAGTGAGATGGGATGATGGGGAAACACAGCACTGGTGGAGAATGGGGTCAGCAACCTGCAAATTCCCACTCCAGGGACCCACAGATCCTGCTCACCTTCACGATGTGGGGGTTCCTCTTTGGGCTTGGGGTGCATTAGGGTGAAGGGCAGTTCCACGGCCACATCACTGAAACAGAGACCCAGACCCAGTGAGCCTTGAGCCCAGTCTCGGGCTGTAAGACTCAATGCCCTATCAATGCCCTATTTTATGGTCAGAGGAGGTAGGTCTCAGCTAAGGCAGGAAATCTGCTCAGGCCCCGGTTCTGCCACTCTCTGAGCTTTACTCTCTCTAGGAGGTGAATTAGAAACCCTTTTCTGCTGGCTCCAAAAAAAAAAAAAAAAAAAAAAAAAGGAAACCTCCCCTTTTCCTGAGAAGGATCCTTGGATTCTCATGAGCTGGGAGGAGGCACAGGGGTGGGGAAAGGACTGCCCAGAGCATTGTGCACATTGGTCCCTGGGTGGTCCCAGAGGTGTCCTGGGACTATGCAGGCCTCACATCACCACAGCCAGCCCAGCCTTCCCTAACACAACCCCTCCTGCCGACTCAGTCCCACCTCCCAACATCTCCATGAGACTCTTATAAAAGTGCTCCTGTGGTCTTAGCCCCCCACGTCTGGATGATGCACTGCTGAGGTCAATTAATCGAATTCAAGTTGTATTGGCCCAGGCCCCAGGGCTATCTACACTGTGCATAGAGCCTTGAAGCCCTGTAGGGGCGGAGGGACGGGGTGGTGGGGAAGAACAGGGGGAGGTGCCACCAACACCCAGTGCTTCTGACCAGGACCTCCCTCCCCTTGGCCCTGATGAACAGAATAGTAACAAGAGCAGACACATGGTGCTAACTCTGTGCTAAGGACTATTCTAGAGTAGCTCCTTTAATCTCCACAACAACCCCATTAGTATAGCATATATACAGACTAGGAAACCGAGGCACAAGGAGGAAAAATAATACTACACAAGGCCACACAGCTATTAATGGGAAGTGACAAGATTCTGACTCCATAATTGACATCCTTGCCCAATGAGTGATAACTGCTCAGAATTGAGGTGGTGATTCCTATCCATCCTCTGCTCTCCACTCCTACAGAAGGAGCCATAAAAGCTTCTCCTCTCAGCTTGGGATGCTGTCACCTTGGAGGCCCTGCCAACAGTGAGCACCGTCAGGCACAGCCTCATCTCACTGACCTTGCTGCCCAGAGCCCAGCTGGTGGGGAGGAAGGGAGAGTGGAACAGAGTGGGCGCAGGGACACTGGCTGTGCAATCAGAAAGGTCTGTTCCCAGCCCCAGCACCGTCTGGGAGGGACACTTTTACATCTTCAAGTCTCACTGAGCTCATCTGGAAAATGGGGAGAGCAATGCTTACCTTTGAGAACCCCTAGAACTTCTAGGAGATGATACAGGCAGAAGGTTTGACTGAACTGTGACACTGGTACCTGCCGGAGTCATTACTTCCCCTCAATGGGAACATGGGCAATTCATAGGCTATTACAATAGTCTGGCTTTTCTTTTCTTTTCTTTTCTTTCTTTTCTTTCTTTTTTTTTTCAATGCAAAGGGGATTGCTTTTCCAGATTCACTTGGAAGAGTGAACTATCAGAATGGAAGAATGAGTTTGCCAACCTTCATTAAAGCCATACAGGATGTGGGTGGAAGAATCTAGACATTAACTCCAGCAGGCCTTGAGTGATCAAGGGCAGGGGATGTGTCTGATTCCTCCGTGGGATCTCAGCATGTAGCACAAAGCTGAGCACAAACCTGGGTTCAGAAAATCTTTGCTGAATTGTACTGAACTGAATTGAATTAATTTTACTTCTCCAAATAGATGATTTCTTGGGATGAACAACACTGCCACCTTGTGACAGGAGGAGGCAAGAACACCGCATGTGGAGCATGTGCAGTTTGGGGAATGCGCACGGATCCAGCTGGCTACAAGGAGAGCAGATCTCCCCAGGACCTCTCGTTAGCAGCGCATGGCCAGCAGTTAATTCCCATTAGTGTACAAGTCTGGAAGCCACGAAACCCGCACTTCTCCAAAATGCCAGACTTTTACGGGGCTATTCCCCAGATCAACGAAGCTGACCTTGCTGTCTGCAGAGGTTCTTATCTCTTGGGTGGAATGGAAGAACAGGGCAAGGTTTTTAAAGGAGAAACTGCATCTCCCTCGTCCCTTTGGGGAGGGTTCTAGTCCCAGCACATGACTGAGTCTGGCAATCGAAAGTGACTGCTAAGATTCCTTCCAACCCAGTGCCCTGCACTTCTGGATCTCTGGGCCCTCCAGGAAGGTGGGTCGATCAGGTTGAAGGGAGGGACTTTACCTGGATGCAAGATCTCCCAACAGGCTGGGTGGGTCAGAGGAGGCGGGAGAAGTGGTCAGGAGAGAGTTCAGAGAGGAAGAAAACAGAAAGTACGTTCATTCATCACCTTGCTGCCCACAGGGGTAGGGAAGACCCTGAGAGGCACTCCCACCCACCACTGCATGGCTGTAACCTCAGTCAGAGATACACAGAAACGGCATTAGCCTTGCCTGCGGGACTGAAATCCAGGCCCAGCTCAGCCAAATCTCCTCACAGGAGGCCTCACTAAGCCCGAGGATCCTCTTCTGCAAAGGAGACAAAAAAACTGACCCCTGTGCTGCCCGCCCTGGGGAGGCCTCTCTGATGGCAGAAGAAATCAATCTGGGATTCACCGAGGATTCCTCAAGGAAGAGCTTGAGGCAGACTGTGGATCCTGCAAGAGCCACAGGGCACAGGACTTGGGATTTGCAGTTCTGAGATGTCCTGTAATATGTGGGCACATTCTAGTAATAAAGGGGATTCGATGTCTAATGCTATTAGCATTCAAATCTTTTCATAGATATTTATGAACAAGAAAAAAAATCCCTGTGACAAATTAGAAATCCTAATTCTAGGTTTCTAACAACATGCAGGCCCATTCAGTGGGGAGAAGTTGTGTCTGAGCCTCCACTAGACTGTGCTCCGGGGCAGGGAATATGTCTGGTCTACTGCAGTGACCCCAGCACCCAGCCTACAACCTGAGATTAGGGGAGGAGATTTCAGGAAATGTGTGGAGAATGGTTTGGGCCTGTTTCCCCATCTGTCAAATGGGAGTCAGAACATCCCTAATCCAGCTCTGGGATTCTGAGCCCCTTTAGCCATGTCCTCAACAGATCAGCATGCGCATGAGCAGGGGTGGGTGCTGTGCCCCAACTTGTGATGAGGGGACAGAACCCTCTGGAGATCCCACAGCACAGACTCTGAGGAATCTTCCCCCACACAACAACCCCATGTGCCCAGACAGGGATAGGGAAGAGGAGGAGGGGGAGGAGGAAGAGAGAAACATGGAGAGGGCAGGCAAGGGATTGAAAGTCTCTGAAGTAGGAGAGGGAAAGGGGGCAGAAGAGGAGGAAAAGGAACATGAAGGGGGAAGAGAAAAAACAGGAAGTCCTCCAGCTCGGTTTACCCTCTTGGTGGCTGCAGCTAAAAGGTCCGACAAACAGGCAGAATGGGGCATGGGGTGTGGGTGGTCAGGGATGCCCCCCTCTGCGCTTAGAGTCTTGGGCTGGGCTAGAACACTTACCCGCCCCGAGATACCACCAGCTTCACTTTCACCTTGTAGGAAACAATGATGCCCAGGATCTCCCGGTTGGCGCCTTCCCTCAACCTGCAAGGTGACATAGGGAAGCAGGTTCATGGAGGATGGCTGGGTAGATGAGACAAGGTAGGGTAGGTTGCAGTGGGGGCAGCAGCCATCCATCCCTCTCCTGGATCACTCAGCCACCGTGTGCAAACAGAGCTCTGTATATGAGAAAGGTAAGCTTTGCCCTGAGCGGGTAGGAACCTAGAGCCCTGGGTCCCACATCTGGTTGTGAAATTCACTCCCTGTGCACACCTGGCAAGCCCCTTTCCTCCCTGGGCCTCACTCCCAGCAGCGCGGTAGGTTCTTTCTACCCTTAGATGGACGGAGTCTGCTTCTCTCACTGTTCAGCAACCCGTGGGGCACAAAGGGCTCGCCGGGCAGGGAATTCAGAGAGAAAAAGGGAGGTTGGCAAGGCAGTGGGGCGGAGGTAGCGGGGAAGACCCTGAAGGAGGTGGTCCCTCAAGTCTGGAAGTCTTGAAGTCAGTTAGGATTTGAGCCAGGGTGGAAGAAGGGGAAGAGGGCAAAAGCTTGGAGGTGAGTGGCTAGCACGTGCATGTGAGCAACTGTGTGACTGGAGCACAGGGTCTGTACTGGGAGTCACGGGCAGGGCTGCTGCAGAGGCAGGCCAAAGCCCCACTGAAGGGCCGGACCTCAGCAGATAGGGCAAGATGAGTTCTCCACACCCCAGGTCTCCACTAAAGCAGGTAGCCTCAGAGTCAGTGATGACCATGAGGCAAGAGTGATCATATGGCCCTGGGATCCCTGCCTTTGAGGGCCACACTTCCATCTGGTCTTGCCCAGCTCACTGTCCACATCTTCCCAGACTCCCCACCCCTCTTCTGATTCATCCTCTCCTGCTGGATGAATCCAGCCTTACCCTGCCTCAGGGACACACCCCATATGACTGTAGACCCTAGGTCAGGAGCTGCTGCCTCCTGCAGGAAGTCTCTCCAGGTTGCCCTCCCCTAGGCAAGCCAGCAGATCCCAGCACTGACTAAGAGAGCTGGGTCTAGGGGCCCAGCTTGCTCTCTGGTCACCCCTGGATAGGGATGGGAGTAAGGGGACAGCTTCCCTGTAGTTCAAGCTCCTGAGGATGGGCCAGGGACAATGCCTGGGGAGAAGGTAACCACACCATGTACTGGCACTGGTGGGAATAGGTGGGTGTGGACCCACTGGGGGCAGGGAGTAGGGAGGGTGGGTCCTCACAGGGTGCTGGAGGCCAGGTTCGTGTCTTCATGCTTGAGCTTCCCGTCCAAGGCGAGGCCCCGCTTCTCTCGGTTGTTGGCCAGGAAGGGGGTCAGTGTGTAGACCTTGCAGAATGTCGAACTGGGTGCCACTGTGTCACTGGGAAGAAGGGAGGCGGGTGTGGAAATACCGCCCACCCCCCCAAGAGCCAATCCCCAGCCATCACCCCCAGCCCAGCCAGAACATCTCCAAGATCACATAGTAACATTTAAAACACGTTTTTAACTTTCAAAAGTACTGATTGCTATTACATGTAAACACACACACACAGACACACACGCATGAAAAATTACATGAAATGCACTTGCCTCCCAAAAGGAGGCAGGGTTAGGGAAAAAAAAAAAAAAAAAAAAAAAAAAACTAAACAGATGTGTCTTCTACTGGGAGCATCTACTTCCTTTAGGTAAGAAAAGATGTTTCACTTGAGATCTCTCCTCTTGACTTAGCTGCTAACAGGTTTGGGACAAGATTCCATGCTGTCCTCAAACCTAAATTTTTTTAAATTAAATATAATTGATTGTCAAATTGGTTTCCATAAAACACCCAGTGCTCATTCCGACAGGTGCCCTCCTCAATGCCCATCACCTTTCCCCTCTCCCCCACCCCCCATCAACCCTCAGTTTGTCCTCAGTATTTAAGAGTCTCTTATGGTTTGCCTCCCTCCTTCTCTGTATCTTTTTTTCCCCTTCCCCTCCCCCATGGTCTTCTGTTAAATTAAACCTAAATTTTTAAAATATAATTATTCTCTACCCTCCCACATACCCTCCCTTTTACCCAATGAACTGGATTATTCCTTTATCAGACAAAAAATGCTGTGTACCTAGTGCCTTCCCCTCTTTCCTGTGGCTGCCAGGAAGCTCAGAGCAAAGTATCTCCTTCAATCTAGGTTTCTGGTACAGTGTAGTCATGACCCTAGTCCCCTTAGATTCACTAGCTTTAATTTGGTCATTCTTGTTTAAGTAGGTCTTTCCCTTGACTGTCACATGCATTTTCCTGTAGCTAAATCAAGTGGATGTTTTCTAAAAGGCTGCTGTGAGTGGCAAGAAAATCTGAGGTCCAGCCCTCTACCAGGTGGAAAAGAGCCATCTGCACCTGTAACCGGAGCCAGGACTTCTCAGTTCCCACCCAGTCCCACACATCCAAGGCTGGGCTTGTGCTCACTTACTCAGCCTCTTCCATGGCCACAGGGCACTTGTACTGGGCTGTGTTGAAAAGGCAGATGTCCGCATACTGGCGCACTGGGGAAGAAGAGGGAAACAAGCTGGTGTGAGCCAGGGGTGCAGCTCCCAGGCAAGCCAGGCTCCCTTGAGTTGAGGATGTTCAGCCCCAGGAATGGCCAGAATGCACTGGGGGATTCTGCAAGAGACCACCCCCATCTTCTACCTAAGAGGTAGCCCAAACTCACCCATTCCCTTCCATTACCAAACATCTCCCTCAAGGACAGCTTTGCCCAGAACCTAGGGAACCTAAGAGTAGGTGGCTTAAACAGTAAACTCATTACCTGGCCAATGAGCAGCCTGTGTTACTAGCCTCAAAAGCCTTACCCTTTGGCTTAGAGCAGGCCCTGGGCTTCTCTGCAGGCCAGAAGTTAACAAGGGGAGAAGCTTCAGCTACCCCCAACCCTTGGGTGGATTCTCTCTTGCCTGCCCCCCTGGGCTGGCCCTGTGGCCAGGGTACCCGAGATCTTGATCTTCTTCACTGTCTTGTTGGTGTTGTTGGTGACGTGAACATTAACGCTGATGGGTTCTCCATGGTAATAGATCTGGGAGGGGTAAGAAGGGAGAAGGGTTGGACCAGAGAGTATTAAAGCTCTAGGGAGAGAGAGAGAGAAGAGGCCCCACACGCATTTCCTGGGGTTCCCCAGACTTTGGCCACTCTGACATTGGCCTCAAGTTCATCAGCCACTTCCCACTGATGCTAAGTCACTGGGCATGTTCAGTTCCTTTGTGGGATTTTTGAAAGATGATTGAATTAGAAGCTGATAGTCCTGGGCTCCAGTCCTGACGTGGTCACCAGAAATAATGAGAGCAATAAAACAATGGTAATGAAGGATGAGCGCAGCGTGACCTTGGACCGGTCTGTCTAAGCCTCGGCTTCCCCCTCTACTCAATGGAGGGGTTGGACTAAGTGATGTATCAAGTCCCTGCTCACAATGGGTGCCAGGCATTTTAGACACAGGAGGGTCTAAAAGAAGCAGGAGAAAGGTGGGGAGGAGCTGACCTGCTCACTGAGGGAACCAGCTCTAAGAGCTCACTGAAGGACCTCATCTCAAATCATGCCCCCAGCACCTGCCTTTGGCTGTCCCAGAGATGAAAGGGCAGTGTCCACACCTCAAAAGGGGGAAGGGGTGAGGGGAGATGGCCAGAACCCAGGTCCCTTTGGGGGGTACCCTGACTTCTAAAGTCAATCGCACCCTTCAGGCTCACGCCCCACTCTGCCGCTCCTTTGGACCCCCAGAGGCTTCCCCAAATCCCCCAAGGGAGGTCTCAGATTCCCTGAACCCTGTGGCCGTAGGACTGGGGGCGGAAGCTCCTACCCGAGGAGCCCAAGAGGCCATGAAAGACCTGGGATCTGAGGTCCCAGCCCCAGTAGAGCAGCCCCCACCCCCTGCCAAGCCTAAACCTCCTACCTCCTTATCCAGGGAGGCCTCTAGATGCAGGGGCTTGTCCGACATGAGGAACTGCCTGGTGGTCTCAGCTGTGGGCTGGGGGCCAGGCCTCTCCGGGGCATACTGAACCTTCCTGATAACCAGGCGCACGGAATTCCTAATGGAGATGGGCAGAGCGAAAGACAGCCAGAGTCACCTGCCTCCGTCCCCTTCCCTTGGGATCCGCCCTTTCCTGCTCAAGAGACTGCCACGGCTCCCCATGGCCTTAGAATCCGTCCAAACCGCAGAGGTTAACACAGGCCACCTGTGTTCAGAGTCGCCACCTGGCCCCACTCCATCCTCCCCCACTGTGTCCGCAGCCACCCCCACTCCCTCACTATCACCCTTGATGGTCTATCTAGTCTTTTCTCTGCATCTTCACTTGCACTGAGCCCCTGCCTGCAACACCCTCTTCCCACTTCTGCCCTCATTTGCTTCCTTCTTCAAGGTCCAGCTAAATACCTCTTCTTCCAGGAAGCCTTCCTGGATCAGCTCACTTGATCTCCTGGTCTGAACTCCCGCACCATCATAGTGAACTACCCCATGGAAGCGCTTCATGTGGGTCTGTGTCTTGGTAGCCAGCAGGATGGCAAGAAAGGGACTATGTTTTCACTTCCTGCATCCCCTATGTCACCTAATAGCATAAGCTCCTTAAGGACAACATTTTGTATCTAAATTGTTCACTGCTGTGTTCTCACCACCTACGACAGTGCCTGCCATCTAACAAACGCCCGCCAAATATCTATTAAATCAAAATACACAGAGGGGCTCCATGAAGAAATGGGGGCTCAGAGAGGTGATGGGCTTTAGTGGGGGGGTATGGATTCAGTCAGGGGGATGCTGGCCAGTGAAGAGGACAGAGACTCAGTGGGAAGATGGAGGCCCAGAGAAGAGATGGTGCTCAATGAAGGTGACAGGCACTCAGGGAGGAACCGAGGGAGGGCTCAAGAGTTGGGAAGGGATGGGACCCGGTGAGGTAGCGTCTGTGGCGTGCTGGGTATGCCAGCAGCACCCCCGTTTCTCACCTCCACTCCCTGGAACTGGATAGCCAGGGTTGAGGTCTTAGCTCTCCCTTTATTAGCTGTATGACCTTGAGAAAATTAACCTCTGGGTCTCAGCTTCCTCATCTGGAAAACGGTAATAGTAGCCACACCTACCTCACAGGGTTTCTGTGAGGATTAAATTAGTTCATACACGTTCATCACTCTGAATAGTGTCTGGCCCTTAATTGGCCCTTGATAAATGACAGTTGCTATATCATTAGTAATAGCAGTTAGTAGTATGGACATAAAATGTCCCATTGGTGGTGGGGTGAGGGTGGTGGCCTTCAGTGTTGTTCCTCTTCCTTGGTCTAGTGAGGCCCCTTCAAAAACCCACAACCCCCTTTATTTCCCCTGGTCTCGGGTCTTAAGAAGAAAAGGAAGACAGAAGCCAGGGAGAAGGGTCCCATCTCCCCAAACTCAGGAGTTTCCCAGGCTGAAGATAGAGATGCCTGCAATACACCCTTCGGCCACCAGATGGCAAACTCAGCCCATGCCCTAGGAAACTGCAGCCCCTCCCTCAGCCAGCCTCCGGGAGGAATTGTGCCTGGGGAGGCAGAGCACATCAGAGTTGGGGGCTGAGACCAGCCTCACCAGGAGGCTGGGCAGGGCCTGCCTGGAGGAGGAGCAGGCATGACAGCAGGGCTGGGCAGTCCGGCTCAGAAGTTTCCGCCTGCCAGCCTAGACTGTCTGCCCAGGGCTGTGCCTGGCTGGGAGAGCACTACCTTCTCTGACACGTGGGCTGACCACCCCCCTCACTTTCCCCGGGGGGGGGGGGGGGCTTCACTTACTCCACTTCCCTCCCTTGCTTAGAAGCCTCCACTGACCCCACATCCCCCCATCCCCCCACCCACCCCAACCACCACCTGCTGATGGCCTCCCAGGAGGAGAACTGGGAAGTGGGGGTGAGAGGCGGTGGGGGGGGGGGGTTCCAGGGTGGCTGGGAAAAATCTCGTCCACTGTTAAAAACAATCTGAATCTTGTGTTTCTTTCCAAAACAAAATAAAAAGCCATGCAGCCTGGCGGGGCAAGACTAGAGGCAGGGAGGAAGATGGAGGAGGCAGGTACAGTGGTGTAAAGGAAAAAATGATGAGGCCTGAGCCAGGGCTACTGAGCCACCTCCCCCAGGAAACCCTCCATGACTTGCCGGCCTTCCAGAGTGCCCTTCTCAGAGTTCCTGAGGCTGGAATGTGTGGCCCCTCCTCTCACACTTCCAGGTATTGTTACTTATCTCTTCTTCAGACTTTGCTGCTCCTGTCTCCCTCCCTCTGCCAGCAGGCAGCCCACACCCCGGAGGGAAGCTGTGCCCTTCTCACCGCTTGTGGATCTTCTCCTCCAGGTTCTCAGCACAGAAGGCTTTGACTTCATAGTCCACACCACAGGCCTGAGGGGAAGGGGCTGCTGACCACAGGGCCTTGGAGCGGGCAGGGTCCCGACAGCACAGCCATCCCACCCTCTCATTTTACAAACAAGGACGCTGGGTGGGAACACCAGACTCCCACAGCCCGGCCACCCCTCAGCCTGACTCAGGGGCCCTGTGCTCAGCCCCAGTGCAGTGCCGCCTCCATCTGCGGCGGCCTCCCCCATCTGACCTTCCCACAGAGCTCTTCCAGCTCCCCCGACACTGGACATCCCAAACTGCCCTCGCTGGGCTCCACTCTCCAGACACCTGCCTGGTCTGGGCGGCTGTCCTCACCAAGGCAGCCACCCGGAAATAACAGCGGGTGCCTCAGCCCCCCTGTTTGGGGAGCACGTACTGTGTGCAGACCCTACAGCGCTTCAGTGTCTCACTCCACCCTCCCAACCCCATGAGGAGGTGCATCCTATTGTCTCCATTTTGCAGATGAGGAAACTGGGGCTCAGAGATCTGGGGCCTGTGACACTGGAGGTGTCACTTCTCTCTGAGCCCCAGTTCCCCCACTTGTGAAGCCACAACGAAGGCACCTCCCCCATGTGAGGTTGTGAGGCCGGGTGGTAGTCCAGAGAATATTTTGGGTCTGCTACAGCCAACAAGCCCAGGACAGACTGCACGTAACTGAATGTGGGGGTGAGGATGACACAGTATCAGCCACCCTGTATGAAGGGGCTGCTTATCTGAGGTGGTATTGAAGTGGCCTAGACACGAGGAGGCTTCCACACAGAGGGTTCCAGCACCTAGCAGAGAGAAAGCCAGGGCCCTGGGGATACAAACGTCCTACACCCAGAGAAATGCTCCGAGAGAGGTGACCCACCTTCCCTGTGTCTTCAGGCCCCGGCTGCAATGTCACAGAGCATGGGAGGTTCGGAGGGATCTGTTAAGGGAACAGATGAGAATAGGTCTCCTGTCACATTCACCACTGACCTCCCCATGTCACCCACCCATCACCCCCACGCACATTCAGCAGATCGGGGGTCCCTAGCAACAGGCCATGTCTCTTCCATCAGACTCGGGGCTCCAGAGGACAGATCATGTCTCCCCCATCAGACCATGACAAGGATGTCCCACATGGGGCCAGAGGCCCCTCCAGTAAAGCCAAGGATTTCAGGGTCTTTCTTTACCTAAAGGGTTTCACCTAGACTATAATAGGTAGAATAATACCCATCCCCCTCCAAAGATGTCCACATCCTAATCCCTAAAACCTGTGACTGTGCTACCTTACGTGGCAAAAGGGACTTTACAAATATGGTTAAGTTAAGGATCTTGAGATGGGGAGAGTATCGGGGATTATCCAGGTGTGTCCGATATGGTCACAAGGGACCTTGGCAGGGGAAGCAGGAAGCAAGAGAGCCAGTGTCAGAGTGTCGGGCTGTGAGAAAGACTGGCCGGCTCCTGGTGGCTTTGAAGACGGGGGGGGGGCAGGCTTTGAGCCCGGGAACGTGAGTGGTCTGCAGAAGCTGGAAAAGGCAAGGCCTAGAGCCCCCAAAAGAATGCAGCCCTGCTGACACCTTGATGTCAGCCCAGTGAGACCCATTTTTGATCTCTAACCTCCCAAACTGTAAGACGATAACTTGTGTTTTATTTTATTTAAAAAAAAAAAATTTTTTTTTTCCAACGTTTATTTATTTTTGGGACAGAGAGAGACAGAGCATGAACGGGCGAGGGGCAGAGAGAGAGGGAGACACAGAATCGGAAACAGGCTCCAGGCTCTGAGCCATCAGCCCAGAGCCCGACGCGGGGCTCGAACTCACGGACCGCGAGATCGTGACCTGGCTGAAGTCGGACGCTTAACCGACTGCGCCACCCAGGCGCCCCGATAACTTGTGTTTTAATTCCGTGTTTAATTCCCACCAGGTTGGTGATGGTTTGTCACACGGCTACAGGAAACCAATACATCTACCATGGAGAGGATGACTGTTTCCTCTTTCCTGCTCTAACCTCCCAGCAAGCCAGGGGATTTCACTGAATCACAGAATCGGAGTCTGAGAAACAGGAGATTTGAAAATCCAGCATCTGGGAGTCTTCCCATTCAGCAAAGTGGCAGAGCAGGGAAATCACTATGTGCCACCCCTGGTTTGTGAGCTGGGCTGAAGCCGGGCCATGTGGGCAGCTGGTCTGAGGGAGGAGACAGTCTTGTAACAACTCAGGGGCGAGAAAGGGCTCCTTCTTTCTCTACAGTCTCTCCCCACCCCACTCTCTCCCGCCAATGACCTGGACACAGGAGGGTCCAAGGAGTAGCCCAGAGGTAAGGTGCCGCCCCTGGTGGTGGCCAGAGAAGAGACACTTACCAGGTAGTGTAAGTGACAGTGCCCCAGGTCCCAACGTGCACTGAGAAACTGAGTGCCATGGAGCTGCCGCCCCAGCTGCCCCCATGTGCCTGCCCAGAGGGCTGGCGGTCCCTAACCTCAAAGGTGAAAGGGTAGGCGTGCTCGCCCAGCTTCTTGATGAGGCGCTCCTGCAGCCGTGTCAGGGGCTTCTTGTCCTCAGGGGCCGGCGGGAAGGACTGCACGTTGGCCACAAACAGGTCCTTGCGAAAGGTCAGGCCCAGGACATCCAGGTCCTCCCGGCCATAGCGGAAGGCGCAGGTCAGTGTCACATAGACTGTGGGAGCAGGGGGCGCTGAGGACGGGCCCAGGAGGGCAGCGAGCAAGCCCCCCAGAGCACCAGCTGCGCCCTGGGATCGGCCCAGCTGGAGCTCATAGGTCTGTCCCGAAGCTCCTGTGGGGAGGGCTGTGCTGCCCTTGGGATGGGGGTACTGGGTACCTGGGAGAGTCATTCGGGCCTGGCCCCTGGGAGGAGGTGGGGGCTGACTGCTGGACCAGCTCTGTCCTTCCCCACCCCCCACTCTGGCCAGCGGAAGTGAGGAGGAGCACAGGAGACTGACAGGGTTGGTGAGGGCTGGCACAGGCTGGCAGGACGGGGAGGGTGGGGCCGGGGAAGGGACTGGCTGGAGAGAGCAGAGGGAGGGGGAAACAAGGGCTGGGTGGTATCTGGAAGGCACGGGGTCTTGTCCCAGCCCAACCCCCACCCAGCGTCTCCCTTGGACAAACCCTTCATCTCCCTGGGATTCCCTTTTCTCTCCTGTAATGAGACCCTAACTCCTGCCCTGGTGGGCAGCCCCAGCCTTGCAGCAGTCATGATATACTGATGTTGAGAGTGCTCAGGGCACTGAAAAGGTTCTCCCAAAATGGGCCTAAGTGGGCCGCCCCAGGCCAGAGGAGGCCAGGGCACCTGCTCTGATGCTTGTTGGAACTGTAAAGGGAAGAGCCAGGGGGGCTGGGCAGGGAAGGGCCGTAAAATTAGTTGATGTCCTGCCCGGGACTCAGGGAAGCCCTGGGCTAGAAGTCGGTGGGGAACAGGAGGCCCCTTGACGGGCTGGAGGTGGGGACCACCACCTCACCTCTCCTCTCCTTGAGATACTCAGGATCCACCAGGACCACACCATCTGGAAGAAGGACACAGAGTGAGCACACCCTCCCAACTTGACCTCTCACATTCCTGAGCCCCAAACACCACGCCAAACCCAAACCCAACCTTCTGTCTGCTGGGTATCATGAGAGAAATGGGGAGGCCTGCACCTAGGGGACAGCACTACCATGTCCCAACCCCTGCCCTCAGGCCGGCCTTACAGATCCAGTTGGTAGCCTGGGGCACGCTACCTCTCTGCTTCTTCTCTGTTAATAAGACTGACGATGTGGGTCCGAGACCCCTACGATCAGGTATACTTCAGAATTGAGAGGTTCCGAACTGTGGAAAGGCCCCATGGTACACCTTCCATATGTTCTGTAATACCCTCTGCAGGATCTGGGGCCCCATGATCAAACCCCTTAACACCTCAGCAGGGAAACATGGATATTTTCATCAAGAGGCTAACGTGTAAAGAGCTCCCTATGGGTTCAGGTCAGGTTTTGCGTCTAAGTGAATCCCACGTCAACCGTATGAGCAAGTTTAGATTTCCAGAGTTTCTTGGACTTGGGATTTGCAGATCGGGACTTGTGATCCTGTAGGACCAAACTCACAGGGCTCCTGCGAAGACTAAGTGAGTTGATATGTTTAAAGGGTTAGTTGGTGCCTGGCTCATGCGATACCACGGAAAATGTCCCATGGCCTGGCCCTGACCCAGTAGAGTCCAGCTGGACACAAAGGACATTTTCTCTGCACAGAACCCCAAGAAGCCAGAAACTCTGGCTCAGGGGTCACCTCCTTGCCTGGCATTCCTGGTCAAACTTGACTCAACCATACGCATACCCACTGAGCAAGAAAATTCTCTCTCCCCAACTCTAGCCCACTGCCACCCTCCCCCGACGCTGCCTTACAGCAATCTCTCTGGCAATCTCAGAGGCCACATCTGGAAGTGAGTGCCAGAGGGCTCCTGGTCCTATCCTGGTCCTGGGCAGGTCCAAGGGATACCTGGCCAGGGGATGCCCACCCCATTCCAGAACCTGCCGGGCATCTCCCCTCCTTTTCCTATGGGTATTCCCTCTGTGCCTGAGCACCAGGGACTCCGTAAACAAATCAGCGGAGAGGGCACTCCCCCAACCAGAGGTTTCAGTCAGGGAAGGCTTCTTGGGGGAGGGAAGCGGGAGCCAGGACTTAAAGGTGTCTGGCGTGTAAGAAGCCTTATACTGAGTGGCGGCTGCTATCGTCATCGTCAGGCCACCCTCCCTGCTTCTCCCCTCAACCCGCCCACACTTTCCCCTCACATGGTCCTCACTGAAGGGAACGGGGCTGCTCGGTAAATGTGGTCAATGTTTGCCAACTGACACAGGAAACCGCTTACACCCTGTTCTTGAAACCAGGCCCCTCTGGAGACCTGAGAGCTATTCCTAGGTGGCTCTAACAAACCCTCTCTAGAAGCGACCGGATCGGCCCCACCTTCCCCCGCCTTCCTCCCTGGCCTCTGCAGGGACTCACCGACAGGGTCCACGAGGTCGATGTGGTCCACAAAGTCCCGCTTTCCCAGATACACAGTGAGCTGGGGAAGATAAGCATGGGGGGTATCAGCAGCTGTGGGCCTGGGGGACACATCCCTGAAAAGCCACTGGCCCTTGCTCTGGAGGAGAACCTGGGAGCTGCCGGTGAAACACCTACACCCATCCATCCTTAACACACATTAAAGTCCTAACTGGACTTGGACCCGAGCTCCAGCCCTAATATCAACAAACCCTTGTACAATTTTGAAAGTACCTGTTTATCCTAAACCCCTATGAAGAAGTTGTCAGTGTTCCTGGTTTATAGATGAGAACACTGAGGACGGCACACCAGACGCACCAGCCCCCTTGATGGTCTGTGGCCTGCAACCTCGCAAGCTCCAGGCCCTTCTCCTCTCCTTAGGCCAGACCAGTCGTCCTAAAATGCAAATCTAATGATGCCACTCCTGTCTGAAAACCCTCTAATGGCTCCCAGGGCCCAGAGGTAAGATGACAAATGGGTTTCATTCCAAATGCCAACTCTGATAGATGGGGGCTGCCTGGGGCTCTGGGTGGAGAAGGACTCCAAGGCGGAATCCTGGCTCAGCAGGAAAGGGTGAGCAGTGACTGGCGATGTCTGCTGTGGGCACGAAGGGAGACATGGGAGCACACGTGGTACTATCTGCCAGCCCAGGAGTCCGGACTCCTGAGCCCTACAACCTGTCCCACCTTGGCTCCCGCTCCCCCTGCCTCCCTCCTGGCACTCAGATTCAACTGCTGTTCATTCCCCCACGCTCCCTGTGAGTTACGTTCATGCCTACAATGCCCTTTTTCACCCTGTCTTGCCTGGAAGACAAGGCATCCCTTTTAGAGAAGCCATCCCTGACTTCCCAGGCTGGGTCCCGTGGCCCCTGGGCATCACTTTATCCCACACCTGCCATTTCCTATTGAAAGGACCGGTTTCTGTGCCTGCCTCCCCCATCTGACCGTGAGTGGCGCGGGGTGTGCCTTATTTGTCTTGGAACACCCTAGCCCAGTCCCCGCTGGCTTGGCCTGCACCCGACAAGGAATGATGTCAGTAATGTCTACTTGCTGAACTGAAAGGAAAGCAGGATGGAGCCTGCAGCCTGTGGGAAGAAAGAAAGCAGGACAGACCCTGGGAGCTTCCCTGGATAACTAGGTGATGGCAGGGTTCAATAAAGAGGCTGCAAGCACCTCTCACACCAGGGGAATCAGTGCCCCCGAGGCCCTTGACGCTTAGTCTAATTATCACACTCACACTGAAGTCTATGATAGGCTGTATCTCAAACCAGAGCAGTGGCTCCCTAAAGTCCGGGGGAGTTGAACTACCCCCCGCAGACAGAAAAGTTTCCTGAAAGGCCCCTCTCCCTGAGGTGGATAGCTCCTAAGGACAGACCGGGGAGTGTGGGGTCCTGCATGGGCAACAGAAGTGGCCAAGGCAGGACAAGCATTTGGGGCCAGGGAGGAGCTGGGGCGCGGCTGTCACAGACTCACTCACCTTTCCATTTGGGCTGGCCTTCTTGAACACCCTGCGGACAGAAAGCAAGAGAAAGCCAGGATTAGCGCATCCCACCAGGGGAAGGCTCCTGCGGGCCTTCCCTGGGCAGGACAGAGGGCAAGGGCCTGGAGGGCTTTCCAGGCACCATCCAAGCCTTGAAAGCCAGAACAGCGTCTGGCATAATCAGATCCCAGCACCTCCGGCGCCCACCCAAACCTCCCTTATTGCCGTCACAGCTTTTGTTGGATCTGGCCATGGCCCCTCGGCCTCCTCCTCACGCAGCAGGCTGAGGAAGTCTCTAAAGATATGTCACAGAATACCACTCACTTGCTCCAAGTCCTCCCAGCTCAGGCAGAGGAAAAGCTTCTGTGTGTGGTGTCCCTGCCTCCTTTACCCTTGGGCTCACCTCCCACTCTCCCCCACCCCTCCATTCACACTGCCTCCAACACACCAGGGTGGGGCCTGCCTCAGGGCCTTTGCTCTGACAGTCCACTCCCCCGGGGCATGGTCCCCACAACAGATCTGCTTGCCAGCCCCATGCCTTTCTGTGACGTGGCTTCACCTCTCACCTCCTCTCCTCCTCTGGCTCTATTTTCTTTCCCACAGCACTCACCACTGGCTAACCTACTACACGAGCGACTTGTTAATTTACGCTTGTCTGCACTGCTAACATGTCAGGTCCACGAGGCAGAGGTCTGGGGTCTTTCTTCTCCACTGAAATATCCTGACCTGAGCGTCTAGAACAGCGTCCCTGGTAGGTGTTTAATAAATCTGTGTTCATGCATGGCAGGTAGCAAGCACTCAACAAATATTAATAGAGTGAGTAAATGAATGAATGAGTGAAGGAATCAAATGAAAAACTGAGGCCCAGGAAAGGTAGGAGATGTTCCCATGGCCACACAGCAGAGCACTGGATATGTATCAGGCAGACCCGCGGCCCCCAACCCTTGCAAAGTGCTTGCTGGGCCTTCTAGAGCACACTGTGGTCCCCATCAGCGCCCCCACCCCATCCTCTCTCCCCGCTGGGCCTGGGAGCTTGAGACCCCCTCACCTAGCCCCCATCATCTAGCCCCAGAATTGCTCACAACACTGTTGGGAGGAGAGAAGAAAAATGAAAGAGGCAGAGCCTCAGAGACTAGAGAAGGTGTTGGAGGAGGAAGCAGGGAGGGAGGGGAGGAGGGAGAGGAGGGGAGAGGGATGCTGTCCTGCAGGCATGAAAATAACAGATGGAACGAGAGATGAAAAAACACACAAACGAACACAAAGACAAACTCACAAACAGAGCAATGGAGTGGAGGGATGGAGCAGGCCCACAAGAGGCCCAGAAGGATCCACACAACCCACATGGGTCCCCAGGGGCAGGGGGCGCAGCAGGTATCCAGGGCAAGGCAGGGTGAGGCTCACCAGTGCCACAGTGACAGTTGCTCCTCCCAGGGGGGTGTCAGGGGGTGGCCCTGTGCTGCCTCCACAGCACCCCCTCCAACTTCTGGGGCCCAAGGGACCACAGACAGGTCTGAGCCTGGCTTGTAAGGAGGGCCTGGTGCATCTCTCCCCCACCTCCCCTGGTTCTGGGCTTTTCTCCTCCTTATAAATATTTAGCAGTGTTTGGAGTGTGAAAATGCCACAGTCAGCTGGGGTGTAATAGTTGCTAAAGTGAGAAAAAATACAGATCACATGGTTTGAACCAGCAGCAGCTCCCAAGTGGACCTGCGGAGGAGACCAGAGAAGGGCCACAGGGCCACAGGGACCCCCAGCTGCTTTCAGAAACCTCAGTCTAACTCTCAAGAGCCTGGGGTCTGACAGAAAGGAGAGATCACAAATGCCTGAGTTATAACTGAATCAGGAAATAACTGAGTCAGGGAAGGCCATTCTAGTGATCCTTGAGAGGGCCAAGGGGCACCCTCACCACGGGAGGGGACTGAGGGCCAGGCTGGGAGGAGTGACAGTCAAGAAGGGAGGCACGGAAAGAGAAAGGGCAGTAAGACAGAGCTAGCATTTGTTGAGTGCCTACTTGTTTCTTACAACACACTGTGAAATGGGCATTATAACTCCCACTTTACTGATAATGAACTCGAGGTTCAGAGACATCTGATCATTTGTCCGGGAACACACAGCAAGCAAGAGGCTAGTCAGGATTCAGACCCGATTCCATCTGCGTCTAGACGCTGGGCCCTTTATAGCCAACACTGCTGCTTTCCTAAAGCAAGTGTTTTTCATCAGCTTTGAGGAAAAGCAGAAAAGAGGAGAAATGAGAACTGGGGAGGGGAGGGGAGGGGGAAGAGACGAAAGGGTGAGTAAGGATCAAGAAGGAGAACGAGGGCAACAAGGGCGGGAAACGTGGCCAGTGGTGGGGAATGTCCCGATAACTCAATCAGTCCCTGGGGCCACCTGCTCAGGAAGCTGGGACTCTGACGGTTTCTTCAAACAACAACAGCAGCTTCCCATACCCTGAGCACCTGTTCCGCCCTAGTCGTGCCTCTGAGTATTTTTCCCAGAACACTGCTGACCACTCAACAATCCCATTTCAGAGATGAGGAAATTCAGGCTCTGAGAGGTGAACTCTGTCTCCAAAATCCACATCCTTGCCACTCTGCTGCCCAGCCAAGCCCTCCGTGAAACAACCCACCGGCTTCCTGACCCCACCCCGGGGTGGGGAGGGGGGGTGCTTCCAGTTCACCGGGCCCTGCCCTTGTGCAGCACCATATGGATGGCTTCTGCCGGTCTACTGCGAAGCGCAAGCACAAAATGTGCAAGACCGTGGTCAAAACCAAACTTCCGGATTGTGGAATGGCTGGCTCTGCCTCACCCCTGAGACCCAGCCATGCCCCGCCAGCCTGATTCTCAGAGTCAAAGCTGGGTCTCCTAAGAGAAATACCAGTGGTGTCCTCGCTAATTAAAGCTCACTGGAGACAAAGAACAGAAACCCAACAAGGGTGGCTGGAGGAAAGGAGGAGGGAGTATGAGAAGGAGACAAAAATCTCACGGGAAAGATGCGCAGGCAGAACGCAGGAGTGCTGGAGTCAGGAACGGGGAAGCCATCAGCCCTTGAGGCGGTTGCTCTCTCTCCACCTCTCCCCCTGGGGCTGCATGTTCTCACGCTGCTCTCCGGTCGGCTGCTCCATGGTCTCTGGGGACCAACTCTCTCCGCTTACTCAGGGCTTTTCTGCTCCTCCATCATTTTGGCTTGCATGTGGCTCTCACTCCGACCCTGTTTCTACTCTGCCTCTCGCTCAGCTTCTCACTGTTAACTGGCTGAATGGCCCAATTCCAAATTCCCAGGAAAGGAATCTGATTGATCAGCTTGAGTCAGGTGCCCCATGCCCGGACCAATCAGCTCTGTCTAGGGTGTGTCATGTGTTCCACGAGGCTTGAGCAGAGGAGGGCTTATAGAGCGGTGTTTTACGAATCGGGGGTCACAACCTATTAGCTGATAATGAAATCAACTTAAAGAGTTGCCACCAGCACTTACAGAATAGAAGATAAAAGCATGAGACACAGATAACAAGGGTGTAGTAGATATTACTATATTTACCAATATTCCATTTCCCTCTAAGGCTGGGCAAATTTCTCCAGCCCTGTGAAATTAGACATGCCCATGTGGCTTGCTCTGGCCAATGAGATAGGACTAGAAGTGCCCCCATGTCACTTCCGGGCAGAAGCATTTAAGGGCTAGTGCGTGTATTAGTTTTCTGTGGAGCCTGTAACAAGTGACCACAAATTTAGTGGCTTAAAACAACATATACTTAGCTTACAGCTTTGTAGTTCGGAGGTTCAAAATGTACCCCACTGGGTTAAAATCAAGATGTTGGCTGGGCCACATTCTTTTCCGGAGACTCCAGGGCTGAATCTCTCTCCTCACCCTTTCCAGCCTCTGGAGACCACCCACATTTGTCTCACGGCCTCTTCCTCCGTCTTCAAGGCCAACAGCAGCAGGTTGCATTCTTATTATATTGCCTCATTCTGACCTCTTCTGCCCCCCTTCTTCTATTTTTAAAGACCTTTATGAATACATTTGACTCCCTAATTTAAGGTGAACTGGTTTAGCAACCTTAATTCCATCTGCATCCATAATTTCCCTTTTGCCAGGATTTATAACATGTTCAAAGATGTCAAGCATTAATATGTAGAAATACTTGGGGAGCCATTTCTTCTGCCTGCCCTGCCCTCCTTCCACTGCCGCTGAAACCAGCAATGAGTGGATTCTGTCAACTAAATACCAGGGCTCTCCTGGTACATGATAGGTGTGTAACATGACAGAAAAAGAAAGCTCTCGCACCGCTAAGAAATGGGTGCTGTTTGTTACTGCACTTCTCTGGGCTGATACAAAAAGTATTATTTAGTGAAACTTTCATTTTAGGTCAGCTGAGTTAACAATGTTAGATGAATTTCATGTTGCAAATGTTTTAATTTTTTAACCCACTGTTCTAGAGAAACACGTCTAAAATGAACATGTTCTATCAATGCCTGTGCAGTTGGTTGGATCCTGTTTCCTGATTTAATTCCCTCAGGCTGGTGCTACCACGCAGGGAGGCAGGTCAGCTCTCTAGTAACCAGCACGCTGGCTTTTCCAATGAGTCCCACTCCCTACCTGCAGCATGGGATACTTGCTGATCAATTTTAATATTCTGCTGCCCTTCTGGGAGCCACCTGTCCTCCCAGTGTCCATTTGTGCCTGCGCCATGAAGGTACCAGAACAAAGTACTTTCCATGATAGATTACCCAAAAACCAACAGTTTTTGGTACAGCCAAACAATGGAATATTACATAGCACTGAAATTATTCTTGCATTTTGTAACACAGGGAAGTGCCTATGATAGAATATTAAGCAGAATAAGTCAGGATTCAAAACAATATATCTGGCATGAGCTCAACCCTATACTCAATAAATACCAAAAGAAACAATGGGAAGACTTAATGTTAAGGTGGCAATACTTCCAAAATTGATCCACAGATTTAGTGCAATCCCTCTTAAAATCTCAGCCGGACTTTTTTTTTTTTTTTCCAGAAATGAACAGGCTGGCCCTAAAATTCATGTGGAAATGCAAAAGCCCAGAATAGCCAAAACAATCTTGAAAAAACAAAATAGAATAAAGTCGGAGGACTCACACTCCCAACTTCAAAAGTCACTACAAAGCTACAGTAATCAAAAGTGTGTGATGTTGGCATAACGATAGACACATAAATCAATGGAACAGAATTGAAAGTCTAGAAATAAACCCATATATTTATGGTCAATTGATTTTTGACACAGGAGCCAAGACAAGTCAATGGGGGGAAAAACGCAAAGCAGTCTTTCAACAAATGATGCAGGGACAACTATATATCCACATGAAAGAATAAAATAAAGTTAGACCCCCCCCCCACCTCACACCATATATAAAAATTAACTCAAAATGGATCAAAGCCCTTAATGTAAGAGTTATAACTGTGCAACTCTTAGAAGAAAACTTAAGTGTAAATCAACATGACCTTGGATCAAGCAATGATAACCTTAGATATGACACCAAAAGCATAGGCAACTTACAAAAAAGAGATAAACTTGCTTTTATTGAAACTAAAACCTTCTAAGCTTCAAAGGCCACTATCAAGAAAGTGAAAAGACAGCGCCTAGAATAGACAAGATATTCTCAAATCATGTATCTGATAAGGGTTTAGTATGCAGGATACATAAAAACCCTATTATAATTCAACAATAAACAGGCAAATAATCCAATTAAAAATGGGCAGGGGCACCCAGGTGGCTCAGTCGGTTAAGTGACCGGCTCAGGTCATGATCTCACAATTCGTGAGTTTGAGCCCCACCTCGGGCTCTGAATTGAAAGTACAGAGCCTGCATTGGATCCTCTGTCTCCCTCTCTCTCTGCCCCTACCCAGCTCCCACTGTCTCCCACTCTCTTGAAAATAAACAAACGTTAGATTTTTTAAAATTAAAAAAAAAAAAAGGGCAATGGATTGGAATAGACCTTTTTCCAAAGAGGATATAACAAGTGGCCAATAAGCACATGCAAAGATGTTCAACATTATTAGTCACCGGAGAAATGCAAATCAAAGTCACTTCACACCCACTATGATACCTACAATCCAAAAGAAGACAGTAACAGTGTTATCAAGGATGTGGAGAAACTGAAACCCTCCTCATGCATCGTTGGTGGTAATGCAACACGGTGGGATCACTTTGGAAAACAGTTTGGCAGTTTCTCTGAAAGTGAAACACAGTTACCATATGACCCAGCAATTCGATCCCTAGGTACATACCTGAAAGAATAGAAAATAGATGCCCACACAAAAACTAGTGCAGAAATGTTCGTAGCACACACTGTTCGTAACAGTCATAAAGGGTGAGGAAGAAAATCAAATGTCCAGCAATTGATGAATGTATTTTTAATGTGGTATATCCATACAAAGAAATATTATTTAGCTATAAAAGGAGATAGCATACAGATTCCTGCTACAACATGGACAAACCTCAAAAACATGTCACATGAAAGAAGTCAGACACAAAAGACCACCTATTTGTGTGGTTCCATTTACAGGAAATGTCCAGAACAGACAAGCACATACAGACAGAAAGCGGATCAGTGGTTGCCGGGGTTGGTGTGAGGGGGGAATGAGGAGTGGCAGCTAATGGGTATGGGGTTTCTCTTTGGGGTGATGAAAATGTCCTGAAATTAGGGGCGCCTGGGTGGCTCAGTCAGTTAAGCATCTAACTCTTGATTTTGGCTCAGGTCATGATCTCATGGTGTGAAGTGGCCAAGCCCCAAGGCACTGGCTCTGGGCCGATAGCGTGGAGCCTGCTTGGGATTCTCTCTCATTCCCTCTCGGCTCCTCCCCTGCACATGCATGTGTGAGCTTGCTCTTGCTCTCTCTCTCTCTCTTTCTCGCCCAAAATAGACATTTTTAAAATGTCCTGCAATTAGACAGTTGTTCAATCTTGTGAATATACTAAAAACCACACCACTACATTTTATGCAAAAATTCGGAATATGATGGTATATAAATTAATTATATGTCAATTAAAAAATAATACTAAAACAAACCCCTGAAAATAAATGAAAAGAAAGGAAATGTGCCTAAATATTAACAGGGGTTGAAGGAGACTCCCTCCACCCACCAACCCACTCCTTGATACATCTTATTTTTCTATGTTGTATAATAAGCATAAATTACTTTGCAAAGACGCCAGGTTTTCCCTAACAAGATATGTGTCAGGTCTTGGTGAAAGAAGAGGCTGGAAAAAAAAAAAAACAAAAAAACATTGCTAGTAAAGTAGAGAAATATGGATCCTATTACTCTGAATCCTTTGATGTTAGAGTCTCTCCTTCTGCAATTTTACAATCCAGAGTCCATAAATCTGTGATATGATCCCTCCCAGGCCTGCTGTGCTGTCTTCTGCTCAGCTATTTCTTTCTCCAGGAAGCCTTCCCTGACTCCCTCTAAGTCCCACACCCAGTGGGGAGTCACAGCATCTCCCACACTTTGTGATGGTTTGTTTGCTCACTTTCTGCTTCACTTAACATGAATGAGAGCACAGATCTCATTTGCGTTATTGACACTGGATCCCCAGGGCACAGCATGGTTCTTGGAGCACAGTAGGGGCTCTGTAAATAAATATGGGTTGAATGTTGCTGAATGAACAAATGCTCTAAGAGAAAACTGTCAACAGTGAGGATGGAGAAGGTTTAAAAAGATGGTGGTTGGTGATGATCCTTTGCTCTAGGTGAGCAGACTCTAGAGATTTCTTCTTCTGTCTATACTTCTCTTTGGCTGTCAGGATCAATGGGCACCAGGCTTAGAAAATGCTTCACAGGGGCAGTGTCCCAGCCCCCGTCAGGCTGAGTCAGGAATACAACCGATATATCTAAAATGGGCCCCTGCTCAGCTTTGATAAAGTTCTCCCACTTACCACTCACCTACCTACATTCACACTGCCCCTACTACTGCCAGGCTCTGGGGGCACTAAGGTGAACAATTCATGGTCCCTGCTGATGAATGACCCTGGTATACAGCCCAGTTAGAGAAAGCCACCAAGCACGATGACCACGGTGTACTAAGCTCTCCTTAGGAGTCAGGTACAGTGCTAAGCAATTCACACGCTTTGAGATAGTATGTTTTTCCATCTGAATATTCCCATTTTTTAGACCTAAGACTCCAATAAATAACTTATCCAAAGTCATGAAGTCAGTGTCAGAAAATACACATAGGAGAGAAAGCCCATGAATGAGCCGTCTATGGGAAATCATTTAAACGAAACGCGTCTTACTCAACAGCGGGAACCTCATCCTGGAGAGACTATTCACGAGTGTGCATTCACGACCAGTGAACTGAGGAAGCGCTGGGAACAATTCATTCCTTTATGAGCATCGGAAAGTTCGTGGTGGGGAAAAATGCTATGAATACGGTGAATGCGGGAAGACCTTCAAATATTACTCAGTCTTCAGTCAACATCAGAAAACTCACACAGGAGAGAAACCAGGTGCCAGCTGCTGCTCTAAGTAAGCGTGTCATAAAGATGAACTCATTTGTTCCTCCAACAACCTTAAGAGGAGGTGCGACTACATCCCCGTGTCAGCAATGGGGAAACCGAGGCACAGAGAGAGAGTCGAATTTTCCCAAGGTCACACAGCCAGTAAGGGGCAGGGCTAGATACTGGAGCCGAGGCGGTCTGGCTCTAGAGACCACACTTCTAACCATTCACACAATAATAGTACCTTGTAAGTGGGACTGTGTGGTTCTGTCTGGCAAGGCAGGAAGGTCTTCAAGGGAGGAGGTAGCAATGAGAAAGGCCTTGAAGAACATTCAGAGATGAAGAGGTGGCCGAGTCCACGGGGTGCTTGGGAGACAGCAGGCAGCCTGGTGTGGCTGAAGTGTGTCCAGTGTGCCTGGGATGAGCACCAGGGAGGAGGATGGGCCAGAGAAGGGTCCATTCCCTGCCCAGATACTCACGGAGCACTTCTACGCACCAGGCCCTGGGCTAGGTGTGAAGGGTCTTGACAATGCCAAGCTAAGGGACTTGGACCATAACCAGAAGGCAACAGGGAGCCATGGGCATTGGGGGAGGGAGAATGACTGGCCAGGGCTGTATTTTGGACGAAGACGTGCCCTAACCCCGTAAGTTTCCTCCACCTCTGCCCCAATGGCAATCATGACTCAGTTGGGTAGGGTGGGGACCACACAAGGGGGCATTCCTTCTGCCCTACATTTTGACCCACTTTCTGGGTGTGAGAGCAGTCATCAGGGAGCAGGGAGGTGTGAGGAGCAGGTGGCTATGGCAGCAAAGAGGTTTCTAGGGCCCTTATCACACACTTCCTGGTAGCAGAGTTATTTGTGTACAAGCTTGTCTGCTCTGCCAGAATTGAAAGGCCCTCCCTGTGTCAGAACATTGCCTGCCTGTTTACCCACCATTAGTGCACCTGCTTGTCAGGACAGCCCGGAAGGGGGAAGGAGACAGGAAGACAGGAAATGTCACCCTCATTTCACAGATTTGGAGAGCCTGAGGGAGCACGCTACAGGCTGCTCCATTTGCCAAATGGAGAAATCACACCCCAAGGGAGGGAAGAGTCTTGTGCCGAGGCCCGGAGTGCAGAGTCACAGGGAGGAGAGAGCCTCCGGTTGCCGGTGCTCCTGTTGTACTGCAGCTCAAAACCAAGCATGGCTCCTTTGGGCTTCTGCATGGCTCTCTGGGCACGGTGGCATGCCTGGCAGGGCTGAGAGGCGAGGGGTGCTGGATGGGGGCCCTGACCAAGTCAAGCTCCCAGGATCTGGGCTTCACATTGGCTTCTGGGCACACAGCAATTCTTCCAGTCCCCTGTCTGCATTCACATGTTCGCTTTTCCGGCCATGATCCATACTCGTGGAGATTTCCAGGGGGTGCGGGGTGAGGAAGGAGGGGAACCACCAGGTGGCCGTGAACAGAGGGGAGAGTTTCTTAACAGAGGAGCATGGCCCGTTTGCTGGTAACCTAAGAAGCTGGAGACCTGAAAGTCAAGGGCTAATAAAAATTTCAATGAGTGGGCTGGCAGCTGGACCCCAAAGAGCCTGCAGACAGCACCTGAACATTCTCCAGTCTTCTCTAGGGTTGAGAGAGGGAAGGGAGGGCTGCTGGTGCAGGAAACAGTGCAGACCCTAAAAGCAAGCAGACCCTGCCTGAGTCCTGTGTGACCTCGGGCCAGTTTAATACCTCTCTGAGGCATACTTTCCCTCATCTGGAATATTCGGGTGATATCTACCTCACAGGTTGAAGGCACATAGAAAGACTTGGTACACAGTAGGGAATTGATCAAATGAAGCCAACATCATTGGTAATATGATGATTATTGTTACCACCTTTCCACTGGCCAACACTGTGCCTTGCTTTTGGTGCCCAGGGGACAGTTCCTGCCTAAATGTCCCTCAAGTGAGAAGGCCTTGGGGTGGGAAGAGATGGTTATGTTACCCTTGCTGGAGACAGGGAAGTTTTTTAAGCTGTCTTCCTCCTAGTCTCAGATGGAAAACAATAGTTTATAATATGATGTTCTCTTCCCAGTTTAGACCCTCACATTTCAGATACCTCTGGGGACATGCCCTATTTCTTCTTTCTATAGAAGCTTCTCCTTCAGTTCTCCCAACGGCAATCCTTTCTTCCCTATGTCACCTCATCCAAGAAGCCTTCCCTGACTGCTTCAGTCAGTGCCTTTGTCCTGAGTCCCCTCATCGCCAGAGGGGCTTTGCCTATGTCTCTCCCCTCCCTCCTTCCCTTCTCTCCTCTTTCCATCCATCTTTCTGACTTCCCTCCTTTCTTTTCTTCCTTTTATCTTCCAGTCTCTGGGCCTGGCACTGTTCTTATCTCCTGCAGGTACAGGCCCCTGCACCCTGTCCTCAGGGCACCTACACTCTGGAGCAGGGAGGCAGATGTTCCATAAATACACAGACCCTCCCTCAGAAGCACGGCGGGTGGGTGGGATGAGACGATGGACAATGTCTCGCTCGGTTCCAGGCATAAGACAGCCACCCACACACATTACCGCCCCTCCCCTCTTCTCCTCTCTCCGGCGCCCGTGTCCCCTCAGCATCCACATGGGCCTGCGCCTCTCCTCGCCTCAGTGACAGCCACGGAATGCTGAAAAACTGCAGAGAGCAGAAACCTCTTCCTTCAGTCATTCATTTTCCTTGGTACATAGTCAGTGCTAAGTAAATATTTTGAATGAATGAATCGAGGAGAGCCAAACCCCGAGCTTGAAGCTGGGGAAAAATAGGACTTGGGCCAAGTGGCCAGTCAGAGGTGGGCAGCCTGGCCTGCAGGATGGGACGCGCCGCATGGGCCTCAGCAGGAGCCCGGGCCACACAGGGTGGCCCCAGACACAGGGGGTCAGATTGTCCCAGCGGAAGACTTCATTTAAAGTTTCATTTGTCTGGGTTTGGTGTTTTGTTTTGCCAATCTGAACATACAGACTTCCAGGGTTATAGAATAACATATGAAAATGAGATATTAATTCAGAAGCATTACTTTTTTCCTCCTCTTACATTTCACTAAACATCAGAACAGATCACCATGGCAACGCCTCACCCACTCTGTCGACCACCTTGGGGGCGGGTCAAAGGCTGAGAGCCCTCTGGGGTCTGGGGCTCTGTTCAGACCGTAATCTATGGCCTAAGGTGGCCGCTCTTTTCTGAGAAAGAATTCTAGGGGGAAAAGCCCATGCCCTACATTTAGCCAGACATAGTGTCCTTGATGTGCTGGAGGGGGCTCCTATAGGCTCATAAGAGCCTACTGCCGTGTTTGTAGATTTTGTGAGCTGGTGGTTAAACACAGCCATTGCCAAGGCTCGCCACTGAGGGTGAATGTGCCCCGCGGGGGACAACTTGAAATGTCTGGAGACATTTTGCGTGGTCACAACTTGGAGGAGGGGTGCTACTGGCATCCAGTGGGTGGAGGTCAGGGACGCTGCCTGCACAATGCACAGGTCACCCCCCTTCCCATCTCCAACAAGGAATCGGCAGCCCAAATGTTTGTGGTACTGATGGTGAGAAATCCAGATCTAAGCTTATGGTTAAAAAAAATGATATGAAAAACAAAGGGAAGACATAATCAAAGCTTACCACTTGCTACTATTTCACTAAATTTCCCTACGATGCTCTTGAGGCTATTGATGCCCACTAGATCCGTATGGTGGGACTAACGTATAATGGTGCCCTTACCGTGCATCTCTTCCCAAGTCCGTGTTCGATGACACCACTTTAATAGTGTGAAATCCTTGGTGGGAGAATTTACACCACAGAAATTGGCAATTACTACACCACCACCACCACCACCACCACCACCACCCCCCCTCCGCCGTTTTTTTCCTGAACAGCCACTTGTTACCAGTATGCCACTGGGCAGAGCCCTAAACAGAGAAGGGAATTCACAAGCCTGGTAAATGCTTCTAAGTTTCCAACCCAGGTAGATGACTCAGCACCAGCCTGCTATACACGGTGTGGAACAAGGATCTAAACGTGGCGACGTGCACAAAGTACACATCTCATACACGGACACACACCATGCACATCGTACACACACGCACAGACACACACACTCCACACATATCCAGAGATACCACACACACACCGCACATCCTCCACATTATACCTACAGATGTCACACACACCACACGCGTAGAAAACACACACGCATCACACTCACCTACACCGCACACACATACCATATCTGCTTTACACCTCAGGCGCCCATGTACCCCACAGACACTTATACACACCGCAGACAGACCACTCACACAAATATAAGCAAAATGTACACCTGAAACACACAACTCACGCACAACACCCCCCCCCAATGCCAAACACACACCACAGAAATACACATGTAAGTAGCCTTCTAGCTAGCGGAGAACTTATAGAATGAGAACAGTAAAAGAATGCCAACCTGACTGACCACAGTCTTCGATGTCTCAGTACCTCCACCTTTACTCCCTCCTCAGCCTCTGTGGCCCCCCTCCCCCACACACCACCTCCCTACCAGCCTGCTAAGGTGAATGGCTCAACCCCCCCGCCCCAGGAATACCATCCAGTGGTCCTGTCTCAGTGCCCATTCCTCTTGGCCTCCGGAACCCCGGCTGAGTGGTTCCCTGCCCCTGCTCTGTGCCCAGCTCTCTGTCAGCTGAGCCCAGCTGGCTGTGGCCTCCAGGGTCTGGCCTCCACCCCTTCCCAGAGCTCATGACGAGCAGTCCCTGGGTGACTCCACCCACTCAGTCACTTGGCTGCTACTAGATGCTGGTAAGTCCAAACCTCTACCTCCAGCCAGACCCTCTCTGCCCCCACACCCGCCAGCCTTGCGACATCTCTACTCAGATGTCCCCCAACTCCTCAGACAAGTCCCAAACAGACTTTCCGTCTGTTCCTTGCCTAGGTTCTCTGCCCCTGCCCACCGCAAAGATCAGAGGTGCTCAATGCACATCTCATGAATAAAGGAAAAAATTATGTAAATCCTACAAAGAGACAAAAAAAAAAACCCCAAAACACCCAAACTTCCCTGTGAGGCAGAGAGGAAGTCTTACCCCATTTTACAGATGAGAGTCCTGAGTTTTGGCGAAGTTAAGGGACTGGCCCAGAAGCTGCAGCCAAGGAGGGCGGGGTGGGGGGGTGGGCACAGACAGGTAAGGCTGTGTTAGACCCAGAGCAGGGGGCTGCAGGCAGCAGCAGCCAGGCCAGGGCAGGCCCTTCAGGATCAGCTCTTGCCGGCCCCGAGTGAGGGGGTTAGTTACAAAGAAAAGGAAAAGGCGTTCCTGATACGCGTCCTGTTTCCTCTCCTCCTCTGGGCTTCTCAGGCCTTGGAGGGCGGATGTCTCTGGGCTGGCAACACTCAGCCTGTGCACAGTCAGAGGGTGAGGGTCTCCCTGGGACCCTTCCCCCCCACGCCAGCAGTCAGGCCTGCATGAAGACAGGGGCTCTCTGGAGTGACCTCTCAAGTGTCCCGTCCCAGCATGGAAGAGCCTCAACCCTCTATCTCCAGTGGAGTCGCATCACAGCCAGGCACCTCCTGTCCATAAGACTGTCCCATAAAGGCACCTCCACTGGTAAGCCTTCCATGTCACCCTCACTTGCTATGGAGTCCTTCTATAGTCCCCCTTCTCCCCTTCCTCCCTGCCCCACGGCCGGCCATTGAGCCCATTACTTTGCCCAGCTTTCTGTGGCTGGTGCCTGTAGATCCAGGCTCCCCATAAATCAGGCAGGGGGTGGGAAGCAGGGAGGAGAGAGACAAAGGCAGAGGCCATAAAATGGGGCTTCTTGAGTGAAAGGACAAGATGAGCCTACCCCATCAGACAGAGGCCTTCCTGAGGGCAGAGGGCAGATCTCCTCTATCAGATAAAGATTTCCCTGAGGGAAATGGCTATGACTTTCCATCACAGGAGTTTCTGCAGGACAAAGATATGCCTCTTTCCTTAAACATGGAGCTGCCAGAGGATAAGAGGGCTATGTTCCCTCCATTTTAAATAGGGAGCCCCAGGAAATAGAAGCCACATTCCCCCCATCAGACAGGAGTCTCTTCCCAGGGGGATGGGGGCCATGCCTCCTCCATTAGACCAGGAGCTCTCAGAGGACACACTCCCACCTGCTGCCCCCACAACAGTCCTCAGAACAGACTTTAGCTCAGTCTAAGACACAGAGAAGGGCTTCCCTCTGGGGCAGAACTGGGGGGAGTCTTGCCCAATCCTCCCTTGCACAGGGTCCCATGCCAAGTTCCCATTCATGCCCTCAACTGAACCAAAGCTGCCTTGCCATACTGAAGATGGCCACGTGTCTGGGCAGAGGCCACTGGCCGTCTGTCCCAACCCAGGAATGTAGACTTCTCAAGAAATTTCGAAGGGGGCGACTGGGAGAGCCCTGAGAAGAGGACGCCCGGACAGGCCAGCCCTGGCCTGGATGTGACCAGACATGTGGGCTGAATGGGTCTCTGCTCCTGGCTCTGCCACCAGCTGGGCAAACCTCTTCCCCCTGTGGCCACTATCACCCCTCCCACCCCCAATCTCCAAACGCTACCATCACCTACTGCTGGCTGAAGTGGCAGGAGGCACAGGAGAGGAAGGACAGCAGGGCCCTTCCCAGGTCCCGCCCAGAGGACATCACTGGCCGCCCCAAGTGCCGGGTGCCGTCCCTGAGCCTGGTCCAAGCCGCCTTCACAATCCTCTTCCCTACATGTGCCAGCTCCAGGGAGCTGCTATTAGTTAGCATTGATCCACAAAGTGCTTTGATGACACTGTCTATGAGCTTAGCCTCACACCCAGGGCCCTCAGGGCTAGGAGCAAGGGGTGGAAATGGAGCTGGGGACCCAGGCCACTGGGCAGAGTGACAGAACAGTGGAGCCCCAAGACCAAGGCCCAAACAAGCCCAGGGCCAGCACTCAGTAAATGTTAGCTGAATACATGTTCACTGAAAAGCTACCTTAATCTGGTAACTTAATCTGGGTATATTTTCTTATTAAGAATTATTATTGTTGTTATAAGTGATGTTTATCATGTTTAATACAAGCCCAGCACTTTTCTAAACACTGTATCAACTCATTTAATCCTCACAAGAACCCTGTAAGGTAGATACTCTTCCTCTTCACACTCTACATAGGAAGAAACTTAGACACAGAAAGGGTAGTAAGTAACTTGCCCAAAGTCACAGAGCAGAAAAGAAATGGAAGCAGCTCAAACCATCTGCTTGATAAATTAAGAAGTAAAAATATATTGGGGTGCCTGGGTGGCGCAGTCGGTTAAGCGTCCGACTTCAGCCAGGTCACGATCTCGCAGTCCGTGAGTTCGAGCCCCGCGTCAGGCTCTGGGCTGATAGCCTGGAGCCTGCTTCCGATTCTGTGTCTCCCTCTCTCTGACCCTCCCCCGTTCGTGCTCTGTCTCTCTCTGTCCCAAAAATAAATAAACGTTGAAAAAAAAAATTAAAAAAAAAAAGAAGTAAAGATATAGTAACAATGCCTCTGAAGTTTTTTAAATGTTTGTGTATTTATTTATTTATTTATGAGAGAGAGAGAGAGAGAGAGAGAGAGAGAGAGAGAGAGGGCAGGGGAGGGGCAGAGAAAGAAGGACAGAGGATCTGAGCCTGATGCGGGGCTCGAACTCATGAATCGAGAGATCGTGACCCGAGCCAAAGTCAGCCACTCAGCCAACTGAGCCACCAAGGCGCCCCAATGCTTCTGAATTTTAAAAGAATTCGATCGTTTTGAAAGATAAAATTTATCCTGTGTTCCAAACCAAATACATTCATTATCAGACTTATCGTGGTATGGTCAGGAGGTAAGAAGTTCTCTCAAAGAGTAGTATGACAAAGGTAAAACATGTGCTTCTCGGTTATCTCAAAATCATAGTTCTTTTGAAACTTTGAGTAGTTTTATTAACATTTAGAAAACAAGAAAAACTGACAATGGCAATGGTTTTAAGATTTATCATTTATGTGTTAGGTGCTAGGGACTTCGCATATTTATCCTACTTAATCTTGAGGTCAACTCAAGGAAGAAAAGGCATTTTTCTCCCCTGAGGGTGCCTATCTCCTACACCTCCTTGGTGGGCCTGGTCCATCAGATGTCTGCCCTGCCCAGGTTGGGAGCTGTTCCAGGGCGGGGCTGTGTTTGGCCCAGAGAAGGGGCCTCGCAACGGAGTTCAGGGCTTGGGGTCAGGCGACTGTTGCTTCATCAGCCTGCACTTCAGCTGTCTGGAGTGTTAAATGAGGCCCTGGCACCAAGAGCTCTGTACAAGGGGTGTAAACACTAACCACCACCACCACCACCACCACAATAATCAGACTCACTGGGTGGTCTTGGGCAGGTTTCAGCCCACCTTGGCCTCAGCTGGCTCACCAGCTCTCAATGGGGGTCACGTTACCTTGATGGGCCCGGGCAGCTGAGAGGAGATAATGGGTATGAGGAGCTCCTTGGAGGTCAGAGACAAAGGCATGTTAGGAGAACAAGGCTGAAATAGCAAGCATTTTTAAGAAATGAATTTCCATTATTTCCAAGAACACAGAGGCCTACGGATAAGGTGGGCACGGCAAGGCCAGCCAAGAGCAGCTGTCCTCCGCGAGGCAGCAAGCAGGAAGGAGCACTGGGGGTGTCTCTGAACTTCTCCCCAAACCACACCCTGGGGCTTGGTAATCCACACCCTCACACCCACCCCAAATTCTCCACCCACTCCTCATGCTGATTCCCCTCCGTTGTCTGGGGAATTTTGAGAAGCCTGCCAGGAGGAACAGTGCTGGCCCGTTCTTTAGCCACCGATCTGTCTGCACTGACAACTTCCCAACCAGCTCCACCCGCCCAACCTAGATGTTTCTACATCTGATGGAAAGGGTCATGGGGGCCTGCTCAATTCTAAGGACTGGACTGACACATGGAGACCTTGCCCAGGCCAGATCCCAGGAGGCCAGCTCCCTTAGTGCCTCTGCCAGCCTGCCTCTGTTCTACCACAACTCCAGGGACCTTGACAAGCACAGGGATCTGTAGTGAATGTATTGCCCACATATGGTAGGGGAGACAGACATTATATCATACTTAAAGGGTCTATCCACCAAGAAGGCCTAACAATTGTAAACATTCATGCGCCAAGTGTGGGAGCACCCAAATATATAAACCAATTAATCACAAACATAAAGAAACTCAATGATAGTAACACCATAATAGTAGGAGACTTCAACACCCCACTCACAGCAATGGACAGATCATCTAATCAAAAAATCAACAAGGAAACAATGGCTTTGAATGACACACTGGACCAGATGAACTTAACAGATATATTCAGAACATTTCATCCTAAAGCAGCAGAATATACATTCTTCTCCTGTGCACATGGAACGTTTTCCAGAGTAGACCATATACTGGGACACAAATCAGCCCTAAGTAAGTACAAAAAGATCGAGATCATACCGTGCATATTTTCAGACCACAACGCTACGAAACTTGAAATCAACCACAGGAAAAAATTTGGAAAGGTAACAAATACTTGGAGACTGAAGAACATCCTACTAAAGAATGAATGGGCTAACCAAGCAGTTAAAGAGGAAATTAAAAAGTATATGGAAGTCAATGAAAATGATAACACCACAACCCAAAACCTCTGAGACACAGCAAAGGCGGTCATAAGAGGAAAGTATATAGCAATCCAGGCCTTCCTAAAGAAGGAAGAAAGGTCTCGGATACACAACCTAACCTTACACCTTAAAGAGCTGGAGAAAGAACAGCAAATAAAACCCCAAACCAGCAGAAGACAGGAAATAACAGGGATGAGAGCAGAAATTAATGCTATCGAAACCGGAAAAACAGTAGAACAGATCAATGAAACCAGAATCTGGTTCTTTGAAAGAATTAACAAAACTGATAACCCCATAGCCAGTTCGATCAAAAAGAAAAAGGAAAGGACCCAAATAAATAAAATCAAGAATGAAAGAGGAGAGATCACAACCAACACAGCAGAAATATAAACAATAATAAGAGAATGTTATGAGCAATCATATGCCAATAAAATGGGCAATCTGGAAGAAATGGACAAATTCCTAGAAACATATACATGACCAAAACTGAAACAGGTAAAGGAGACAGATGCACAAACCAAAAACTATCTGCAAAAGGCACTATGAGGGAGCGTTATAAAGAAGGTGACCGTAACTCCAGAGAGGGAGTGGCTTGGAAGTTACAGAGAACAGGCGACATCGGAGGTGGGACCGGAAGGATGATTCAGAGTTTGCCAGGTCATCAAGGTGCAGAAGAGAGGACATTAAAGTGATGTGCAAATGCATGGAATGACGCATCCCTAAATAGCAGAGTGTACATTTCAAAATCATTTCAAAATCACCATCCCAATTGATACTCTCAAATCCCACAATGGGGTTACCTGTCCTGCCACACACACACACACACACACACACACACACACACACGCATGCAAGCAAGTAAGAAAAGTAAGGGCCAGTGAAGACAAATGATGAGCCCAAGGGGGAACAGTGACTGATTTCTCGGGAGAGGGTAGGAGTGAGGGAGGGACACTGGCAGAGATGGCTCTCTTGTCTTGAAGGGGGCGGTATTATTCTCATAGGTCAGTGATCCCTCATTTCCTGCCCCTGCTGGTCTGTGATGCCCTCCTCCCATCCCCGACATACATGCATCCTCCTCCGGGCCCCAGGGCCTTTCAGAAGGGCGGCCAGCAGAGGGACAGAGCAGCCTTCCAAGGAGGCCAAGAAAGGTCTGAACTTTCATGAGGCCCAGCTTGGAGGCCGTGCCCTACCCTCCCCCACTCCCCCAGGGCACTGATAACCCCGACCTCTCCCACTGCAAATCTCCTCTCCTGGTCTGTCCTCTCCCCTTCTCTCCCAGCTGCAGCTGCCGCCAGCCTCTCCCTCTCCTCCCTCCACCCCTCGCCATCCCCAGGGAGCAGTGAGCTCAGCCTTTCCCATCAGCCATCCCTGGGAATGATGGGAAATGCGAGGCAGGCCAGGAACCAGCAGAGGCCTGCCCCAGAGAGGGAGGAGGAGAACACGGGCCTTTCTGAGGGCCACTGGGGGCGTCTTGGGGGCAGGGCTCCATTCTGCTGCTTGCGATGAAGCCCAGGCTGCGGTAAGAGCACAGTCTGCCTGTCCTTACCACTGGCTCTAAATAAGGTGGGATCCAACTGCTGGAGCTGGGATGGGCCTCTTTTTCTGGATGGGGAGACAGAGGTACACAGAGAGGAGGGAAAGGAAGTATATCTGGGAGCTGACTGCCACATCCCAGGCACTGTTGGAGCCTTTCACGTCCTTTGTCTCATTGGATCCCTACCACTACCCTGCAAGGTATGTGTGGCACGCTGAAGAATGCCCCCCCCTAAGATGCCCACATCCCCCAATCCCTGGAACCGTGAATATGCTACCCTACATGGGAAAAGGGAGTTGGCAGATGAGATTTAGTTAAGGTTCTGGGGATAGGGAGCTTCCCCTGCATTACCTGGGTAGACCCAGGGCCATCACAAAGGTCCTTATAAGAGGGAGGCAGGAGGGTCAGAGACAGAAAAGGCAAGGACGTGCTGATAGAGGCATCAGGAGAGAAATTAGAAGATGCTGCTGCTGGCTTTAAGATGGAGAGTGGAACCAGGAGCTAAAGAACGTAGGCAGCTTCTAGAAGCTAGAAAAGGCAACGGGATGGATTCTCTCCTAGAGTCCTCAGAAGGAACGCAGCCCTCCAACTTACTTTAGGACTTTGGGCCTCCAGAACCGTCAGAGAATAAATCTGGGCTGTTTCAGGCCGCTAAATTTGTGGTGATTTGTTACAGGAGCAATAGGAGACTAATAAAGGAAGTATTCCCATTCCTGTTTTGCAGATGAGGAAACAGCCTCAGGGAAAGCACGTGACTTCCTCAGGTCCTACGCGCTCCCCTCCACACCACACTGGGCTTACTGGGAATCTCCACGGGCTGTTAAGGCTGGGAGCCTCTCAGCCAGAGCTTCAAGGCGGGAGGAGGGGGGAGTGTGAGGAGGAGGTAGGGGTCTGCCACTGCAGGGCCAAGGTTGAGGACAGGAGTAGGGATGGGATCTGGGGAAGGTTAAAGCTCTGCCTGCAAGGACTTGTATTGTGGATCGTGGCTAGGGCCTTCTGGAGCCAGCGACTGCGTCCTACCCTGCCCCAACTTGACACAGGGAGGCACGGGACACGGACAAGGGGCGCTGGCCATGTAGCTGGGCTCAGCGGGCCAAGAATTTGCAGGATTTATCAAAATTAGGTGAAATTTCCCCATTATCTCTCTTTGCTCCTGATAAAATCCCTGAGAGGAAGGCTCCTCATCCTTCTTCCCACATGACCGGTGAGCAGGATGAGGCCCTGGGGGGTCAGTAGCTGGCCCAAGTTTTCACAGCCGGGAAGAAGTGGAATCTGGGTGTTCATGATGATCAACATAAGGAAAACGTGACTAATAGCTATTGAGCTGTGTGCACCTGCTGTCCCTGGCATTTTCTTAGTCATTCTTGAGGCAGACCTGGTCAAGTCTCTCCTCTGCCTCAAACCCCTTCACTGCTCCCCACAAGCGCTTCACAATCTGGGCCCACCCACCCCTCTGATCTCCCCTCCCACTGCACTCCCCTGCCCCCCATACCCTCTAGCCCCACTGACCTTGGTTGTTTCCCTGGAAACATCAAACTCTTTGCAACTATGGACTCTCCCATGGGGCTCCCACCTCGCCAGCTCCAGGCCACACGGCACTCACGGTGGAGAAACCGTAGGTCTTGGCCACACCCGTTCCTTCTTGTGGCTAAGGGGGAGGGAAAAGGGCCAGAGGTCAGCCCTAGGTGGCAGGAGGCCTGGCAGGCTGGAACTGAGAGGGCCTGAGTGAATCGATCATTTCCTACACAGTAAAGGAAGAGCAGCCTGGACGTGGGACAGGGTGTGGTGGGGTAACTTCTCAGGGGGACGGGTCCTCCCAGAAATGCAGATCCTAGGGTACTGGGGCTGAGGAGGCCTCCGAGAACATTGGATTCCAGTCCTCAGTGCATGTGTGGTGGCACCGAGGCCCAGAGAAGGACGTGACTCACCCCTGGCCCCAAGCATGTCACCAGGAAGGTCAGTTTGGGGCAGTGTTTTGGGCTCTGCCACTCACTAGCTGGGTGACCTTGGGCAAAGAGAAAACCGCTCTGATCCTCACTGATAAAGTGGAAATAATAACAGTGCTTTTCTTGGTGAATGCCTGGAGAGGACCGGGTGCAGGGAAACCTTCGGTAAGGGAGAGCCGCTGTCACCACTGAGAGAGCACGGACTGAACTCGGGGCACTGGATGGGGGAGCTCATCCCTCTGTGTGATATAGCGGGTTTAATTTCACCCCCACGCTGGGCCCTGAGGCCGGGGTGGGAGGGACACCCAGAAAGATGGACACTCGGCTGTCTGCAAAGCCACTGCCTCTGGGCCCCCACAGCTGGTGAGTCCTTAATCACAGCGGTCATCTCTAGTAAAGAAATTACCAGTCTGATTTTCCTTCCAGTTAAAGAAAGGTCTCCTCTAAGGGATCACGCCTGGGCTAGAGGGGTTCCTGATCAAAACCTGAGCTCTCCACTTCCACACTGACGGAGGCAAGAGGAGCCACTGGGTGCCGAGCACTCTTCCTGCAGGCGACGCTGTGCTGGGCTTCTGTGCAATGACTTCTACCTCTGCGCAGCCACCTGAGGGGACCGGGAGACCCATCCTGCTGAAGGGGAAGCTGAGGTCTGCGGAGAGTAAGTGACTTGCCTGCCACACCAGCTGGCAAGGCCACATTCTTACAGCTCCAGAAGGTCTCTGGGCAAGGGCTGTTCCTATTCTAAAGCCTTGGTTCTAGAGGAGGAGCCCAGAGCTGCCATGAGGCCCTGAGGCAGCCTCCTAATTGCCTGCAGCCCCAGCAGCCCATCTCCTCCCTCCAGGCCCTCTCACCTCCCCTCAGCTCCCCAGAGATCCGTTATTAATAACTATGAAAAAAACACATGGTAACGCCGTTGCCTCCGTCTGGACAAGGCTGTCCACCCCCACATCAAGTTCACATCCACTTTATCTCAGATATTTGCTCATTGGGCACTTCCTCAGAAAGTCTTTGGTGACCCCTGACGAGGTCAGGCCCCCTCGTAGGCACTCTCAGGGTATCCTTCACAGTGGGCACTCTGGCTGTCCCCCTGCTCCGGACCATTAGCCCCATGAAGTCAAGGATAGTGTCTGTTTGCTGCCATGGTTTCCCCAGAGGTATGCCCAGTACTGGCACGCAGCCTCGGGAAGCCACTCTCCACTTGCCTGGGCCAGGCACTGTGCCAACTGCTGATCCCAAGCTGCACATTTAATCCCCACGATTACTCTAGGAGGTGGGGGTTATCATCCTCCTGGACAGATAAGCACATGAGACCAGGACAGACAGTGACTTCCCTGAGGATACCCAGTTAACCTGGCACATGGCTGGGACCAGCACCTAGCACCTGCTATATGATCTGGGGGCCCAGTGCAGGATGCGGGGCCCCTAAGAGCATTTAACCAATCAAGAGGTCCTCCTGAGCTTGGGGCCCTAGGTGACCGCACAGGTCGCCCACCCCTGAAGCCAGCCCCCTTGGGCACCCATGTGTTCTGACTCCCGGCCCAAACCCGGGCTCCTCTGAGAGGCCCTTGGGCATCAGTGCCCTATGGCGGTGGTTCTCACACTGAGCATAGGTCAGAATCACATGGGAGGAGGGGCGCCTGAGTGGCTCAGTCAGTTAAGCATCCGAGTTTTGATTTCAGCTCAAGTCATGATCTCAGGAACTGTGGATTGAGCCACGCATCAGGCTCTGCACTGATAATGCAGAGCCTGCTTGGGATTCTCTCTCTCTCCCTCTCTCTCTGCCCCTCCCAGCTTGCTTGCATGCTCTCTCTCTCTCTCAAAATAAATAAATAAATAAACATTTAAAAAGAAAAAAAAAAAGAATCGCATGGGAGGCTTGTTACAACCCAGCTTGCTGGGCCCCACCTTCAGTCTTCCCATTCAGTAGGGGTGAGGTGGACCTGGGAATATGCATTTCCAACGGCTGCATTTCTAAGGTGAGGTTGATACAATGGCCCTAAGACACTGAGAACCACTTCCCAGAGGAACGTATATTTAGCAGGGGCATTCTGAATCCAGGGTTTTGTGGAAGGAGCGATTTATGGGCAGATTATCAGGGCTGAGGATGCCTCACATCCGTCCCACTGTACCCAGGCCTCAAGTGGAAAGGACCAGCCCTACTAAGAAGGAGTGGTGGGGGGGGGGGGGTGCGGTGCGGTGGAGAGGAAGGGGAGAGGCAGGGAGAAGCGGGGAGGAAAAACGAAAACTTTGCACAAATTATCTTAATTTTTTGTAACAATCTTGAGAGGCAGCTTCTGTTATCTTTATCGTAGCAGAAACCCTTGCATACATAAGTCAATGATTTGCCCAGAGTCCCAGTCAGGAAATTACGGAGACCACAACTGAACCTGGTTCATACTTATGTGTTGCCACAAGCCTGTTTCAACCAGCTGGCCCTGACAGGTTCTAATCCCATGACCTGCTCGGCCCGGGGAAGCAGAGCCAATAGCCTTGGGTTCACACAGTCCCAAGCCCTGGGAAAGCCTGGCAAGCCTCCAGGGCCTTGCCCCTCCACCACCTGCCTGCCCCCACAAACCCCAGCCTGCAGCACAAAGACCTGGGACCCAGCTGAGGGGGCTAAGTGCTGGCACCATTCCAGCAGGCCAGGACACCCATCCTGAGATCAGAGGTTCCTCCCAATCCAGGCCCTTCTCTCCAGCCTCCCTTCTTTCCACTTACTCACACACGCTCTAAGCCCCAGATCACACGCCATCTGTTCCTTCTGCCTGGAATGCCCTTCCCACCCTGCTATCTGTCCAACTCTTACCCATCCCTAAACACCCCACATCACCTCTAGTAGGAAGTGCCCCCTCAGCACCTTGACCATCCTCACCCCTCTATCACGCCACTGTCACCTTCCCTGACTGTACCTCCAAAGATCATTCTACAAATACTTATTATCTGCCCTGCGCCAGACACAGCGCAAGGTGCTGAGGACACAAAGCTCAAGCTGAGCTCCGTCAGGCTTGGGTGTGGGTCTGCTTCCCCCTGTGAACCTCTGCCAGGAGGGGCAGACAGAGAAGGAGTAGGTGAGGGTCGTCAAGGAGTGATGGGACCACAGCTGGGGATATGAAAAGATGGTTGGGGGCCTGGAAGGTAGTACAAATTCTATATTCCAGGCACTGTGAGGCTGTAGGAAGCAGCTCCCCAATGTCCCACACCTGGAGTACAGATCCTTGACAAAGAGCACAAAACTACCGAATGAGCACAAGGCAGGTTATGTGATGGGCAGGTTATGGGCTCCCCAGGAAACCAAGGCCCAGAGACAGAAAGGGATGAGCCCAGAGTACCACTCAGAGCAGGAGGCAGCCCTATAATGGGCCTGCAACCTGCTGTCCCAGGAGATGTGGGTGTTAAACAGCAGAGGAAGGAGAAGGCAACGTGCCTTACCCTGAAAAACGTGCCCCGTGGACCCTTCTTCCGGAGACATAAGGCAGTAAGGGAAAGCCACAGCCCACAGAAGCCCTAGGCGGGAGAGGATGGCCACTGAGGAGCAGAGAGGCTGGAGTGTGGCCAGGCTGGCGGAGGAAACATCTTGAGAGGCAAGAGGGAGGAAGGGAGGAGGAATCAGAAAGGAGGAAAGAGCCAGACACGCAAACACCTCCGCCTCCTCTTTCCAACCAAAACAGAATCCCCAGCAGACAGACCTGTGAGGAAGGAGACAGGGAAAGAAGCTGGGGCCTCAGAGGGGCGGGTGGCTGGGAAGGCACCCAGGACAGGAGCCTCTGGAAGCTTCAGGGACTAGGTAGCCCTGCTAAGGATTGGGTGGGGTGTGGTTAGTGGGGAGGCCCCATCAATCAGCAGGGCCCGCCCAGCTCTGTACCCACAGGTACAGAGCTGGGGCTCGGGGAGGAAGGTGATGTGGACTCCACCTGGTCGCTCCTACTGCTCCTCCAAGGCCCACTCAGGTACCAGCTTTTCTCAAAGCACCTGAAGCAACCACTGGGCTGGGCTGGGCTGGGCTCCAGCACAGGATTAGCACAGACTCAGAAAATACTGTGCAGCAAAACTGATCTGATGGTGGAGTCTAAGGCCTAGCCCTTAGAAAGCCTACAGTCTGGTAGGAAACCAAGGCATTCAAAGGTTGGAGCATGGGTACCAAGGTGACTCTGAACTCCTAGACAACCAGGACTGGCAGGCACTTTGGAACCATCCACAAAGCTTTAACGGGGGCCTTGTCTTCTAGAAGGACACGCTGCTGGGGTAAGGAGTCGGGAGGAGCTGGGGGGATTGAAGAAGAAGGAGGCATCATCTCTGTCCCCCACCCCCACTCCACACTCACACACACACACACACACACACACACACACACACACACACGGTGCTGAAGGCTGAGGGGCTTCCAGAGACCAGGATTCTGGTCCTGGCTCTGGGACTTAGACAAACCCCTTGACTTCTCTGGGTCTCTCCATTCCCTCACCTCCATAATGGAAACTCTCCTATCCCCTTGCCTCTCAGGAGACACATCAGGTCAAGGACAGGCTTCCACACAAGTAAGAACGAAGGCCTCGGGCATGACTTCAGCACATATTAGAGGCCCACCCCATCCCTGCCCTGGCTGCCACCTGCTTCCCTCAGGCCTCCATTTGGGTGCAGCGAGCCTGGGAGGCAGAGGTTGTGGTCACGAGAGTAGGCAGCCAGGCCTGGTGTCCAAATGGGAGAGTGGCCCCAAAGCAAATCCACTTCCTGTCCAGGAGCCTTCTCTCTCCTTCCTCTCTCTCTAGCGGAGGAAAACAACCCTTCCCTCACAAACACGTCCTCACCACTGTTTGAGAAGCTTTATTGAAACTTCTGTCTGGGCTTTCCCTCACCTGGCTGGCTTTAAGCTGCTAGAATTGAGGGGTCCTTCTTTCATCTATTTTTTTATAGGGAACCAGTCTGGCTTGGTTGAACCTTCCACTCGCTAGAGGACAACAGTCCAGCAGTCAAGTGACTTCCCCTTCCTCAGCCTGTGTCTTCTTCTAAAAAGAGGGGATGACGATAGGGCCTACCCCATAATGTTATTCTGAGGATTAACTAAATGTAGTGCCTAGCACTTAGTAATACTTATTAACTCTTACTATCATTACTAATATTCCATGGGGCACCTAGGTGGCTTAGTGGGTTAAGCGTCCAACTTCAGCTCGGGTCACGATCTCACAGTTGGTGGGTTCGAACCCCGTGTCGGGCTCTGTGCTGACAGCTCAGAACCTGGAACCTGCTTCAGATTCTGTGTCTTCCTCTCTCTGCCCCTCCCCCGCTCATCCTCTCCTCTCTCTCTCTCTCTCAAAATAATAAACATTAATTTTTTTAATTAAAAAAATAATATTCCACAAATATTTATTGAGTGCCTTTTCTGCGTCAGACACTGTTGGCCGCCAGGGACAAATGGGCAGATATGTGTAATGGACCCTGTGTATACAAAGTTTCCCCTCTAGCAAGGAAGACAGCAGGGTTCCACACTACACAGCACCAGGGGGCTCCATGGCACGGACCCCAATGCCAACAGCATCCCCTGCGAGACAGATATCAAAGAAATCAATAGTACACAGTGACTCTAACAATAGGTGCTCTCAAATACAGTGCTCCAAGAACACAGGACAAGTGACTGACTAGCCTGAGAAGTGGAGAAGGCTTCCCCAAGAAGTGACATCTGAGCTAGAAGAAGAAGCAGTAATAACTCTGACAGGGGCAAGGTGTGGGCATGTCATACTGAGGCAAAATAAACAAAAGCTGCCGTGGGGAGGCTCTGAGGAAGGAGCAGGATTCATTGAAGGTCCTGAGGGGTATGGGCAGGCGAGGCCAGCAAGGGCAGGGCAGCAGGGCCCGGTCACCAGGTGGACTCGGTCAGCAGTTGGGATTTTATTGTCACCACGATAAGACATTGGCAGGGTTTCAGCAAGGGATGGACACAATGTAGTTATACTTTAATATGCTCACTTTGGCCACAGGGTGGTGAATGGAAGGACAGAGAGGCGAGATAGACATAGGGAGACCAGTTAGGTGGCAGGATCAATAATAAGCCTGCTCTTGAGTTCAAATCCCAGATCTGCCATTTATGAGCTGGAAGGGAGATCACAAGAACACCTGCCTCCTTCAGTTGCTGCAGGGATTAAATGAGCAACTTCGCGCATGTGAAGAACTTGGAACTTGGAACGACCCCTGGCCCAGAGAGTGTGCTGTGTGTTCAGCTGGGATCATTCATCCAGGGGAGAAATGAAGGTGGCCCACATTAGAGAGGTAGCAGTGAGAGAGAGGGAGACATGGCCAGACTCCAGGGATAATATCAATAAGGTCTCCTTGCAAGCACCCAGCTGCTCCAGCCCCTGTGCCAGCCGCAACGGCATGAGACACCCTGAGCCAGAAATGCCCAGCTGAGCCCTTCCCACATCCTGACCGACAGCAATGGGGAGAGATAAAAAAACAAATGTCATTTCCAGGTACTAAGTTATTGGGCGACTGTTTATGCAGCAAAAGACAAATGCAACAACTCATTGAAATTTACCTGGCAGGAACCTCCCCTCCCCCAAGAAGCTGCACCTTAGCAACAAGAAAGGTGCTCAGAGTACAGCAGGCAGCTGCTGAGCCTCGGACATTTGCAACTTCCAGGATTCTACCTTTGGAGAGCCATGGGAGAGCTTCAAAGCTAATCATCTCAGCATTATTTACAATAGCAAAAAAAAAGCTAGAAGTCACATCAATGCCGAATAAGGAGAAGATTCAATAAACTGTGGATCATTTGCAATGAGGAACTCTTATGTGTCATTAATAAATACGGATTTATTAATGGTGGGTTAATGGCATGGGAAATGCTGGAGGCAAAAAAAAAAAAACAGTAATCCAAATGTCACATACAGTTTAAGCACAACTGGGTTTGAATACACAGGCACATGCACACGTACACGTACACATACAAGCAAAGAGGGAAGACACACAAAAAATTTTTTTTGATGACCTTCCAAAGTGATGAGATTATGGGTGATTGCTATCTTCTCCTTGTCCAAGTGGGAAGGTTTTGTGTTTTTAAAAATAATCACTGAGGGGCGCCTGGGTGGCGCAGTCGGTTAAGCGTCCGACTTCAGCCAGGCCACGATCTCGCGGTCCGGGAGTTCCAGCCCCGCGTCAGGCTCTGGGCTGATGGCTCAGAGCCTGGAGCCTGTTTCCCATTCTGTGTCTCCCTCTCTCTCTGCCCCTCCCCCGTTCATGCTCTGTCTCTCTCTGTCCCAAAAATAAATAAAAAACGTTGAAAAAAATTTTTTTAAATAGTCACTGAAAGATAAGTATTAGTTCTTTTTAAATGCTGCATCAGAACTCTGGTCACTCTGTCTCTAGGAGGACACAACACTAGAAGGTTAGCCTGGTGAAGGGAAGGGCTCCTGCCCGCTTTGTTGCTTTGTTCACAGCTGGTGGCCCAGTGCTAGAACGGTGCCTGGTACGTAGCAGGTGCTTGGCAAGTCTTTGCTGAACGAGCAAATGAATGCATGGCCCTTATCAGACTGCACTGTATCCTTCTGAGTGCCCAAGGGCCTCCCTCGCCAGCCCTCAGGCAGGGACCTGGTCTGGTCCTACTCTCTGTCCCTGGGGTTCAGCACAGGGCCTGGCACTGAGCAAAGGCCCATGGATGAATGAAAGGCTGAATAAATGAGTATTCTACCAAAAGAACCTTCACTGATCACGGTGTGCCAAGCCCTCAAGGGCCAGAGTCTATGTGAAGGAGTGTGGTGCGCGTGCCTGGGAGAGAAAAGGGGGGATATGAATACACTGGGGCCCTCTGAGAACCCAGAGAACTCTGCCTGGCCTGACTTTGGCTCTACCTTCTTCCCGAGGCCCTCCAGTTCATCCGCGACTGCCTGTTTTGTCCATCCTCCCACCCCCAGGGAGGAGTTCCAGAAGGCCTGACTCAAGCTACTTACAATGTAGTTTTGTTTTTACAAGAAGAGAGAAGGCAAGTGCCTTCCTGGAATGACATTCCTGCTCGGCTGCCCTGGGACAACCTCTGGGACAAGAATCTGGCAGGAAAGCCAGCAGGTGAAGACAGAGCTCTGGGGGATGGGAGGGCAGGTGGTCAGAGGTGGCTGGGGGATGCAGGTGTCGGAGAGGGCAGTGCTGGGTGGGAGGCACCAGAGCTGAGCGAGACTTTGCTGGGGGTGAATGGAAGTGACCATGACCAGGTGACTCCGTGTGTATTGACTGTCACAGTGAAGGGATGGGGCATGTGCCTGTGCCCGAGCGACAGACTGAGGATGGCCCTGGGAGGGGTGCCAATGTGGAGGGCTTGCCAGAGCAGGGTGCGGTGGGGGGGTGGGGGCAGTGGCTGGAATCGGATTGTTTCAGTCCATGAGACTCGGAGCCTGAATGACTACTGGCGGGGCCGGGGAGGCTGACAGGGGCTGGTCAGGCCCAAAAGGAAGCAGAAGCTTGAAGGCTGGGGCTCACGAGGGACCCCGACTCCCACTGTAACGCCCTACTTTGGTTGTCCAGAGTGCAAGCCCAAAAAAGACCGTCTGCTTTTTATAAATAAAATCGCGACAGATGTGACACCTCAGACCCATCCCAAACACAGGCTCAGAGGTCTGGAGGTTAGAAAACACTGAGAACCCCAGAGCGCAGCCCCCTGACTTCTTCCATGACAAGCAGGCCAACAATAGCCTTACTAAGGTTCCCGAGAGCCCAAGGCACCAGCCCCCAAGATCTGGGTGTTTTCAAAAGCCATGAAGGAGGCCTGCCAGGTCCTATAGGGGAAACAGTGCCCACTCAGGCAGCTCTGAAAAGCAGGAGGTGAGGTGATTTCATTAACAGCTGGAGCTACAAGCAGCGTGGGAGGAGGCTTGATTCTTGCACCAAGACGAGACGGCGCTCCAGAGAACAGGCCCTGGGTCCGGCTCACGGCCCCAGCCTCGGAGAACAGCCTAGGCCTGGTGCTCAGTAACGAGCACATAGATAAAAATGTGAATGGGCCATAATAACAGGAGCTAGCATTCACGCGGTACTTACTTTGTGCCAAGTGCTATTCTAAGCACTTTGCAAACATTAACTCATTTAATGCTCAGGAAAATTTTACAATTTCCATAATAAAAGATGAAGATCCCCATCATACAGACTTCATTATTCCCATCTCACAGATGAGAAAATGAAACAAAGAGGGGTTAAATACCCTGCCCAAGGCCACATAGCTTTGAATCCTGTCAGTCTTATTCTAGAACCCTTAGTCCTAACCGGTCCACCATACTGCTTCCCACTGGACACCTGCACCTGTCACGGCGTTCAATCCCACACCATCCTTTCTGCAGTAGTCTCGCCTCCACACCCCTGTCTCACCTCCAGCATCCCCTCCTAACCGATGCTGCCTTGTCTTCTTAGCAACTAAAAAAATATAATTCATTGAGGTGAAATTCACATAACATAAAATGTACCATGCCAAAGTGAACAATTAGTGGCATTTAGTGTATTCACAGCATGCAAAACTTCCTCCTCTATTTCCAAAACATTTCCATCCCTCCACAGTAAAATGCTTCACCCATAAGTAGTTTCTTCTCCCCATCCTCCTCTCCCCTCCTCCCCTGGCAACTACCGATGTCAGCTTTCTGGGTCTACGGATGGATCTGTTCTGGACATTTCATATAAATGGATTCATACACACGTGACCTTTGCGACTGGCTTCTTTCGCTTAGAACGATGTTTTCAGGGCTTGTCCATGTTGTAGCATGTATCAGTATGTGATTCCTTTTTATGACTCAATACTATTCTATGGTTTGGATAGACCACAGGTGGTTTAGCCCTTCATCCACTGATGCATATTTGGACCATCTGTTTCCACTTTCTGCTGCCTTTTGACCCCACCATGACTCTGCGGGTGAGGACTATTGTTCCATCTCGCTTCTAGAAGCAACACTGATGTTCATACGTGGTAGAGCGGTGCTTTGCATTGGAAGCCCCGGCCTGCCGAACTAGGTGTTCTTCCCTGGAGTTCCCTTGTCTCCCACCAGCCACTCACTCGCCCTGCAAGTCACACTTTTCCTGGGCATCAGTGCCAGGCACATGCCAGGCTCCGGGCCAGGTGCTGACCACCCAGAGTGGATGGTTCAGGCTAGGCCCCAGGGTCCACCAGGGCCTGAAGCTATACGGATGGGTTCCTGCCCAGCCCAGAGGTCCCAGGATCCAGGCACACCATGTCCAAAATGAGTATAGGGGCAGGAGGACCCTGCTCCTTCCTCCCTGGGTCTTAGCTTTCTACCCTGGAGAGAAGGAAGATGGCCCCTAGCAGAATGTTCTAGAGTGCTTCACAGCGAGACTGTCGAGCAGAACAGGAATTGCTGAGCTGGAAGGGCCTCCAGAAAACACAGGACTCACAGCATGGAGTGGGGAGGAGCTGTGGATCAGGACAGCCATGAGGGTCTGCCCTGCCAATCTGTCATTTCACCTCTCAGACATAAATGCACTAGAAAAAGTCCTTTGCCAGGAATGCCCACTATGCGTCCCTGCTGTAACTTTGAGCCAAACCTCGTCTGAGCCTTCTCTGCACAGAGGTAGGGGCTTGGAAATCTAGAATTCCAGATTCTAGGTTGGGAGGAGTGAGTTGACTTCAGACAGCCCTTCCTTTTGACAACTTCCCCTCAGGCCACCTCTCTGTGTAAGGCGGTGTGGCTATGAACAGTTGACACCCAGAGAGGCCATCTCCTGCCTGGCCCTCCAAGAAACCGCCTCTGCCACACATTTGCCTGTTAATGGGACCATCCTGAGGGAGTCTCTGGCATTCAATGTGGAGACAATCTGGACTCAGCCCAGTGACTCATAGTCACCACTGCCTCCTTAGGCCCCCCCTTCACACAGGACAGGGGCCTGACAACTATGTAGTGAATGAACGAGGGCATGAATGAGTGAACGCACGAACAAACAATCCCTTGGTGATTTCCCAACTTCTGGCCTCTCTTTTCCAGTCTGTTTTTCTGGAGAAAACAGCTGCCACGTGAACCTTCAGCTCCTGCCCCCCCTGTGAGCTGTGTGGCTTTAAACAGACCGCTTCATTTCGCTGAGCCTCGATTTCTCCATCTGCAAACAGGAAGTCGGCTTGTGGGTAATGAGGAGAATGAAAAGAGAAAGCATTCGCCCAGCACCTCAAGGGCTAAGGAACAGTCCAGGAAAAGCAGTTGAAGGAAAACTGTTTCTCTCTGGCACCCCACCCCATCCCACACCTCTGGGCCCTGATTCCCTGATCTCTCTGTGTTCTAAAGGCTGGAGGAAAGAGCCAAGCCCCTGAGCTGGCCCCTGGCTGGATGTAAATGTTTATGCCAAGCCCAGCCTCCCAGGGACAAGTTATTTGCTCTGCCTGTAATTAATTGCAGTAGGCCCGGCTGGGTAATAAACTCTGCCGGGGAAACATAAACAGTTTGCGCAGAGCTCCAAATCCTTTGTGAGGCCGGCAGAGAGGGTCTGCAGGAATGGAATATTCTCCCAGCCAGAAGAGGAAGACCCCTGGAGATCATTTGAGAAGCAGCAGCTGCCATTATTGGGTGCTTACCTTGTCCTAGGCACGGTTGAGCCCCTGATTATTTGGTACCACTGTTTTCTCCATTTTATTTATTTATTTTTTAGGTTTATTTATTTATTGCAAGAAAGAGAGGGGGAAGGGGAGGGGCAGAGAGAGGAGAGAAAGGATCCCAAGCGCAGAGCCTGACGTGGGGCTCGAACTCAGAACGGTGACATCATGACCTGAGCCGAAACCAAGAGTCAGACGCTCAACCGATTGTGCCACCCAGGCACCCCTCCCCATTTTAAAGGGGAGGAAACTGAAGCTGAAAGAGGCAGGGTGACTTGCCCCAGCTAGAAAGTGGCTGGGCTGGAAGGGACACCAAGCCTGCTTTCAGAATAGTGGGGGGGGGGGAAGGCAGCCATTCATTCAACAAAAATGTATGTGAATCCCCTGTGCCAGGTACTGGGACCAGAAGGAAAGAAAAGAAAGTCACTGTAACAGAGGGTGATAGCAGATTACAAGTGGCCATTCAAGCTCTGAGGGGAAGAGACCACCCAATATGCCTCCAGCAGGAACACGTAGTAGGTGTGCAATAAGTGAGTTTCTGGCTAAAACTTCACGCTCTTCTTGAGCCAATGCAGCTTGTCGCCAAGCAGTTCAAGGAGTCTTGAAGACACTGTGTCAGAGCTGGGGGTGTAATGATGGGTGAATAAAACATGACCTTCTCTCCCAGGGAGCCCAGTCCAACTGAGGGTGTGCACACATGGGTAAAGGAATAGAATGCAAGACAGGTTGATGAGGGTCATGGGGCAAGAGAGAGGGATAATCAGTATTTACTGAGCACGATACTATGTGCCAGGCACTGTGCTAAGCCCTACATTATCTCATTTAGGCCTTACAACAATCCGGGCAGGGGGAGAGAATATTATCACACCCATTTTAAAGATGAGAAAACCGAGGTGCGGCAAGATTACACAACCGTCGCAAGGACACAGACATAAGCAGTAGTGGTAGTGTTTGAAACCTGGCCTTACACCAAAGCCTATGTTCTTTTCTCCCCACCCCCACTGCTCCTCCCTCTCTGAAGGGGGCACCGAAGTTGGGAGGGAGGAGGCAATCACCAGGAAGCTCCCTTCACCTCTCCCCACCTCGGCGCGAGGGTGGAGGACGTGGGAAACAGCGCACCCTGCTGGCCGGGTTTCCTTCCTAAGCCAGAAAGGTCAGTTTGCCTGCCAGGGCAGCAGAGCTTTCCAACAAAACCAGTCAGGCTGGTTACCTCCCACCCAACCCCCCTCCCCCACACCCCCCAGGAGCAGACTTCCATTCTGACCTCCCCACAAAAATGCCACTCAGTTTACAACTGTTCCTTCCCAGGGAACTGTATTTCACAGCTTATAAACACTTTCCAACGTCTTAGCTCATCTGACCACCACCACCCCACCCCAGCAGCTCGTGTCCCCAGCACCCAGCAAGAGGCACAGCAGGGTGCAGGTGAATTTGACAGGCAGTGGACTGGCTCCACCCCAATGCCCCCGACCCCACCCCCAGCGCCCCAACCCTCCCCACCGCACCCCTGCCCATCTCCATCCAGCTTCCACCACCATTTACTGAGCTCCCGCGTGACAAGCCTGGGGTTGTACCAGGCTGTTTCATCTGGGGTACATTGTTTAAACCTTTCCACAGCCTTTTCAGGTAGGTATTGTGTCCATGTTGCAGATGAGGAAGACTGAGGGCAGAAGGACCTTTCCAGGCTCTTCTTTACATAGCAAGTAGGATCCGCAGCTGGGCCTGTCCCAGAACCAGCTCCCCCCGGGAGACTTTCAGGTCCTGCCTCAGCAGTGAGGACTCTAACTGATGACCAGGTCCACACGTGTGGGGTGAGACTGCTCTGAGCACACGTAGGGACGCGGCACCCACATCCTGGCACAAAGGACCACCTGGCCTGAGCAGGGGCAGATCCAGTCTTGGATGAGCTCATGTAATTTGGAAGCCCTCTTTAAAAAGGAGAAGGAGAAGGAGAAGGAGAAGGAGAAGGAGAAGGAGAAGAGTACAAAAATGTCTTCCTTTGGCGCCTTTCACAAAGCGTCCAAGCACGTGGACAGTGCTAGGCCTTGGAACGGGCCCTGGAGCACAAAGGGCCCGAAGCTGAAGCTGCACCAGCCTCATGGTGAACCCGCCTCTGGGCTGGAGGAAGGGCCCAGAGGCGATCCGAACACCACCCGCCTTCACAAAGGCCCTGCCTCCAGCCCAGCAGACAGAAGAGGCTCCGGAGGACATTCTTTCTTCTTGTCACGCGTCCTGCTGCTACTAAACCCTCCCTGCAATTGGGCCACATCTGTCTGTCTGTCTCCCTCTTGCCATGGTTTCAGAAGAAGCGGAGATCATCTGAGCACAGGGCCAACCCACAGAGTACGTACGCTCACACGGATAGCACCGCTGGTTTTCTTTGTGATCCTGGAGCACATCCCCAGGAGGATCTTCTATACCTGGGTGGGCAGGGTCATCCCCCACCTGTGCCTGGAAGCCCAGGCCAGCAGGAACAGCCTTGGCAAGAGCCCCATTCCCAAATGTTCAAAGGATACAACACTGATGATCAAGTGTTCCCGCATCCCACATCCCATTTGGCCCCCACATCAGCCCTGGGAGGTATGCAGAGCCAGTTTTATTGTTCCCATTTACAAAAAGGGACAACCAATGGCACTCACTGGACCTACTCTGTGCTAGATGTGCCAAGGGGCCTTCCACAAGTCACAACTCACAGACACCCTGGCAGGAAGGGCTGATCCCCAGGGCACAGGTGGGGCACTGAGGCCTAGCTCGGTCTCTGGGCCAGGACCTGAGAATGGGGCTGCAGTACTGCTCTCCCATCCCCCAGCCCAGACCTCTGCGCAGTCTCTTCGCAGTCTGGAGTGGCTAGCTCAGAAGGCAGACAGGCTGGAACACAGTGGGCTGAGTGAGGAACATGAGGCCTCCCGCTTCCAAAGCAGAGGAGCAGCTGGTGGCTTCTCACAGGCCTTTCTAGCAAAAGTAGATCGGCGACTGCCTTCCCCTCTCTGGCTGTGTCAGAGGAAGAGTGCATAGGCCCTGGAAGCCTGAGACCTGCTTGAAAGCAATAGCCTCACAGACTCAGGACCTGTGTCTTCCTTCATGCTGCCACGCAGCAGAGGGCGCCATGCCCACCTCCCACCTTGCACCTGCCAGGCCTTCTAGTCCCTTCACAGGACCACCTCTCACCTGACAAGCCAGCTGCCCAGTGCTTGCTCTTGCCTGCCCTAGTCCTACCTCAGTCCTTCCTTCATGATTCATTCACTCCTATATCCATTCTACAAACCCTCATGGAGAACGTAGTGTAGGGCGACCCACTGTCCCCATTCACCCAGGACCAAGGTGTTTCCCAAGATGTGGGACTGAGACAGTCCCAGGAAAACTGGGATAACAGATCACGCTGATGTACTGTTACTGTGTGCCTGGCCCTGTGCTGGCCACTGAGGACACACTGGACGTGGTCACTGCCCCCGGGAAGCTTCCAGTCGGAGAGTGGCTCTCACTCAATGAGGAACTATCAAAGGCACCTGCTTAGCACCTCACGCACATTATCAACTGCAATCTTAGGAGGAAGGTATTATCATCTCCATGGTATACATAAGACAACTGAGGCTCAGAAAAGTGACCTGACTTGCCCAGAGTTACAGAGCTATCAGTGACATGCCAAGACTTGAACTCTGATCCATTGAGACAGATAAAAGGAAGGGCAGGTTTGTTCCAGCATGAACATTAAGAAGACAGAAAAATATAAAGATACGTTTTATTTAATCAATTTTGTAGCCCCCAGTATTTGGCATGTTCTAGAGGCTCAGAAAATGTGCGTGGAAGGAAGGGAGGGAGAGAGGGAGGGAGGGGAGGGAGTAGGCAGGGAGGGGAGGAAGGGGGGGAGAGAGGGGGGGAAGGGGGGGGGGGGAGAGACTGGAGGGAGGAGATAAAGGAGACCGGAAAGGAAAGGAGGGAGGAAGGGGAGGGACTAAGGGGAGGGAGGGAGAGGGGGAGGGAGGGCAGGGCAGGAAGGGAGGGAAGCACGCGCCTGATTTAATCACCTTCAGGCTAGGAGATCCCAACCCCCAATCCAAAATACATATATTTCCCTTTTCATAGCCAGTGTCAGCTGTTTTCTTTCAGCAGCAGGGCCAGGAAGGAAGTGAGAAGAGGGAAAGAGTGCTTCTCTTTTGGGTCAGCAGTTCAGGGCTCACTTCCTCCAGGGAATTTTTTTTTTTTTAATTTTTTAAAGAATATTTTTATTTATTTTTGAGAGAGACAAGAACACGAGCAGGGGAGGGGCAGAGAGAGAAGAAGACACAGAATCCGAAGCAGGCTCCAGCCTCTGAGCTGTCGGCACAGAGCCCAATGCGGGGCTCAAACGCATGAACCACAAGATCATACCTGAGCCGAAGTCGGACGCTGAACTGACTGAGCCACCCAGGCACCTCCCTCCAGGGAATCTTAAGTGACTCACACCCCCACCTAATTCTGGCCCTAACTTATTTGAGTACAACAGCCACGTGTATCACAAATGTGTGTATGTGTGTGCACATGTGCGTACACACATGGGCGTGCGTGTGTGTGCAAATATGCATGTGGTGCTTGTATTCTTGCTTCAGTTCACTTCTACAAACCTAGGCCTCACCTGGCTGGGCCAGCCCTATCAGGAGCTGGGGGTCCAAGAGGTATCAAACACTTGTCTGCGCTCTAACATGGGAAACTGACATGTCAGCAGCTAACCATGATGATGCAATGAGCCATCATGGAATCGTACAAGGTGCAAGGGAGCACGGAAGAGGGCACTGATTGCCTGGGCAGGGAGCACCAAGTCAAGGGAAGGAGTCGTGCCTAAGCATGCAGTAGGTGCTCCGTACAACAGATCAACTGAACTGCACTGAGGTTAGGTTCAACCTGTAAATATAAGGGAGATATCGTCAAAGGAAGAAGGTATTGCAGACAGAGACCAGCTCAAACAAAGGCACAGTGTGGATAAAGTGTGAAGACTGTGGAGGAACATCCAAAAAAAAGTCAGTGCAGCCAGAGTATTTGCTGTGTGGTGGGGAGAGCTGAGACAGGAGCACTGGAAGGAAGTTTGGCATAGATCATGAAAGGCCCCCAATGCACCCCACCCTGCACCCCACGAATGTGGACTATCCTACAGGAAATCGGGAGAAACTAGCCAGGTTTTTTTTTTTTTTTAATTTTTTTTAACGTTTATTTATTTTTGAGACAGAGAGAGACAGAGCATGAACGGGGGAGGGTCAGAGAGAGAGAGGGAGACACAGAATCTGGAACAGGTTCCAGGCTCTAAGCCATCAGCCCAGAGCCCGACGCGGGGCTCGAACTCACGGACCGCGAGATCGTGACCTGAGCTGAAGTCGAACGCTTAACCGACTGAGCCACCCAGGCGCCCCCAGGTTTTTGTTTTTTTTTAATGTTTGTTTTATTTATTTATTTATTTTGAGAAAGAGAGGTAGAGAGCAAGCAGGGGAGGGGCAGAGAGAGGGAGACAGAGTCTTAAGCAGGCTCTGCACTGCCAGTGGGGAGCCTGACGTGGGGCTCGAACTCACAAACCTGAGATCATGACCTAAGCCGAAATCAAGAGTTGGACCCTTAACTGACTGAGCCACCCAGGTGCTCCCCAGTTGTTGTTTTTTTTATGTTTATTTATTTTTGAGAGAGAGAGTGTGTGTGTGAGCAGGGAAGGGGCAGATAAGAGAGGGAGACAGAGGATCCGAAGGAGGCTCTGCGCTGAGAGCGGAGAGCCCGATGTGGGGCTCAAACTAACAAGCTTTGAGATCATGACCTGAGCTGAAGTCGGACGTTTAACTGACTGAGCACCCCAAAACTGGCCAGTTTTTAAACCGGGCGGTGTGGGGGGGGAACAGAGCCAGATATGAATTTCAGAATAAGAGGAGGGTTTGGGGGGCATCTAGACTGAGCAAAGGGACAGCAGTCAGAAGACTAGTGTAACAGTCCAGGCCAGAAGGGGGGCTTGGCCTGGGCCAGTGGCAGTGGAATGGGGAGAAGAAAGGCACTTTAGTGATAGGGGCACGTATCCGTCAGCATCTGGTTGGGTGTCCTGAAGGTTAGGGTTGGTGTTTCTCTTCTCCATGGAGCATGGCACACCCCTGTCCCCAAACACTCCAACAGAAACTGAGGCTTGAGGGAGCCAGGTTGCTGTGTGGCCTGGGACAGGACTCAATCTGAGACTGAGTCATGGTTCTTTGTTTGAAAGTTCTTTTTTTATTTTTATTTATTTTTGATGTTTATTTTGAGAGAGAGAGAGAGAGAGCGCTCAAGCAGGGAAGGGGCAGAGAGAGAGGGAGAGAGAGAATCCCAAGCAGGTTCCGCACTCCCAGGGTAGAGTCCGGACATGGGGCTCGATCCCACGAAGTGTGAGATCGTGACCTGCACCAAAACCAGGAGTCAGACGCTTAACCGACTGAGCCGCCCAGGCGCTCCTGAAAGTTTTCCTTACCAAAAAACTTTACCTCTTCTGGGGGAGCAGGAGGTCAAAACTGACTGCAAAATAGTGAACATCAGAGATGACCAGATTGTTTCAAGTGTGCATACTGAGTGCCTTGCTGCTGAAGTCAGCCCTCTAAATGAGAAATGAATATGTGCATATTAACCACTCCATTATGCCATGTGATCATCTTTGTCATTTTTAGGATATTAAAAAAAAAATCCCTTGCAAAGAAAAAGTTCTCATTACTGAGCTTAAAAATGCTTCCAGGTTTCTTCCTGGGGCAATAAAGACCCATAATAAAATCATCCTGCTAATGTGCTAGCTGCTTTCATTAGCACAGATACAACAGAGAAAGAATGGAAACTTTATGCCCAGAGGCTGAAAAGCTATTGGAGCTTTGCACAAAGCTCTTGGTAGAGGAGAGGTGAGACCCAAAGCTATTGGTAGAGGGGAGGTGAGAACCCCCAGCCCACTGCTTCTCTCCACCAGGCAGCCACTGGCCTCTGGCCTCCATGTTCCCAGAAACAGCCGTCATTCAGAGCTCAGAGGTGTCCCCACCTCCACCGCCACCCCACAGCCCCAGAGCCTAGAGCACGGTTTCCTATTTCACGGCCACTGCTTATCTGGGAAGTCATCAGACCCTCTCTGCCGGGTTTCCTCCACCGGAGTAAAGCCTTTGCTCCAGTGGCCCTCCACCAGAAGAGACCTGGGCAGACCCTCGTGGCTGGACCTGGTGTCTCCTCCTATGTCCGTCCCGTTTCTTCTGTCCAGGCCCACTCACAGTGATGCCATGTAACAGAAGGTGGACTTTCACCCGAGATTTTGTGTCCTCGAGCAGTCTGCAGCCCCAGGACACCCCTAACCGACAGCAGAGGAAGTGAGTGTCTGACACTGTGCCTGGTACATAGAGGGTTCTCATGTATCTGATGAAGGAAGTCCGTCCTGGCTGAAAACCGCCATCAAGATACGCCTCTGGCTCACTTCCACCACACCATCCAAAGCCTGCTCCAGTGCCCCCCTTCCGAGGAGCTGCCTCTGACCCTTAACCACCGGGCTCGCTCTGCCCCCGATAGAAACTAATTCACATCACCCCCTTCTTACAGTGTGCTGTGATGATCTATTTCCTCTCCCCTAGAAGACAGGAGCTGCACCAGTGCTGAGACTTGCATGTTTCATCCTCATGCCTCTGGTACCCGGCTCAGGGCCTGCGATGTGGCAGATACTCAGAATTTGTCCACAGGTACCTCCTTG